>NC_089517.1:24914419-25251919 GCF_963924715.1 Thunnus thynnus | reverse complement strand
GCTGTAGCAAGCAGTAAAGTGAAATCCAAAGCAGCTCTCTGTACTGTACCACAGCTTCTGTTTATGTGTGTGTGTGTGTTTCTGTCTGTCTGTCTGTCTGTCTGTCTGTCTGGGAGTGTGTGTTGAGCATGTTGGTGCTGGTTAGTTCTTCGCTGAGAGACTGAGAGAGTCAAGAGTCTCTAATCCTTGCCATCAGAGACTTCTCGACACACACGCACACACGCACACACATTCTTATCAGCTAGCCCAGTGAACCATTATGATGTGATGTGTATGTGTGTGTGTGAGTGTGCTGATGAGGGGATACCAGTCCTCCCATGACAGAGGTAATCCTGTTCAGTGGCAGGTCTGGATATCCCAACTGGTGCGTGTGTGTGTTTGTGTGTGTCTCTGTATGTATCCCATAGCACTAGGTCATAGACCCCAAATCTACCGTCTGCTTGTCTTCCTGCCACTCTGTCAGTCTGTCTGTCTGCCAGTTTGTCTGCTCTGCTGTCCGTGTGTCATTGTGCCTACTTCTGTCCATCTGCAAGACTGAGTCAACTGAAACATTAACTTGAATTTTTAAAGCTGCATCATGCAAACACATAAAATGACTTCAGGTTATGAGGAAGAAGTGCTAATAGTGCTGATCCTACTCAGAATCAAAATAGGTGATTGGCGTAGGAAGCATATGGCTTCAACACTAGAGGCGGCAGTTTTCATTCAGTCCCCTACCAACAGTTATTGTTAGATTCTTTTAACCATGAAGGCGATCTCTCCCCAACGTTAACCAAGAAATATCATAAGCCTGAACTTAACCATCCTTTAACTGTAGAGGCTGCGGATCAGAAAATGCACATTCAAGTGTCATGAAGGCACTTAGCCAGTTTTGTTGTGTTACTATGACAACTCGTTGACTGTGCAACGTCCAACTTTAAGATAAACATGTGTTTGTTTTGACTGGTTTCTGTCAACTCCATAGTCAGAATTTTCTATGATATTCAGATTTTAGATGTTATACTGTGTGTCTGCACATATGGACTCAGATCCGACCAAGAATGTATGTCTGTTATGACTAGAGGTGCAACGATTAGTTGATCAACAGGAAAATAAATCAGCAATAATTTTGCTAATTGAATAATCATTAAAATGATTTTGAATGCAAAAATGGCAAAAATGTACTTGTTCCAGCTTTTCGAATGTGATTAATTTCTGGTTTTCATAATAAACCAAATATCTTTGGGATTTGGACTGCTGGTTGGACAAAACCAGACACTTTGAAGAGTAACCATGGATTCTGGGAAAATAATGGACGTTTTCACAAATATGCAGTTAATCAGGAAACTGATTGATAGATTAATTGACAATGAAAATCCTTAGTTGCAGCCCTAGTTTAGATTTTAGATGTTTAAATATTGTGCCTGTGTGCTGTATGTGTGTATTTGGAAGCAAATTGTAAATGTATGCGTGACTGTGCGTACAGTATAGGCATGTAGCTGACTGAACATGTTTTAATGTTATAAAGGCAAGTGTGCTTACTTAGATATTGACATGGTTTCAGTCAGCTCCGTGTGCGAGTGTGTATGTTTAGCCATGCTCTCTCTTGTGTTTTGGGAGCATTACAGTGTCTTGTTTTTCAGCACACCAGCGGGGGGCTAATGGAACGGCTTTTTTGGTTTAAAGGAATTACCAGCCGCCTTCGCCAAAATCAGCTCATAATCTGCTTTACTGGCACCACTAGGCTCACTGCCACACCACTGACAGTACCTACCAACACAACACACACATATAGCAGTGGTGATCAGGCCAAACACCACTACAGGATGCTAAGTCTCTTGTGAAAACTCACTCAATGAAAAGAGGGAGAGGGAGAAAAAGACAGACAGAAGGGAATAGACTGTAAGACAATAAGAAAAAGGGAGAGAGGTATGAGGTGAAGAGACAGAGAAGAAGGAGGGCAACAATGGAAGAGTGGGGGTGAGACATTCAGAGAGAGAGGGAGAGATGAGATGCTGCAGGGTTATCAGTGATTAACAGTTCCACCCTATAGAACGATGGGTTGGACTTCAAAGAAAGAGCTGCTTTTTGTTTCCAGGCCTTGAGTGTAACCCTGTTAGGAATGTGGTGTTTATACACACACACACACACACACACACGCACACACACACACGCATGCTCCAAGTTTAACAGTGAGAGACAGAGGGAAGCACGCAAGGGAAGATGGGAGAGATTGAGACAAGGAGGAGGGTGAGGGTGAGAGTCAAGAGAGACTGACAGAGGGCAGGATGGGGAGGGATAGGAGGAGGTTGGAAAACGGGGGAGTGGAAATTAAAGAGAGTATCACAATATTTTATTAATGGTACAACAAAAAATGTCAGTTGTTTGTGTGTATGTGGTTCGATTACTGTCGTACGTGTCCTACATCCAGCCTACTGTATTTCACAGTGTTGATGTTTTTGTATTTATTTACCTAGTGTTTCCTTCCTCTCTTGACATATCAGAGAAGTGTCTGAGATTCTGAGGAATGACCCAGCAAACAACTGGGCATTATATCGGTATAAACACCATGCTGCTGTGTGTAAAACTACACCCAGAGAGGTGTGTGCTATAATGTGAAGCATGTAATCTCTGTCAGTAGTGGCATTTCACTGGAATGGATAGATGGATGGATATATATAGTCAAAGAGATGCAGCTATGACCGATCCACTTGTACATCCTTTTTGACATGTAATACACATGAGGCCTTCTCGATGTATTGTCGTGAGCGGTTGTATCTCCTAAAGGTCAGCCTACTGAGATACTGTATATGAAATGTCACTCTGAAACGGTTAATCAAATAATGGATTGACAAATAGTTGATCTACAAGAGTTTTTATAATTGATTAATAATTTAAAGCCCCCCTGCCACTCAAAAATGTGTTTTTCTTCTTGTTCCTTCAGTTGGATGTTTGAGCTTCACTGTGCAGAATGATGTATGTGCAGAGTTTGACACTAGAAGGCTGTTTTCATCTGCTGAAGGGGGAAAGTTTCTCTGAGCTCACCTTAAATACTAGTTTAAAACGTGTTCTTAGGACATCACAACTAGTTTGGAGTAAACTTGAGGTCATCAGTGCACATCCACTAAGAATGGACTTTTCAGTGGAGAAAAAGACTTTTTTTTTTATCCAGAAGTTTAACTTTTCAAATGAACAATATTTGCATATTCATAAATTATGGATTTTTCAATGAGGGAAAGGTCATTTGTAATTTAAGAGGTTTTAACAAGATAATCAGACTATTTTGTAAAAGACCAGGGCAGACATAAATTATTAGTCAATGCAGAGTATTTCTATATGAACATGTCCAGAGGGGATCTTAAATAAGATAAAATTCACTTGTTCCAGCTTCTAAAGAGCATATATGCTGGTTATTGTAGTCTTGTTAGATAGTAAGCTGAGTACATTTGGGTTTTGGACAGTTGGTTAGACAAGACAAACAAACTTAGGCTTTGAGAAATTATAATGGACATTTTAATTTTTTCTGACATTTTATAGACAAAACAATTAATTGTAAATCAGTAAATCAATTGTATTGATGTATTGTTTATGACAGCAGGACTTGTTTCTCATTTTAAACGTACTTTTTGTGACACGCAATAATTTTTGACCTTGGAAAAAGCAGTTGACAAAATCTCGTCACAAGCAAATGTTCTGGAGCTTTCGAACCTATCACACAATCTTCCTCAGCAGACGGAGTTTACCCAGTTATCATGGAAACGCATGTTTGTTTAAATGTCTTTATTCTGAGCACTTCTGAGCAACTTCTTGTTGACTTGCAGTTGAGATTGAAAGTTCATTCTTGACCTTGAAAACAGCAGCTGAGAAAAACAAACACCAGACCAGCTAGTGAGTGGACCTTGTGGTGAGATTGTTTTTGTCAAAATCAAAGGTAATGAGGAGTTGTCATCCAGTCACTATACAAGCTTTTTAATAAAATCTAGATCATAAATGGAGCCTCTGAAAAAAAAAACATGTTACCATCACCTTGACATAAGAAGAGTTTCACTTTATTTATTTATGTTAGAATCTGGTCTTCACCGATAGCAGTAAGTAGATAGATTTTGATTAGTGTGAAAATGCCCAAACAACCATAAACCTGAACACACAATATGCACACATGCTCTCAGCACAGCCTCTCTCAGTGTCTCATCTTGGCCTCCCCAATACACACACACACACACACACACACAGCAGTAAAATGCTCCATCAAACTACAAAAGTGGAGCGAGAGAGGGAGATAGAGAGAGAGAAAAAGGGAGAGGTCTGAGATCTGAGAGGAAAGGAGACGAGAACAATGGCTTTAAGTCTTGACAAACACTTAGCCGAGGCCTTTAGACTAACACTTTGGAGCAGACATGTCTGCCTGCATACCAATAGCAAACACTGTCACTCCCCATCTAACTCAGAGCCTTTTGATGTTCTATTCACAGAGATAGAGAGAAGGGAGGTGAAGGAGGGGATGGAGGTAAAGTGAGCGCAGCAAAGGGAATATGGGAAAACATGAAGGAAGGGAAGAAGGAACGAAGGAAAGAAAGAAGGGAGGAATGAAGTTGGCTGAATGAGGGGAAAGGAGCAGCAAACTGTAGCATTGCTCTCTGACCTTTTTTTCTACATTTCCTTTCCTTTTCCCTTTGCTCTTCTCCCCTTCTGTCTGTATCTCTCTGTGTCTCTCTCTCTCTGTTTCCAACAATATCTAGATCACAGAAGTTAGAATAGCTGACGAAACAAAGGAAAAAGAAGAAGAGGACACATAATGGATACCTGCCTGTAACATCATGGTACATAATTTAAAGTCTTGAACTTGCCCCTGTCTGTTTTTCTCTTTCTTTCTCTTGAGATACTGACACTACAGTGATGGTATATATGCAACCTAAGGAGTAGTGCTGGGATTTGAACTAACGTGTGTGTGTGAGAGTGTATGTGTGTGCATTTAAGAGCTTTCATTGGTGCTGTGTGTGTTAAGCCATTGGATGAATATACTCTGATACAATCTATCACATGAAAATGTTTATTCCCTACAATATCAACTTTCAACCATCTAAGACAAAACACTAGCATGCTTGATAATATTTAAACAGCCATATGTTATGAAAATCCTCTATAAAGGAGCATGTAATTGTTTACATTTAAGAAATCACAAAGTCACAAATGGAGTCTGATGTACACATATATGTATACCATTACCAACCACATGTCTTATCTGCCAAAGTGCACAAGCACTGGCAGGCACAAACAGACACATACCCCACACACGTAAAGACTGGCACGCACACACAACCTCCTCTGCAAGATGATAAGTGTGTTAGGAGGCAGGGAGAAATTATTAATTATCAGGCTAATGGGCACCAGGCTGAGTTCTGCTTCATTAAGCTCTAACTGTTTGTGTGTGAATGTTTGTGTTTGTGTATCAGAGGGCGGTGGGACCTCTGAGTAACACACAAAGATAGGTGCAAACAAATTCGCATACACCCGCACACATGGGGAGTTGTTTGCCTCAAAGGGAGCACAACACATATTCACTCATACAAACGTACGCTTGCATGGAAAAACTTGTAGAGAGATAGATAAAGAAATAACATTAATACACACTCGCTTGAGCACCAAGTGGTTTTCAAGGTAGTGACGGATTCGTATTTGCGTTGTTGACATATGCGAACGCTGAACACAAATTTAACTTAGATGAATGAGCCTGTTGAGAGAAGGAACCTCACGATACTTAAAGAAAGGAACTGAAATTTTAAAAACGTTTTTAGGAAGGCTGTTGGTCAGTCCTGCTCAGTAACCACAACAACAAATTGAACATGAAGTACATCATCAAAGTGTACAAATGAATGTGTATACAGTACGTATGTGCGTGTTCTGTGCAGTTGTAGTAGTACTGTGTTTGCCCCCTGTGTTGAATGGTGATGCAGTGTGCTCCCACTCTATCCCTTGCAGGGTTGTGCTGGCTACAGTATGATAAGTAAAACCAGCGTTGACGTTAATCTGTCTCACTCCCACTAGGAAAGACAGATAAGGGGGAGAGGGAGGCGAAGGGAGAGGCACGGGGAGGGTGAGACAGTAGAGAGAGTTAAAGAGAAGAAGTTACGTTGTTGTAATTATTTGGATTTAACAGGAGTCTGTAAAACATTTTAACTTATATTATGAGAAAAAGCAAATACACACATTGGGGTCAATCTACAGGTGACAGCTACAATAAAGGAAATTATTCAAAAAAAAAAGTTGCTAGGAGGACATGATTTGAGTCAGTAGTACATTTGCTCCTTGTCTTTTGGTCACAATGCTTATTTTGCTTGTAGCCTTTGCTTATGACATTTGAAGGAACACTGTTTTTAGCTACTTATTTGTCACATTGTGTTTGATGGTACTACTTAGTTTGGACAGAAAATGTAACATGGCTGATATTGTGTCCTATGTAGTCATGCATTTGAATTCCACTCTCTGTTAGTTTTGTTGGATTTAAGCTAAATTCTTTTCTGGTTGGAGTTGAGCTTGAATTAAAAGGCCTGAGTCAAACTCCCTGTTATCAACAGTGTGTGTGACAGCATAGTGTATGGTTATTTGTGATTTTTGTGTGTGTGTGTGTGTGTGTGTGTGTAGATGTGTGTTGCCCTATAAATAGTGCTGATGGTAACATAAGCAGGGGCCTGGGCTCAGTGGTTTTTCCCATTGATTAGCTGGCTGGCTAATGCACAATCATCCCCACTACTCGTGCACACGCCCACACACAAACTACTGCACTGCACTAATGAGAGCTGGTTAAGACCCCCTAGGAACAACCAACTGCCACTTTACCCCTGAGAGGGACATGGGTGTGTGTGTGTGTTTTTGTGTGTGTGTGTGTGAGATAAAGACAGAGAGACTGAGCATGATGAAGGGAAAAAGAGAGATAGAAAAGGGAAAGGGACATGAGGATATAAGTAATTCTGAACAGAGTTATGGAATAAATACTATCCTGCCTACATTTTTTTGAGTGTGAGTGTGTGTGTGTGTGTGTGTGTGTGTGTGTGTGTGTGTGTGTGTGTGTGTGTGTGTGTGTGTGGTTAAGATCCCCCTGAGGAGTGTCCTCTTGCTGTTGATGTGTGTATCCCCCTGTCTGGGTGTATTTGTGTGCTAGAATTACCCAGAATGCTTTAGCGATTGACTGGCTGGCTAATGGTGGTCTCTGTTTTCCTCTGATGGTCATTGACTAGGCCTTCTCATCAATACCTGTTTTTACAGCTATTCTAGAGCTGTGCGCCTCTGTGTGTGTGTGTGTGTGTGTGTGTGTGTGTGTGCGTGTGTGTGTGTGTGAGAGAGAGAGAGAGATAAAGAGAGAGGTTGTGTGTACTACTCATGAAAGAAACAGTGGGTTTACCTCTACTTGTGAACTTCAGTGTTTCTTAAAAATCTCTCTCCACTCCACATCTCTTCTTTGAGTTACCCTTTTTTTGTATCATGTGATTTTTTTTTTCCTTGGAACTTAGAGTAATAAGCCTGACATATTTCATAAAAATGTAATAATTTATTCAGATGTTATCAGTACTCTTTGTTTAGATAAGGGATGGTGCCTCTACTGTAAAATGCTGCAAGAAACTGAATAATATTTTTGACCAGTAAGAGGAAATTGGAAAATTGTGCTTTAAGCTTACAAATACTGTTCCCACTCAATGACATCTACATACAATCCTGTGTCCATCCTGCTTCTCCACCTCTGTTGCCTTCTCATCATGCATTCCCTTACACTTCTGTTCAGTTTATTCCCCTCTCCTTGTCATTATCTCTCTGTTTGGCTCCTCTCCTCTCTCTTCTCCTCTCTCCTCTCCTCTCCTCCTTCGTCTCCCCTACTTCTCTCTTTTCTATTCTTCTTCTGTCGTTCTCCTTCTACCTCTCTCCCCTCAGTTTGGAAAGGATTTTGTCTCACATACACTCAGCAAGACTATCACCACCCCACCCAGGAGACCACTCATCGTCCCTTCAACTCACCCCCCCTCTACCCATCCATCTACCCATCTATCCATCCATCGATTGCCACTATTCCTGGACTCCTGTTATCCCACTCCTGGTCCAGCTCGGGTTTCCCTTCCCTTCCCACCACTCAGCTGTGTGTGTATGAGTGTGTGTGTGTACGTAAACCGCTGTATTTCTCCCTGTCTTTTCGAGTGTCATATTTGATTAATTATCCATCTGCACTTGCACAGTTGTCACGCAAGGTAATTTTCTTTCACTGTTAATGTGAAAAGACTAAAAATTTTATAAAATCAATACATGATCAATTTTCATCCACTCAAAATACACGATTGCGGATTACAAAACACACACCTCAAACACACACACAAAGATGTACTTTCCACTAAATGCGACTCACTTCCGTACTCATTAGTAGCAACAGTTCTCTCGCAGCCTAGTCACCTCTAAATGGCCTAAGTGGCCCAAGTATTGATAATCTATAAGAAATGGTCAATTATATGAGAAAAACTGAGTTGATCAATAGCCTGATGACTCTGGTAAGAGGGAGGTTATTGGCTCATTCATTCATTCAGTCTATCATTCATTCACTAACTCAATCATTCATTCATTAACATTTTTTTTTATGATTCAGTAGATTTTAATTTAATAAAAGCGTTCACCACAAAGTAGAATAGTTCTATTAAAAGCAGCAGCAAAGATTAATACTTGCAATCATTAGTATTGTTTTTATTGGAATTTTCAAACAGTTTACTGATGATTATAAACAGACAGAAGCTCATATTGAAATTGTACAGTATGACGCATATTTTAAGAGACATACATCTATCCAATACCTACTCTCTCTCTCTCCTTCTCTTTCTCCTCGTATCTCTATAAATGAGGAGTTGCCTCCAGTTGCAAGGCATCAGGTTAATAAATTCTGAATAGAGATGCATAAATCAGCACACACACACATTACACAATGACAACTGGTCTTAGATCCTCTCCTCTCTCTCAATATCCCTCAGTAGGCTCTCCTTCCTCTCTCCAGCCATAGGAAGGAACAGAGAGCTGTGCGGCAGAGGAGAGGTGGAGCGTGCCTCTGTGTGTGAGAACAGTAACTGTCCTCACAAGGTTTGATGTCGCTAGGTCTAATTGTCTTTCATGTGAACACAAGAGAGAGGTGTTTGGCAAGTACAGGGGTAAAGAGAGAGACAGGGTGCAGAGGAAGAAGAGGGTTGAGTGGGGACAGTATGGTGGGTATGAGAGGGAAGAGAAGAGGCCTGAAAAGAAAAAATCTTGGTTAAAACATAGATTATTCTTTTTAAAATTAGCAAGTGACATGCTCCAGATTCATGTCATCCATCTCTCCTGCCCTTCATCCCTCCGTCCCTCTGTGTGGGAGCAGTGGATTTGAGTAGTTTTATTGTCATTTCTTGGTACTAACCCTTTGCACTACTAGTCAGACCTTAACTCTCAACATAACCGATAAATGTTTTCTAATCTTTACATCAAATCCAAGTCCTAATCCTGAAATGACAAACATGGACACACAGCAGTTCATGTTCTAATATACGGTGTGAACTCTTCGTGTTCCCTTACTGCCCAATACATACTCATAATTAAAGGACAGTATAGGTCTGAAATTCACCCGGTAAAACATGACCTATAGTTAAGTTTACGCCATCTAGAGGCAGCTTTCAAAAAACGTTACAAATCGCTGTTAAAAAATAATGATGTTTTATGGTGTGACGATGCTGTGGTTAAGGTCTGGTTAGGTTTAGGCATAAAAACCACTTGGTTAGGGAAAGATCATGGTTTGGGTTAAAATGATTACTTGAAATGTGGTTTAATACTTCCTTAAAGTTATGCAACCTTAATCATCATGGCAACAGTAAACACTATGATGTTTAAGTTTATAAAAAAAACGTCCCAACTCGCAGTTGGAAACAGGAAGTGAACAATGATCTTCTGCAGCACAGTCCACTTTTTGCCATATAACTATCTAGCCATCTACCCAACCCACCTCCTCCTAATTAGGCAAAATCATCTTTTCAACTCACCTTATATTGACGTCATCTGAACTGCGTCATTTCCCCAGGCTAGGTGCCGCTAGGTGGCGTAAACATAACTGTAGGTCATTTTTTCCGGCCTGAATTTTAGACCCATACTGTCACTTTTCTTCTGAGGACGGGCTGTACTGCCTGCCTGGCTCTTTAACGTTTGCCGCAACTGAACTTGGTGAAGGGAATTTGTTTAAAAAGCCTGGTAATTGATGCGAGACTGAGAACTAAGAGAGTGGCTGCCGCAGTTGATTAATGCACACAGAATGTGTGTAGCGTTTTTCTTTTCTAAGACACTTTTAACTGGGCTTCTTAAATGATCAAGGAGAAAGAGAAAGAGAGACACAAAGAGCGAGAAAAAGCAATTCCCCTATTGCTCTCATTTTACCTGTGTGTATGTATGTGTGTGTGTGTGTGTGTATACACGCATTTTGTGTGCAACCTTCCTCACTGTAGCTATTAAAGTAGGTGACAGCTGTATAAAACAAGCGAGCATGCAAAAACACACAAGCACTCTTTGAAGCTAATCATATGGTTGAATTTGAATTAGGATATTTTTTGTTTTTTCTGAAATTGAGAAATTCTGACAGCTTCACCATTGTTGGTGGTAGAAGAACAGTAACTTCTTGTTTTGTACCAGAAAGTAATCCTGTGAACTTAGTGTGGAAAGCAACCCAGTGGCGTACAATGTAAAATGCAGTGTAAAATTATTGTAATAATGATAAAAATTAATAACTAATGCAATGCAATCATTTGAAGACTGTCTTCTCTATTTTATATGAACGAGAGAGAACTCTGAGTGTGATTTATCTGTGTTTTTTACATTACTAATAGCATTTTTATCAAATATTATACAGGGAAGAGTTAAGGAAAAATGGGTAGTTCAGAAGGAAATGTGCTGTGATTAATGTCATGAGTTATATTTCATCCCACAGTGTTGTGAATATAGGACAAAGGCTACATCACTGAGACACTGAGATGCTTTTCTGGAGGTAAAAACTAACAAAAAGGGCATTAATGTTCTGAATATTCTGTGTCATTGGACCAAGTCCTCTGTGCCTGTATTAGTGTCCATGTCTTTGCTCGAGCAGTAGATTGAATGCACTTCCACATACCTCTATGGAAATGAAGTGACACACACACACATACACACGGTGGGACAATCAGGTCATTTCAAGGTAAAAGGACTTAGATATAGTGAAATATTCATACTTTAGAGCTACTGTGTGTGTGTATGTGTGCACGTGAGTGTGCATGTGAGTGTGTTCACGTGTAAGTGTGAATGTGTGTGTGTGTTGAGCTCATGACTGCTACAAGCAGTTCTCTTTAATTGAGGTCCTGACGCCTCAAGCGAAATGCTTAGGAGAAAGGTAGAACTTGCACACACATACACACACACACACACACACACACATATAAATGAACATAACAATGTTGACCTTAAAAGCTAAATAAATAAAAGTTGGTTATCAGGCAGTCAGTAGTGATATGGTGCGGGTTGCTTGCTGACTGCAGCCAGTGAATGAATACATTACTAATGTGTTAGTTATTAATTGCATTTTACACATCTGACCACAGTGAGGATGGTTTTACTCAATGGTTTCAAGGTTGGGATTCAGTTAAGTCTGCAACAAAGAAAATATCAAAGAGCACCCACAACACTTACAAGAAATACATAGGTGTTGATATTTTAGAGTTTAATTACCAGATGTTTCAGAGGTTTGTCCCTCCTCGTAGAAAACACATTGTCATATTTGAAAGAACAATATGTAAAATTCTCTTTGTCTTGTCCAACAAAAAATGAACACACTGGATCAGTTGGCAGGTGACTGAGTTGTGGATTGTACATTCACTTACAGTAGGAATTCACTCCACAATTTTAAAGATTTACATAAAAGCTCACTGGTAGCACACAGTCTTTTGATTTGGAGAGTTTTCACCCACTGATTACAAGATGCAACGAGAGATTTCAGCTACAAAGGCTGACGCACTTATTCTCAAGCCACACCCAGCCAATAACGAAGCAGTGGGTGTTTTACCAAATTTTGTAACTTAATATATTACACCTACTTGACATTTCTGTTGGATTTCTGCTGTAATTGGACAGCTAACCTCACTCTATTATGAAATGTCACTGGATTAACTGTGTCAACTTCAGGCCACCGTAACTCAAGGGTCAGGAGGGGTGAATAGTGTGAGGGCTCTCTCCAAATCCCAACAGAGGTCAGAGATTACATACAGTAAAAGACACAGAATATATTATCTGCTACAGTGTAAATATATCAGTGCCTTATTGGTTCAAGGTTTAATATTTAGCTTTATTGTCATACAATATAGGATTGCACAATGGAATGCTGTTGTAGCTCATCCATGCTACACACTCAGAAAATGGATTAACATGTCAAATATTTAGAATTACAATAGAATAAAACAATAAATTATAACGAGACTGATTTTTTACCACCACAGTACCACTGAAGAAAAAACAACAAAAAAGAAACTATATTATATTTACAATGTAATATGTGCAATATCACTGTATTGGTCTAACCCTAAGTGTGTGTGTGTGTGTGTGTGTGTGTGTGTGTGTGTGTGTGTGTGTGTGTGTGTATACCCAACATATACAGTAGATAAGCCCACCTCACTAAAAGCACAAGTCTGTTGGTATCTTTTCTCTGTATCAGAATTATAGATATGAACTGTTTGACTAAAGATATTATAACACACATCTTTACTTCATTACACATGTCCATGCTCTTTCTCTTTCTCTTACACACACACACACACACACACACACACACACACACACACACACACACACACACACACACACACTTCTCTTTGTCTGCTTGTGTGCACAAGAGATCTGTGGATAATGGCTGCTAAAAGCCTAAACATGTATTCTTCTCTTCAGATATCTAAATATTGGCTTTCACTAAATGGTTTATTGAAGATAATGTTTCTGCCTATTTAACACTTGGACTTGTTGCACTGAGTGCATGAGGCAGGGCTAAAGGTACGGGGTGTCAGGTGGTGTGTACGCCTTTGTGTCTGCTTGTTTGGCTGCTATGTGTTGTATGTTTGTGTGTGTTTTTTATGGATATGTGGTGTGTGTGTGTTTGTGCCTGTGTGTCTCATTAGTGTGTGTTATTATAGGCAAAACCTAGATATACTGTAGATACTGTATCTGTAATTTACAGTGTTTGTAGTTTCTTGTGTTCTCTGCCCTTTAGCAGTTCTGATAACAGGTTTTCACTACAGCCAGATGTCTGAACCTTATCAAGATCTCTCTCTCTCTCTCTCTCTCTGTCTCTCTTTCTCTCAAAAGCTAATGAATTACACAATACACCTGTGAATGCATGTGTACTCATTGCGTGCTGAGTGCAGCCAAATGTTCCTAAAACTTTGTTAAAAGATGCTACACAAAAATGTGCATATGTGTTGCCATCCTGACCCACCATGTCTTGTGCACACGCTCAGTCCTGAAGAGAGCCTACAAGGCCAAAAGGTCAAAAGCATCAGCTACTTTCATTCATTGCTTTGTATCAGTGTTAATTTCATTGACGAATATTTTTCATCATAGTTTTCATCAACATTTTTTCACTGATGATGACTAAATCTAGTCGACTAAAACAATTCAGATGACTAAAATATGACAAAATGGCATTTTAGTGAAAAGACTATGACTAAAACTAAATCAAAATTTGCTGTCAAAATAAAACACTGCTTGCTTTATTCTCCTGTCTTTTCTCTCTCCATTAGAGTCTCTTCATCTTCCCCTTGTACTTTATTCTCCACCCTCACTCACCTAAAGTCCACCATTTCTCCCTGCAAGTTGGGGAAGAAAGAGAAAAGAAAGATCCTTTCTCTTAATTCCCCAACTTGTCCCATTTTTTTTTTCTCCTTTCCATTTCAAAGCGTGACCAATTTCCCACTCTCCCTGCTTCATTCTTCTTCCACTTGTATTTGGAAGTGCGACAATGATTTGTAAAGGCCAATTAAGAGGTATTGCAGCATTCTGATCTCGGAGATCCACAACAAAACGAGAGCACCAAGGATGGAGAGAGAGAGAGAGAGAGAGGTGTTCCCCTCCCTCCCTACTTTCCACCCACCTTCTAATCCCTTAAAAGCACTTACGAGATTGGCGCTGCCCGCCTGCCGCTGCCTGCTTGTCTACCCGTTGGTTGCCACAGCAGCTGATTGGAGGAATCGAGGCTCCTAATTGGATCATGAGGGTGTGATGCAGGCGACAGCAGCCACATTATGGGAAGCTGACTTTGTGCAGCGTAACCCTGCCAGGATGACCCTTTCCCTGTGTGTGCAGGTGTGTGTATGTGTGTTCACACTGACCTCATTGTGACTAAGAGCCTCCACTCATCAAGACGGGCTGGCTGAGGCTGCAGTGAGAGAATAGATTGATGAAGAGAGGGTAGGAAAGAAGAAGAGAGGAAAAGGATGATAAAATGAAGTAAAAAAATGAAACAAGAAAAGAGGGAAAGCAGAGGGAGAAGAGGAGTAGTGAAGAAGGGAGAAATTAGCACAGGATTAAGGGCACAGTGCTTCAGTTTTGCTTTTTTACAAATTTCCCTTTCCTTTCTGACAGTAGGGGGTAAGGTAGGATTGATGACATGATGCAGTGAATTAATCCCCCTGAACTTTGTGCCTGTGCTCTGTGTCTATGTGTGTGTGTGTGTGTGTGTTGGTGTCTTTCACTTTGGTGCAAAGTGACTGTGTTGTCCGTTACGGTGTAAATTGATAGCGTCACTGCTCTTTGCCGCATTACGGGGAGCGTGGAGCTGTACATTCAGTTTCCTAACAGCATTCTATATCACACCATCATCCACACCTGATCCCACAGACCTGAATGATACACCAGCAAGGGCTATTTCGAAGCATTTCCACTTGAAACTTTGTTGGTAACACACACACACACACACACACACACACACACACACACATGCAGGCCTGCTTCCTTTGTATACTCTATGTTAAGTGCATTTTGTCATGGTTCTGTCACAGTCTGGCTCTGTGTCCCTCCACCAGTCCACCAGATGCCCTCAGACTTTTCTCCATGTTTGTTAAGACTGGACTGAGTGGGAGGAAGGACAGATAAGATAGGTTGCAGATGATATTTAAGGACCATTTCAGAAACTGTTGCTTGCTCTCATAGGAACTAAAGTGCTAAAGTGAACTGAAAATGAGCTGATATGTTCATATTTTTGTCAACAGCAATGTATGCTGAAGTTTTTTTTGCTGTGTGTGCTTGTTGTGGCTTAAGCACATATTTAAGTTGTGTTCATGTGAGCTCTGGGACCGTTGTGGGGTTTTTTTGGTTTTCTGTTTGCTCTGTGTCTCCCTTCTGTGTTCCTGTGCTCCACATCTGTCCTGCATCAGTCTCGTTAGCCCTGCCCTGCTCCCTGTATCTTCCCCAGCCTATCAGCTCCGTTCCTGTTCGCCTGTTCACCCTACACCTCATCCCCTTGTCAGTTTAGTTTGTATTTCAGTCCTGTGTTTCAGTTCAGTCTTGTTGGATCATTTGTTTGGTTTTGTTCTGTTCAGTTTAGTCTTGCATGCCTGCACTTCTGTGTCCTGTTCCTGAAGTTGTTTAATAAATATACTCCTTTTGTCTGCCGTGTCCTGCATCTGGATCCATCTGATCCGCAGTTCATGACACATGTGTTCTTGTGTAAAGCTTTGTTGAAGAAGTTATGCTATTGACTTTTTTGACCAGGTTTTGAATACCTTTTACATCAAGTTAAATAGTAAAAATGTATGTTTTTTCTTTTCTTTGTAAATGCAACCACACTGTAAAGTGACATACAGCTTAAATCCTTGAAGCCCTTATTTATCAAATCTTGCAGTTCTTTAGAAATGTTAGTTACAGCTTGGCCAAAAATGTATCTCCCTTTTTCTTTTTTTTCTTTTTTTTTTTTACAAATAGCAATTCAACCTTTTAATATCAGCTTTTATTTGTAGAAATATTTTATGTCAAACTATGAAAAATTGCACATTTTTGCATAGTTAAGAAATTATAATCAAAGTGAGAAACCATTTAAAGTCCATACAAATACCATACAAAGTCTTCTTTAATGTACATGTGTGGAAATGAACATTCTCAGGAAGAGAGGTGACGGAAAACAAAAGTCCGACATACAACTAAATATTATTCTATCTGCAAAGAAAACTAATCACATCTTGTCATCATTTTATCATTTATTGATTAACCCCCTTTTTGACACCTCATCCTCTTTTTGATTGTGCTGCAAAGGCAAACAGTTTCAGGCCTGCCTACTGTTTTCTGTAAGCAAGGGTGACACAAATAGACAGAAGGTTTTGTGTAGTTCTGTTTCTCTGATGTGAACTGAAGGGTTCTTGGTAAAAATCAAACTCAGATATAGCTTTACCAACAGCACACAAAATTCTCTTGCAAGTACCGTTGTGTTTCTAAGCTGGTGTGTAGCAACACTGCTTGTCCTGCTTTGGTAGCTTTTACTCCCACCCAGCTCATTTTAGCGCAACAGGGGATTTCCCAGTTTATATCTATGTGTGTGTATGTAAGCATGTGTGGGCACGTATGGATTCAAGTGAGTGTGGATTTGTGAGTGTGTCTGACCATGTTGGGAGTATGTGCATACGAATTTAATCATTTGTGTACGTGAGCATGTGAGTTGGATTCTGTGAGTTTATGTGTGCGTGTGTGTGTGTGTGTGTGTGAGAGACTGTGTTTGGTGTGTCAGTGAAGTGCGGCGGTACGGCAGGGGCGTCTGATCCCTCCACCTTTTAAGAACATCAGAGGGTGTGAAAAGCACTGATTGCCCTAACCGCTCTCATTGGGACTCAGACCCCCGGCTTAGTTGTGCTTGAGCGAGTTTGGAGAGACAAGAGAGAGATGTGTGTGTGAGTGTGTGAGTGAGGGAGGGAGGATGAGAGAAAGGGGAACAAGGGAGAGACGGGAGAGAGAGGGAGGGAGCGAATTAGTTTGGAAGAGCGACGGAGAAGGAGAGAGGAAATCAAGGGTTAGCAAGGGAAAGAGTGAGTAAACAAGCAAATTTGGAGCGAGAGGGACATGGTAAGAGAACGAGGGATAAGAGAGAGAAACAGACTGCGTAGAGGAAAGAAAGGAAGGGACAGAGTAAGGGATCGTGCAAGTCGGGGAAGTCACAAGGAGAAGAGGGAGATGACACTTCAGACAGAAGTCATTATTGGATTATGTAAAAGTGTCATTTAAATGATCATATACAGCTCTATAGATGATCATTCTACTGTTAAATAGAAATAAAATATTTTGCATTTATATTTAAGACATCATTTACACATTGCATGTTTACTGAGTCCAAATTAATATATTGTGTATTTTCTTTACCAGTATACTTGAGTTTAACCCATATGTTATATATTTCCGATATTTTGATATAAAACATAATTTGGATTCTGTTTTATGTCTGTCTTTGGCTCTTTGCATGGTGTAATAGACTTGCACCTCTTTATAGATGGATTGTACCATGTTATGTTTACACAGACTCAAATCTTTTCTATATTAATTTTTTTTTTTTTCTTTCTAATTTCTCGTAGCTGCTAAATGCCCCATGCAATTTCACCATCGCAGGTGTTGATTCATCAACAGAGAAAACCTTCCTACAATGTTTTGTTGCCAGGATGGAAAAAGTGTAGGGATTAAGTAAGCAGAGTGCCACACAGGACAGCTGTACAATAATTCTGCCTGTGTAGTTTTACCTCAGAGTCAAATGTGTAGAGAGGCGACCCTTTCAAATGTCAACCGGATGACGAAGGTCAAGTCTCAAGTCTCAAGGGTTGGAAAGCCTGATAAAGTGTCTTTGGGGAAGGCACTGAATCCCAACCGGCCCTGTGATTGTTGCCCTGCGCCTGAACCTGCGCTCTGAAGCCCCTATCATATCACTTATATACAGAATATACAGGTTAAGGGGGTATAGTTTTTGAGACAGTTACAAAAAGATCATTTGTATATAAAATCTAGACACACAAAAAAAAAACCAAATTCACTGTCATGAAGGAGTCATTAGCTGGGGAAGACACCAGTTCCCAGTTTTCCTTTGTATCTTTGGTTTAAGAAGGGCTTGACGATCACACATTTACACATTTACAGGAGAGAAATAGTACATTTTGTCAGCATGTTTGCATATTTTTGATTCTAATAAGGTCTTGTAGGGGAACAGTGACCCTGCATGTCAGAGATGCAATTTCTACTGAAGATATTCTAGTAGTTAATAAAAAAAGACATTTTTGATAATTCTTGCCATTTTTTGTACACATTTCAATACTCTTTCTCTCTGTTCTCCTCTGCCTTAGCGAGCGGGCTCTGAAGTCACGACTTCCTCTCTGTTTGTGTATTACATGTTAGTGTATGAAAGAGTGCGGTGTGTGTGTGTGTGTGTGTAGGTGTGCTCAATGTCATCTAGGGGTTAAACACAGTGTTGACTGTGTAGAGCAGAGTGAAGCACAAGACCTTCTGACTGATATCCACTGACATTCAACACATTAAGCCTTACACACTATCTACACGTGGTGAAAGTGCTGTTTATTCTCCTCTGCAAGCTGCGTAAAAGATACAAGCAACAAGCCTTTACCCTAACTGGAATTCATTCTTTAGTGACCTTCACAAGAAACACATGCAGTGGTAGTAAACCAAAGGAAAAATGATGTAAAAACAAAGGAAAAAAAAAGGTTTTGTCTTTTGTTTCTGCGACACAACATAATTTATTTATTTTTTTAATGAAGACTCATTAAGGTAATTTGGGAAATGTTTTGACTCATAAAAAATTAAATAGGATGAATATTTAACTCACTTTACTCAATTAAAAACAAAATGTGTCTCTTATTTTAAATAGTTCTGTCTGTATGATAATAATGATACCATAATAATAACTTTAATTTGAGGATATTAATGGTAGGTGCAGGAAGGAGGGAGGGTGAGAAAAGGAAGTAAAGGGAACAAAAGAAGTAGAAGGATTGAAGGGTGAAAAACAAATAGGGAAGGACCTTTTTATTTTGATTTGAGGTTATTTATTTATGAAGGCCCATTACTTATGTCAAACTCCTACTGGTAATGCCAATCTCATAAAGCCAGAATACCTGTTTATGATGACAGATCATTTATAGTAGATAAAAAAAACTCACAAATGGCAAATAAAAATTAAAGTACAAACGTAAAAAGAAAATTAACAAAGTTGAGGAGAGAATGACGACAAGGAAGCAATTTTCAGTCTCTCTCTCTCTCTCACTCACACTCACAGACACACACATATGCTGAGAGAAAAGCATGTACTTACACAAAGCAAATACACACACAAACACACACAGCATGGCCCAGTAGATTTATATGGGGCAATGGGGTCTTTGGGTCAGATATCCAGGGGTAACCAGAGGCCTGACCCCCTGGTTTGTTTGGGAGTTCTGGGGCACACAGACACACACATATTTACACACACACAGGCACACAGTTTAACTCACACACATCACAGCTGTATAGAAACCACTAACTGTAAATGATGTGGCTTTTAGTAACTGACTCTATAATTGGCGATGCAAACCTTTTAATAAGTAAAAGTAAAAAAAAAACAACAGAGAGATCAACATTTTGGTGAAGATGCCTTACCCAAAAAATACACACACACACACACACACACACACACACACACACACACACACACACACATACATCAGGGTGGGGGTCAGGTGTGGGGTTAGGCTGTGAGGGTCTCTAATAGGTTCCCCTGACACATGAGGTGTCAACACTGGAGACAGAGATGTCATCACACACACACATTGGCAAACAGAACACACACACACACACACGGGCACACTTAAATACACATATAGTTACACGTTTCCTTGTGTCCAGATGCAATGCATAGACATTACAAAAAATTCACAAGATTACACAAACAGAAATATAATAAGTCGATTAACATGCAAGTCCACAATTACACAAATGAATAGTGCACACAATCCCCACAGTACATATATATTTATATACAAGTCATATAAGATACACCTGTTTAAGTGTTTTCTGCAGTTTCTCATGTTTTACATCGTCCCTTCCTGGCTTCTTCCCCTAAATTATAACATCTCATCTCTTATGAACTGCATTGCATGTTTTGGTGTGTGTGTGTGTATATTGTTCCTCTGTTTATGTGTGAAAGTATATCCCGTAATTATGCATGTGTAAAAGATATATTTTTTCATATAAAAAATTAAATAAGTACATTTTCAGTATGTGAGTGTGTTAAGTATATGAGAGAGCCTAGATGAGACATATGAATGGATAGGTCCAATGTTTATGTGTTTCAGCCATGTCTGTATGTGTGTGTGTGTGTGTGTGTGAGTGTGTGTGAGTGTGTGTGTGTGTCGTTATGGATTGCCACGTTGTGAACTTGACAGGATCATAATTACGAGCAGTGATGAAATCTACCAAGTGGTTTCTCCCTGCATGGCTGCCTGTGTGTGTGTGTGTGTGTGTGTGTAATATTTGTCATCCGTGGCAGCACGCTCCCTGTTAGCACACAGTAACCATGATCACACCTCCATCTTCCACTAATAGGACCACGACAGACGGACAGAGAGCAAAGGAAGATAGATAGATAGATGGATGGATAGATAGATAGATAGATAGATAGATAGATAGATAGATAGAAACTCTATTTTTGGTGTTGCTCTGAAAGTGTATTGCAGTGAATGAGTGAGATGTTTTAAGTGTGTGTCAGATACGCACCCGTTACACACATTAAGGCTTTTCCCCTCCCTTCATTGGTTTGTGATCCAAACCTACCTGCCAGAGAGAGAAGAAGAAGAAGAAGAAGAAGAAGAAGAAGAAGAAGAAGAAGAGGAGGATGGAGAGAAAGGCAGGAGGGTCTAGAAGGGTTAGGAGGGGTGGGTGGAGGGTGGTGGGTGGTGGGGTAGGAGAGGAGAAGATGGAGGAAAGATGAGAGGAGTCAACAGAGAGGGGGTGAGTGAGAGAAAGAGAGAGACGGGAGGCGCTCAATTTGCCATCACGGGTGCAACGGGGCAGAAAGTATCCAAGAAAGAGGATGAGTGTGTGCGTGCGTGTGTGTGTGTGTGTGTGAGAGAGAGAGAGGGATGGTGAGTGAGTGTTTATGCGTTTATGTGTGTGCGTGTGTGTGTGTGTGTGTGTGTGTGTGTCTAACAAGGGAGAAAAGACAACTCATTTGAATGTCAGATACGGGGAAGCGTGGCGTGCAGGGAGGGAGGGATGAGGCGAGGAGGGATGAGAAGAATGAATATGGATTACTGGGATGAAGATTCTATTATTTTCTGCCCGTTTCTCTGATCTCTTTGTCACAATGCTATAGGCCTTTGTGTGTGTGTGTGTGTGTGTGAGTGTGTGTGTTTGTGTGTTAAAGTATGATAGAGGAAGTACGGGTATGCGACAGAAAGAGCATATTTGTTTATGTGGTGTCTGTATGTGTTTGGAACAGTGTTCTGCGTGTGTCAAAGTGTTTGTTTGACAACATGTACACAGCCAAAATTCATTACACAAGAATGACGATGAGAGCATGTGTTGGTTTGAGCAGGTATTGTGCTTTGTGCGTATGTGTGTGTGTGTGTAGGGGAGAGAGCGAGTTATTGAGTTTGGGAGAATAATAACATACACACGCACACACAGTCTTTACACATACACACTAAAACACTAAACAACTCAGCCAACTATTGATTTTCTAATTATAAAGTGATGTGATGTCATAATGTAGCATTAGAAAACTTGATTAAAACAGGAAAAACAGGTAAAATTTCCTCAGTTTAGCAAGTTTAAGCTTGACTTGATTTTTTTTTCAGTGAATATGTGGTATACACAGTGGCAAAGCATGGACTCAATACAACAAGAAACACTGAAACAACTGGTTTAGTTTAACAATAATACAAGTAGCTTTAAACACTCTGTCTGGTCATAACATCAGTAGTCACTTCCATATATTCTTTACAGTTAATATACCCTAAAGTTTCCAAATACTGACAGATTTCATCTTTACATAAAAATGTGCAATGTGGCCAACCATTCTTAAAAGACCAAAGAAAGAAAGAAAATCTATATATGTCTAAATCTGTATTGTCCACCATCTTTTGGTCAGTGTTTCCCTTTCTTCCTTTTTCTATTTCATCATAACACTTTTTTTCCCCCCTTACCCTCCTTCTTCACCACCCTTGTCTTTCCTCTGATGCATATTGTTCCTCCTCCCCCACTCTACACACATTATCAATCTCTTTCTCTTTCTTTCTGTCTCTTGCTCTCTCGTTCTCTCTCTCCGGTTGAGTGGTGGGCAGACAGAGGGGGGGAGAGAGAGAGAGAGAGAGAAAGATGTGAGTCTCGGCCAATTTGTCCTGACACATAGAGATGCTCAGGTGGGAGAGAGGTGTCAAACAACTAAGAGAGAGAGGGAGAGACGGGTTTGAGGGAAGGGAGGGGGGGGGATATAAGAGAGAGAGAAGACAGGAACAAGCGATGTTGGGGTGGTAGAGGGAGATGAAAAACCCAAACAGAAACTGAAGAATTTCTAAAATGAAGTTACATAATCTACATAAATTACTATACTGTTCAGCAGTTATGTGTGTGTGTGTGTGTGTGTTATATTTTTCCAATCCAAAATGCACACTTAGAAAACCTCACCGAACAGGACATACTGTACATAGCTTAATTTTCAAAAAAAGATTTGAAAATTTGATGTAAAAGTGACCCGAGGACAGTTAAATCTGGTTCAAAATAGACCAAAGGACCTGATCCAAATATGGTCAAGCAAAACAGACCCAAATAGAGACAAAACCAGAAGAGAGTAGCAATACATCTTTTTCCCCTACACTTCACATTTCCCATTCTTACCCCTGGAACCCATAATGATTATGATGCAACATGTGATCACAGTTGATAGCTAATCCACTTGGATCCACTTGGGTGTTACACATATTGACATGATCTGAGACCCAGGTTAATAATATGGGACCCTACCCGGGCCCAGTTAGATTGAGTACAGTTTAAACTCTGGACCCAGGTTGGGTTTCACTTATTAGGAACTGAGTGGACTGGTGAAGGCCTCTATTGTATGTTATTATATCATTCAGTTGCAATCCGTCATTCATGTATGTATGACAATGAAGCAAATGAAATATTAAAATTGAAGATATAAGAGAAAGAGACAGGGAGGATGAAAAGAGAATGAAGAGGAAGGAGGAGAGTGAAGGAATGAGACGGAAGTGGGGAAAAACAAAACGATTTTGTATTAGACCAGAGAGAGAGACAGAGAGAGAGAGAGAGGCAGAGATGTTTCCCGAGGTGTCCCCCTGTGATAGTGGCATGTTCCCCTTGTGTCGCAACAAGAGAGAGAGTGGGATCGACAGAGAGAGAGATGTCTAATCTTAGAGGGTAAGGGAGCGTGGACTCCCCAGGGCTTGTCGTGCTCAGCACCTTGTTAACCAGACATCTCTCTTTCCATCTCTATTTCCATCTCTCTTTCCACCTTGCTTTCTCTCTCTCTTCCTCTGTCACTGTCTTGCTCATTCTCTCTCTTTTTCTACTTCTCTTCTAGCTCTCTGTTTATCTCCCTCTTTCAATCGTCTTACTAGGCAGGCAGAAAGAATCAGGCATCTTGCCACAACAGTTATCTATCTATCTATCCATCGATCTATCTATCTATCTATCTATCTATCGATCTATCTATCTATCCATCCATCCATCCATGAGCAACCAGTTAGTTTTTCATTCGCTGTGTGTGTGTAGGCGTGTGTTGTCCTGTTGTCAGTGCATTGTCAGGTTAAGGAAACTCCTGTCTCTGGTTAATGGAACATCAGCCAGAGTTAACACAGACTGGCAGCCAAAGTCTGAGCACGAACATACAGACACACATACACACATATAGTATCTGGGTAGTTGCCAGTCTCAAAATCTCCGGAGCAAGTCAGCGTTGCAACATTTAAACGGCAACCATCATGAGAATAGTTTATTGTTATCTCCGCCAGGCATAAGCCTGGAGGGGATCATGCATTTGGTCGTGTGTGTGTGTGTGTGTGTGTGTTTCCATGTGTGTATCTGTCCGCAGCTACTGGACTCATCAGCCTAATTTTTTTTTGCACATTTATGACTGTGTGCTCAATAACCTCTCGTGGTTATTGATGGGCCTTGAGTTTGAAATGTTGCCTAAACTGTGAACACACTGCACTGCTCCGTTCACAGTTATAACGTTACTGCTAACTTCATACACCAACACACACACTCTCTCTCTTTCTCACTCTTGACCCCACATTCGCTACACACACAACCTACGCACTGAGCTATTTTTTAAAGGAGCTACGCTATTTGTATAACACATTTTAGTTTAAAAAACATCTTAAAAATACATTTTAAAAAAATGTTATAGTTGACTATAAACTAGTCAACCTAGGCCCGGCAAGCTGCCAGGCTTGCATTACACTGGTGGAAACCCTGGTTTTATACCGCCATTGACTGCTGAATCCTCACTCCTCCTCGGCCAGTAGGGGCCGCAAGCGATTTCCGCTAGGGACAACCAACAATGAATTGTGCCAGATTAGATCAATTGGTGCCAAATTTGAGTACCTTGAAAGCGACTTGTGTTGCAAATTCAAATAAATATTAATAAGATTCCTTAAGAACCTATCATAAAGCTTAGACTTTCGTCTTTTCAGCAGTCCTTGCCTAAAGTCCTAAAAAAAAAAGGCTTAACTAGTCTGTTGCAGGCCACATTTTGGCCTTTATCTTGGCTCAAAAACTGACATCCATAGAAAAGTTTTGTCTCATCTTGAACCGGAGCATCTTCAGATTAATTCCATGCACGATATGTTATGATCCACTAAAGTTTGGCACGATATGAAATGAAAAAAAACACCTGTTTTTGTTATCTTCACCGCCATCTTCACTGCACAAACCCGGTGGAGATCTACACTCTTCTGGTTGTTTCTGGGTCAGGTAAACATAGGAGGCCCCATGGAGCAGTATCATACTGTATGTGATGCAGACAGATTCATTTAGCATATTTTATAGTTGCTATGAATCTGATAGCAAATAAATATTAGAGCCTACAGTCTCAGTCTACACAATTACACAACAACAATTACAAAAACATCCCAACTCTTAAATCCTTTGTCAGTTGAGTTTAGAGACAAGAGCTTTGGGTGCTTTGAAGAAATGGGAATGAAATACTCTAATGACATTCCCACTCCTTAAAGGTGTTTCCCATCTGCCCTCACTTAAAGCAGCTGGTATAGAGTTTGACTGGCGCAGCATTCATAAAGCCCCCCCTGCATGCTTCATGGACATATAAGCTCGATACAAATACAAATTTCAGATCTGGACCTGAAGGCCCATCAGAGTCTGTATCTCCTCCTAGAATGAGACCAGCTAGTTCCACCAATCAAACCAAAACAAATGCTTTGTTGAGATACAATGTCCAAACAAACTTGTCTCCCAAAAATGTAGGTTACACTCACACTAAAAAGGAATAATTTATTCTTAAGTAGTTTGATAAATGATGCCTAATAAGTCTAGCTCATGAACAATTCGTGACGACAGAGTTCCAGGCTAAGGCATCTGTGTGGGCTACCGGGTATTATGCTGCTTAGTGCTGAGCTTTGAGGTTTCAGGATGCTGTAAAACAATGTGAGAAGCACTTTCTACTCGTTCAGACACTGCCGTAATGAGAAAATACTCTTAATCCAGCTCACACATACACACACACACACCGACACACGCAGAGGCGTATTTCTGCTGCCGAGTGGTTTCTTGGTGAAAGCATATTGCGAGAGAAGCAGTTTAAGGAGTGGCAATTATAGTTTTGGACAACGTCATTGATTTAAACTCCTGATTAGAGGAAAGGTGACAGAGGTGGTACACACAATGGTGAATGTTGGGGTGGGGTGAGGATGGGGAAATGGCACACACGCATGCATGTACACACACACACACACACACACACACACACACATAGGTTTACTTTCCGTCAGTCATGGGAATGCCTTAGAATGGCAAGGGTCCCCCCCTCATTCCTGCTTTCATGTTCTCCTCTCTCTCTCTCTCTCTCCCTCTCTCTCTCTGTCTCTCTCTCTCTCTCTTTCTCGACACACCTGACTGAAATATTGATGTCTCCCAAGCGCTGCTGTTCATGCCTAAGTGGTTGTTTTTGTTTCAAAGAACGGGTGGCTGTTTCACACATTCTCACACACACACACACACACACACACACACACTATACAGAGAAAACGGCCGACAGGAAAGGAGGCACATACATTTGGACATACACATCTGTCATTTCAGACAGTGCACATTTCTTCCTTGATCATATATGCATATACTGTACACAGGTTTTTACATTGCTAAATGGATTTAGCTCTTGCAACACCTCCATAAAACGGCAAATAGGATCCTTAACGATGTTAAATGTTGCACGATAAGCCTGCTCCTATCAGTCCAGATGTATCCTTTAACTCATTGTCAGTTTCACAATTTATGATTATCAGCGTATCAACAAAACTGAGTCATTTTGTATGCACCTTCAGTTTGCAAAAACATGGAATTTTAAAGGCAATTTATCCTTGAAAACAAACAGGGCTTTATTGTTTTAAGGACTGTAATTCTCAAATTTAATCAAACACTTACGTCAAGGAATCGACCATTTATAGTAAATGGTTATATTTGGCAGAAAAGTCCACCTTAAATCCCAATTGATTATCCCTTTTTCAAAAGTCAAAAATAGTCAAAAATAATGCCAACATACTATATATTTAAATGTGTTGTTAATAGATTTATATTATCAAAAGGAAGAAAAAAGGTCTTGGAGAAGGTCTTTGGGGAAATATCACAAATGCTCCTTTTTCATCTCAGCCCTTGGGAGGGGCGTGTCGGTGTCTGTGTTTGATTGACAGCAGCTGGCAGGCTGAGTGCTGGTGTTACACCATAGGGAATGAGAGACAAAGTAAACAAACTTGCGCCGTAGCTACAAGTCAGGGCAGACAGTGTGTTGTTACCAGTGGTTTTGAAGAGCAATGACCAAACCAGCATCTAAATGGACCAAAGTTATATTTGCAGGTACCTTTACATGTGGCATGGTGGCTCATTGGTTAGTTCTGTTGCCTCACAGCAAGAAGGTCCACCTGGCAGTCCCAGGTCCTTTCTGTGTGGAGTTTGCATGTTCTCCACATGTTTGCATGGGTTTCCGCTGGGTGCTCCGGTTTCCTCCCATGATTAAAGACATGTATGTTAGGTTAATATTCCTGTCATTGCCCCTGACCACTGGCACTGGTAAAAAGACCTGGAGTTGGTCACCAGGAGCCCACTGTGGCTGCCCATTGCAACTAGTGTATAGGATGGGTCAAATGCAGAGGATACATTTCGTTTTAATGTATGTGAGTGCTGAGAAATGACAATAAAGTCTGAATCTTAATCTTAATGCTTTTTAATGTACTGCAGCTGACCAGCCAATTACTGTAGCTATCTAGCCTGCAGTTTGACGTTAGCACTGCATTTTTCCCTGGTGCATGTTTGTTTGATCTAGGTTTGGGCAATCGTCTATATTTTTATATCGTCCTATTACCAGAGATCTGCCTATATGATCTGATAGACGACCGGATCACCTCTGGCAGTGGATGGGGAGGACTCTAACATTCTCTGTCATCACTCATTTCAATGTTTATATAGCTGATCTCACAGCACAGCTGCTGTCATTAACTTTTATTTTTGTTCATTTTGTCAGATAATGTATTTATCATAAAATAATGATTTCATCTGCAGCTTGGTAATGACTGCCGGCTAAGGTGGTATTTATGAGCTGTGATCAAATTTCACACTACATCCAACGTCTGATAACAGAAACGGAAAAATGTGTAAATGAGAACAACTGTACTGCAAAATCAGCTGCATTAAAACACAAAACCTTTGATCACAGGAGGAAACTTAACGGACATTCAGACAAGACCATCTCCCTCCTTCTCTCGACCTCTCTCTACCCCTCTCTCTAATAACAAACATGGAAAACTAGTTTTACTGTATCTGTGTCACAAACAAAATGCATAATTAAAAATAATTTTAAGTCAACTGTCAATAAATACAAGCATTTATATACATTCACAAGTGAATTTGACACTTCAGAGACGCAAGCCAATCAGGCGAAAATATATCCGACGCATAAAGTTAGCGGAGCAGGTAAAAGATCCAGGGTCATGCGTGGCTCATGGTGGACACACACACCTCACACACACACACACACGTTCTCTCCGGCAGCTGCGATGGA
Organism: Thunnus thynnus; assembly: GCF_963924715.1. Lineage (NCBI taxonomy): Eukaryota > Metazoa > Chordata > Actinopteri > Scombriformes > Scombridae > Thunnus > Thunnus thynnus. The sequence continues at coordinate 25,223,622 of NC_089517.1, read as the reverse complement.
GCCCAAACGCCAATGCAGCCGCATGATCTGCAGAGTAAACATAGATAGTTGTTATAATGTTTACGCTGCACACGTGCGTGACTGTGTTTGGGTGTTACTGGCCACACATCTGCGAATGAGCCAATCATTGTGAAGCATATTGAAAACAGCTGATGCCAATCAGCCAGTACAAAAACGACTTCAGTGCTCTGCCTGAACTAACACTGTGCTTCATTGGAGGCAGAAGGAATTTATTTATATATATAATATAGACAAAAAAAGTTCTGGTTTGGAAAGTTAACTTTTTTATTCTTTTTTGGTAATTTCAGCATATAGAGTTATACTACTCTCAACAAGTCCTCCAACCTAAACAGCAACATTTGTCTTGACCTCCCAAACGATCTGGTGACCATATGGGCAGGACGACATTCTTTACCAGTGCTTTCCAGAAGTGTTATCCAGTGATCTGCCATCACTGTTGTTAAGGGTTGGTTAGGTTTAGGCAAATAAAACTAGTTGTTAAGGGTTATTAAGTGTTAGGGAAATATCGTAGTCATGATTAAAAGAAACAGTAACTGTTTGCAGGTGACTGGATGCGAATACTGATCTCAGGTGTCGATGTTGACTTTGTATGCCTAACCATCAACCCTGACCTCCTCCTTTAAGAATTTTGCAGCACCGTAACAACACTGAGAAACGTTTGCCTTTGCCTCTGAGAGATAATTGTCACCAGGCTATTAGATGCTGCTTGTCAGCAAAACAGAAACATTTTATTTACATTGTAAGGCCAATGCTGTTGTATTTTTCTGGCATAGACAGTCTTTCTATTGGTTTGCCTGATTGTTTCCACAGGGAGCACCATTCCAAAATATTAACATGCATACTTATATTGTTTCAGAATGTTAACATGGCGAGTACTATTATTCTTGAATTTTACTTTAGTCCCAGTGGCATTCGTCTCCCTGCACGCCAGGAAAATACATGCATGTGTACACACACACTCACTCAGAGATGCTGTTCTGTTCTGTACTGCCTCTGTGTTACCGTTTAGCATATCCTATTAATATTAGATGAGAATCATTTGTATCTGAGCGCACCATTGACCTTAGTCGGCAGAGGCATATAGAGTACATGTGTGAGTGTGTGTCTGCACGCTCAAGCCTCCACTCTCACAACTAGTAGTGGATGTTACTGTGTGAGAAGAAAAGTCGCCGTGACTTTTCCCCCCAAAATAACAAAAAAAAAAAAAAAAAAAAAAACCTAAATGAAAGAAAAACAACCTCAGTTCCTACAAACTTTGATCATGACATACATTTCCATTTTTAAATAAACCTGTTGCTAAAATTTGTGACATGAAAGTGTGTTAGTGTATTGAAATACATATTTCAGTGTTGGGGGGGATTAAGCAACAACAACATGGCTGCAACAGAAATCAACTTAATGCTCTGTGTTGATGATAGCTTTAACAATATGGTGTTCTATAAGGTAGAAAGTTGTAAAAATACTGACTGTGACTGTGTTGTGTCACTAAGTAAACACACAAAAAAACATAGATTTAGTTGTGCTGGCTGGAGAACAGATCTCATCATCACAACCTTTCTTCCTGCTGTATCATCAGACTGTATAGGACACCATATCAGCCTGAGACAAACTGACACACAAATGCTTTTTATTTCTCGTCTGTTTGCTGATGTGGGGCCTCTTGCAGGTGTCTGAGCTGGTTTGATTGTGTGTTGACAAAGAAAAAGGATTTAAAGCAATTTGTACAATTTATTGTTACACAAACTAGATAACAATGTCAGCTATACGCTTGGTAGTAAATGGAATTACCAGGTTACACCCGAATATACACTCTCTGTCTGATACCTCTTTCATTGAGAGCCTGATGAAGTCTGTGATATCTGCTGTGTTACGAGATTCATTTAGGTGTGTGTGTGTGTGTGTGCGTTCGTGTGTGTATTCTGGGGTCTACAAGTTGATGTCAGATTGTAATTGAGTAAGTCTAGTTCGAATGCATCTCCATTAGCTGGCCCTATCAGTGTGAGCTCACTCTGAGCCTGCACAGTGGATACTGGCCTCTAATTCACCTAGTGCTGCTAAATCTCAAAGATCGGCGGGATGACTCCCAGAATAATTGCTCAACTGTTAGATTTTTTGGAGTTTTAAAACATACTGGTGTATGATACAGGTTTGTGTCTTTTAAAAAGGTCACTCTTGTGGCTGATTTTTAAAAATCTGTTTTGTAATATTAATATGAAGCTGGGAATTTGAAGTGATTTTATTAAATTGTGGCTTCTTTCCGATTTTCTACATGTTGGTAAACAGCTGTTTCAAATGTTGAGTCTTTTTGTGAAGGTGGGATCCATACGGGATAAGAGGAGGTCTCTATCTATAGATACAGTATGCGTTTTGCTCCGTGTGTGTGTGTGTGTGTGTGTGTGTGTGTGTGTGTGTGTGTGTGCCTTCAATGTGTCCTCTATGCCCCTGCATTGTTCCCTACATTGTTTTTCTTCACAAAAAGTCATGGCCTGACAAGGTGCTGCGCGCTGTAAAAATTATGCCTTGTTTATACGTATTTATTTCCCCTTGACAGTTTAATTATTTCTGGCCCCATTGGAGGAAACCACATAAAAAACTCCCCATGTTCATACAGATTCTAATTAGGAATGGTGGGAAATTAAAACAGAGTTGTTTCGAAATGCTGTCATTTTTTCCACGGCCTCATCTTGGAATTATGTCTCAATCAGCACAAGCGGAAATAATTACTTGTATACCTTCTAACTGCCAACATTTACCAAATGGCAAAGCAATTTACAGCCATCATGGCCCGAGAAGCAATCATTGGGCCAACTATAAATTCACAGGCCGACGGTTCGGAGAGCAACATTGGAAGGAAGGGTTATTGTGGAGAATTAGAGAGAGAGATAAAGGGTAAAGGTTTGTCTTTCTATCTGTGTTTTCCCTCAGTCTCTGTTTCGTGTTTCCTTTCTTCCTTCTCTTTTTTTTTTATTCCTACTTTAATCTTTCTCTTCCCTTTCTCTCACCGATATTTCTCAACATGTTAACTGTCTTTTTCCAGACCTCCCCACTTCCGTTCGCATCTTTCAGCTTATTTTACAGTGAAATCATAGCACCAAGAAGCACACACACACACACACACACACACACACACACACCTCAAATGGAGGCAGCGCGATGATTAAGTGATTATTTCCACACACACCATTAAACACACTCATTGCAGGGCAGGCAAAGACATAGACAAAAGCCCAGATAAAAACATGAGCATTTGCACTGAATACAGACACTTAAACACCCGCACACACTGGCTTTAAAGTAATTACTCACACACATCATTAGACACAGACACAGAGAAAGTGGAGTGTGTTTATGTTCTGTGTATCTTGCAGTGTGAACTATTGTAGTCCCCTTTACTCTTTAGATGAAATAACATCATCCATCTAGTTAGTATAACAAATTAACTAATTTTCACCATCTTACAGAAAGTCAGATAAACGTTACCAGACGAACAGCAGAATGACGGATAACAGCCTGAAGTTTTACAGAAGCTGTCCACGCTGACAGCAACAACTAACGGAGTGGGACCTAAAAAAATCATATTGCTCCAACATCTCCACATTTATTGCAAATGTATCCGTGGTTACTGGAGAACTATGATACAAGAACTGAAGAGAAGAGATGGATAAGAAGAGGAGTCTTAATAATGCCTGAATGGGGCTAAACATCACCTCGTGTTCAGTAATATGCCAGCGAAACCTTTCTGTTGTGTCAGATTATTCCTCAACAATATCCACAACAGTAGTACTGTTTATTCACTCGTGTGGCACTTGCTGCAGCTTCACAAATTTCTTTAAAACTTTATGGTGCAATTTTTTAAAATTATTTGTGATTCTTCCTAAGGCTGGCCTGAAATATACCGATATTTGGATATTTGTTCATCAGCAGTTGGATCACAAAATCAGTACTAGCCTATTCATTTTCTTATTATTATTGTATCTATTCTTATTGTGTTAGTTTCATGTCCTCTTCACACTCACACAGCACTTCATTTCGTCTCTGTCTGCTCCCGTCCCTCCCCCTCCTGATCTACACAAATATACACGCGAGTGACGTCCAACAGGTCACGTTTTTACTTTGGGGTTTATGTTCTTTGAGCATTTAGCGGCTTTTTTCATCATGTTCTGCTCACATCAAGGAAAAATGGTGAGTCAATTTAGCACTGTTGCTCAATTGCTGACTGGTTCTGGTTTTCTGCATATAGCCGATCAACTCATTTCATTTCAATAGTATATGCATAAAGCAGTAACTGTACTATTTTATCAACATAACACAAAAAGAACCTCACACTTTAAACCTACAAAAACTCACACCGGTGCTTTAGTGTTACAGTATTGTGGTTACTTTTTCCCCGATAACATGCAGTGTAAGGGATTCCAATATGAAATTCAGTCATTTTAACATTGCAGTTATTAATCCCAGTAATGCTCTGCTACTGTTTGCCATCATACCGGTAGTTTGATGGAGGGTTGATATTAATTTGGTCTCTGTGCGTTCAGTGGACAGACTGGTCTGGTACTGTACGTGCTAGCTCTGTGCCAGTTAGATGATGGGTGGTCCTTATTCTTCATCATCACTGCTAACAAAATGCTGACTGTACTTGGCTTATAAGCTACAATATGTTTATATTGTGACTTGGTTCCCTGTATACTGTACACCGACGTGCCCAGTCAGAAGCATAGAGGCATTTAGAGCTAAAATACTCTAAAACTGACCAACGCACTGGCAGTGGGTGTCTGTATCGGTGTTCAAATTTATATCCATCCTCAGCGATGCAAATGCGGAAATTATAATTTGCACTTAAAAAAGTATTTCTGATACATCTCCAAAGATCTTAGTTTTTCTTCCTTTCAATGATAAAGAATACAATACAATAAACTCGAAAATCACTGTGATGTGATTTTTGACTGCACAAAGGGGTGACTGTTTGCAATGTCAGTTTAATACATACACACATGAATTAAGGTTTGTGAGTATAACTAATATTTATGTTTGTGAATGAAGTTTGTTTAACTTTGACCCACTGACTGATAAATTCAGAGAGAAATATGTGTAACCTACACACACCAACACATTTGGTCCAAATCAAATATCCACGCTCACTAGTCTGAAACCAGCAATTAATGTTAAGATTAGATTTTGTTGTCCTTGGAAAAATCACATTTTTTTTCTGTAGGCTTTCCTTTCCTCTAAACTATGTAGTTATGTAGCCCCCCCCCCCCCCCCCCCCCCCCCCCCCGCCCGCCACCCTCCTACTTTTGCTGTTTTATCCTGTTTCCCCCTTCATCTCCCCTGTGCGCACACTCTCTCTTACCATCTTTATTAGTAGTGGAATTATTCACTTGGCTTGCACCTCAGTTTGAATAAATTGAGTGTTGAACTATTGGAGAGAGGGGCTTTTTGGCAGGCATACATTTGTGTCTGAGTATGTGTGTGTGTGTGTGAGAGTTATGTGTGTGTTGCGTTAACAAAGAGACAGCATTGAGAGACGACTAATCCCAGCGGAATAGCCCACTCATGTTATGTTTGAGAGCGGTGTAATTAAAGGAGCGCACCTCTCCGAAGTCACCTATTTCAATACAAAACACTGCTTTAGTCAGACACACAGGCAGTAAGACACATACACACACACACATACACACACTCTCGGTGCCTTCTTACCCAGCAAAAACTCACTCTGTCTATAATTACATCCTAGTTCTAATTTATCCATGAGAATATATCAAAACCTGAGAATGAAAAGGAGGGAGGGAAGGAGAGGAAGAGAGCAAGGTGGTAGCAGTGAGGTGCGGAGAGTTCATGAGATCAAGAGAATGTAAGGAAATAAGGTTGTGGTGAGAAAGTGATTTCAATAAGCTATTTACTGTTAATGTAAATAGCTTATTGTTAGATAGATACACACACAGGCTACACCACCCTCTGTATTTTGGGGTTTTTGATTGTATGGATTGCTGTGACATTCAAGGTCCCCAGAGGATGAAGCCAGCTGACTTGAATGATCTGATATTGATGTTGATTGTCATGCAAGCTAAAGACGAATTTCAATTTTTGTGCAACAAAAGTGGACAATAAAGTTGTTTTGATTTTGATTTTTGATTTTTTTTTTTAGTTTGGTGATTTCCTTGACTTTTTTCTGTAGTGCCACCAGAAGGTCAAAGTTTTCACTTATCCTGAGAAATATGTCAACATCTACCAGATGGATCAGCAGAGAATTTGGTACAGACCTTTGTCATCTATCTATCTAACTATCTGCCTCTCTTTCTCTCTCTGTCCACTTGTCCATCAGTTCATCTCACTTAATTGCAGCAACTTTTCCACCTCAGCCAAGAAAACTTCTTATATGCTTTTTTCCCTTTAATTTCTGAGATTTTTTTCTCTAGTGTGTTTGTAAATGAAACAGACATAGACATCTTGCATGTAGAATTGAACCTGGTGTGGCAGTCTCACTACTACTGGGAGGATACACTAGGCCTGCTGCGATAGTTGATGTTACCGGTGTTACACGGTGTTACACGGTGTTGCGGCATACACCGATTACATTAGTTGCCCACTGCCCATACCATCGTTTAGCTATTTTTTTATTTTATAGAAATAAAACCCATTTAGTTCATTTTCACATATCAACACCCATGTTCATCAAATAAAAAAACCTCTAATTTGTAAAATACTAAGCATGTTATCAAAACTTAGTCGGACGACGGACACTACAGTTATAAACTGAATGTGTCTGCTCCGTGACATTCTGCAGCAGCAGCAGAGTCGCAGCACAGACTGGCGGAGTGAGACATCTGTCCTCCCTCCTGCACTCTACTGTAAATACACGTAGCTGTTAGCGAGCAGCTGCTCTCATGTCTCCTCGGGTCTCTGTGTTTGTTTTCAGCAGAAACCCTCCCGCGCTCTGCCTGCTCAGCCTGCTCAGCCTGCTCAGCCTGCTCTCGGTGTGTCTCTCTCTGGATGCAAGACAGGTTGCTCCAGTTCTGGTTCTAATGGTGCAGACCTACAGACTACGGCGATGATGGATCTGGACACACCAGACCACTGAACGTTCCGGCCGGTGGGTGACATGGTGGGTGACGTACTGTGAGTTGGGTGGTGTTTGGTTTTTCCTCTGCCATTTTCAACATGGTGGCCACGTTACAAACGATCTCATTTTACAGCTAAAAAGTATACTTAAATATGTTTCTGAAAACCTTTGAGTTGAGAAATAGGCAATGCAGTAACAAAGTATTGATTCATATTTGATCAACGTGGCCTAGTTTGACAGTTTGATCTGAGTTTCGTGAGCCGGTCGTGTTGCTCTGGACCAAACTAATTTGCATAAAGTTGAGGTTGAGTTGTGATTATGCAAATTCATTTACGGCGGTTGGTCCTTCAACTCACCGTGCCGTTTCCATCATGCACTGCGCGGCTGGATCTCCTGTTTTCCATGGAAAATGAATGGGATCCGTCGACTTGACATCCGTCAACGGATTCAGTGTGTCTGCACCATAAGACACGCGCCGCAGACCAGCTATATACAGAGGACGGCCTGCTGGCAGCAGCCTGAAGCCCACCGTCACTAACTCTTCAGTAAAGGGAAGATCTAAACTAAAAATCTAATGTTAAAGATCAAAGTGAGCGTCTACAGATATTGAACGTCATAGACAAATATCTCATCTTGCAAAATGTCCGGTGTAACCGGTAACACCGGTGTTGTCACAACTTTATTAATTGGAAATTGAAAATTTTCTCAGCATGGCATCCCTAGGATACATGTATGTTTTTGTTTGCTCACACAGTATTTGGCAAGAGCAGAGTATACGAACATTGACTGCATGGAATTTATGTGCACACACACACACGTGCTAACACACATCTTGTGTGTTGACATCTATCATGTCTGCCCTGTCTGTCCACGTTTGATGAGGTTACACCTCAGTCCAGCCCAAAGTCTTCCCCCTTTTGCCTGTCCCAGCTTGATGAGGTCACTCCTTTCACTCTTTGATGAGGTGCGGTCCAGCCAACCTTCAATCTGACCACTGACAGGATGGTGACCTGACCTAGTGTGAGTGTGTGAGTGTGTGTATTTTTATGTGCGGAAAAAAAATTTTCTGTCCTCTTTGCCATCCACTTGACTAGATTCAAGTTGTACTAGATAACAGCAATATCTTATTAACAAAAATATCAGAGAAAATACTTTTATCTAGCTTGTACCTCAGTGTAAATGTGATTCTGTGTAACAATCAAATAGTGAAACCAAGTGAACATTTAGGGAGTTTAATGCTTCTTTTTTTTTATAAATGTTAAGGTCACCTTCTCCATATGACTCTCTTTCTTGCCCTTTTTTGTCACCCAAGTATACACATCTCTCTCTCTCTTTGTCCCCTCTCTCTGTACAGTATCTGATTGTGTCTCTCTGTCGTGCATACACACCTCTGTCTTCCTAGCTGTAAATCCTGCCTGACCTTTGTATGGAATAACAGGGCTGTCACATGTCTCTCTGTTCTGACTAAAACACAACATACATCCGCCAAGATTATAAGCGTGTGTGTCTGAGTGCACACGTGTGTGTGTGTCAGGTCTGCCATCTGTGTGTTTAAATAATGTTTACATGTATTTTTTGATCTAGGTTTGCTTTTTTTGAACTGCACACACACCTACACACACATCTATTACACTGTACTGCATATAGTGTGTCTTGTAACGAGACTTAATTGTAAATTTACGATTGGATAAGCTATGGTGTGTTATTTGTGTGTGTGTAGGCCTGTCATGATAACTACTTTTGTTGGACGATATATTGCTTATACACTACAGTTGTGCCATATGCCATATGAGCAGTGCTGCTTGATTGCGCGCTCCCCGCTCGGGACGTGTGCAGCGAGGAATGGCGGCAACTACTTACTTAGCCAATGTGACATGAATAGCCTGTTAGCCGCTAATGCAGAGTGTGGGAGATCTGCCCGTGATGTGGAGGCCGAGGAAAAGCGGGCCTCACACGCCACCTTCCCCTTGTTTTAATTTTTTAATAAGCAGGTGCGAAAACTTGATTTATCAAATGCTGAAACCTTTTGGAAACAACCTGCTGAAACATATAGACAAATTATTTGTATCAAATAAATAGACCACACACAATAAGTTATGCTGTTTATTCTGGCATCATATTGGCTAAAATGTTGGTGACATTCATTATGGTGACATTATGTTAACAAACATGTAAACACAATGAGCAATATCGAGGTTAGCAAAAATGATCAAGGTCATGTCCATATATCGTACGCCAAGTCGGAAACGTAATTATCGTGACAGGCATGTGTGTGTGTGTGTGTGTGTGTGTGTGTGTGTGTGTGTGTGTGTGTGTGTGTGTGATTCCCATGTACCCTTCTCCAAAGGTTACCCAGAGTTTTGGTGACAAGCTCCAGAAAGCCCCTTAAAACCCAGAAGCTTTTCCGAGCAGCTGGTGTTCTCTCCTTGGCCTTCATCACCATCACTGCCCCTTCCCTCCCCGGAGGTGCCTGGGTGGCCACATACACACGTGCCCGCGCACAAACACACGAACAGAATCAGAGGATAGGTTCACATTTTTTCAAGTCTGTTTAAAAGCAATGCTCACATTCCCATATGTACATTGAAACAATTTTTTGTTTGCTGTAATCATTCCTCCTTTTCATACTGGCCATTGAAATCCCTTCATAACGTGCCTTCAATGGAAGAGATAGAGGACAAAATCTACAGTCCTCTCATATTCCAAAGTTTATCTGGAGTTGATATGGTTTCAGCAGACTACATTAATCAAATAAAGAGAGTATTTTCCAAAACGACTTTTTCTTACCAAATTTGTTCTTTCTGTTTCCCCCAGACATTGTTTCCATGCTGAGCTGAAGTGGAGGAAAAGTAAGACTGTAACTTTGGATCATACTCACTTGATTTGTCTAACTCAGACTTCTGAAGCCTCATATTAGCTTGAAATATTTTGAGTATATGCTTTAAGTGACTGAATTCAGTAACCAAAGCAAGTATCAACTTCTATTGAAGCTGACAGTGTAACATCAGCTGTAGACTATAATATTATCTCATTGAATATCTCTGTGACTGTCACCTGACCGCCTCCCATCACAGAGTGCTTTGCTTTAGAAAAATGTTTTTTAGCATCTAACTGCATGTCCCTCTTTATTTGATTCTCTCACAGTGCAGAGCTGTTCTAATGACACATCTTTGACAGCTAGATTCATATTTTCTAATTGTTTTGGGTCTCCTACTACTGACACCCTGATTTCTGAAAGCAGGACTTGAAGCTGTGCAATATTTTTTACTCTTAAAGGAACTTTTTGTGAATGAAACTCACCCACAAATGGAGCAGAGCATGGAGCCTTATATGGCAATTTTAGAGATATGGATTATGCTGATGATCACATCTCATGAATGCACACCTCCTCATGAACAGGTGGCATTCATCAAGCTGAAATGAGCAATTTACAAGTGCAGGCAGTAAAGAGAGTTTCCAACTTGGAACACTGGAACGAGCAAACTTCAGAGAAAAAAGAAAGAGAGTTTTAAGATAAAAATATGAGAACATTCTTGCATGAGGCCCATTGAGAATTGGTAAATGTGAGCCTGTCTTTTAAGATAGGGCGTCATAAGTAGGGTCAGAGTTCAAGTTGTCAAGTTCAAATGTCACAATTCAAAATGCATGACTTTTATCTGTTTTTATTAGTTAACACTCTATATGTACATAAACTGCAACAATTTATTAGCTATTGTTACATTATTTATTTAAAAAACTGAATTTATGTTATAAATTCATTTTGTATCACTCTTGTTTTCAAATATTTGAATTTCTTTTTGCTGCAGAATTATATACTCTCTGCTGCTGCTGCTGCTGCTGCTGCTGCAACAACCTGATTTCCCCAAAGGGATCAACAAAGTTTTTTTATTAACGTGAAAAGATAGACTTAATGTTGCCAAGCAGAACACTTGGAAACATGGATAAACACACTGAGTCACACACAGCCTGAAATGAACTGCAGCTAAAGTGTAGTGTTTATCTAATAACAGCTTGTGACTTCAAAACCTCTCATTGCTATTCCACCGATTGGTCACTTTGGTGACAGATATGTCTTTCCAGGTCTCCATCCCATTTTTTCCTCCCTGCTTTGAGATTATTGATATGCCTTATACTTGGATCCCACCGGGCGTATCTGCGTCTCGTTCCAGCTCCAATGCGGTTTTTCTGACTGCGTAATTATTGCAGTAGCAGTGCAACCAAACTGCCCGATTTTGTTAACTTGCTCAGATTTCATGGATTTGGTCATTTTCCTTGATTTTTGTACTTCTGCTGCGGTTAAGTAGGCTACATAGTTAAATGGTTTCTTTATTTGTTTTAATGGTGTTAATTGTTGATATCGCGATCAGGAGTCTGCATGGGGTGTTTTATTTTGAAAATTGACCGGATGCTCTATGCTGTTTCTGTGTCTGACTTCCTGCCCAGCTCCATCTGCTCTGTGCAGCTTGACACGGCCTCCATCAAAAAATAGACTGGGCGCATATGTTTGGTGGAGTGGAGAGCCACTTATGGGACAGTAGAAGCACAATAATCAAGGAAAATGACCAAATCAACAAAATCTGAGCAAGTTAACAAAATCGGGCAGTTTAGTTGCCCTGCTACTGCAGTAGCCTAGGCTGTAGTAATTACTATAGTAGGAGTACAACCGAATTTAAAAGGCGGATGGCTTCCCCACAGTCTAGACGCTCCGCTTCTGAAACATTCCCGGTGGGATAGGACACCATGCAGAGGATGGTGCAAAACCACGTCAGAGCCACAGTGCGGCACACACGCACCTGGTGGGATCCTGGCATTTGGCTACATCCATACTAACATGTTTTTGTTTTCAAAACACATAACTTTTGCTACATTTACGCCTGGCGTCCACTCTTCTCTGGTGTTTTCGTACCCCTAAAACATAGACTTCTAAAAATGCTGCTGACCTTGTTTTAGTTTGAAAACTCCGGGACTACGTTTTAGTCTGTGGATGGGCGGAAATGGACACTTTTGAAAATGATGACACAGACGTCCACATTCACTTCCTGATTGGGTCTTATCAGTCATGACGTGTCCTTCCCTAACTTGTCACGCCCATATCACGTGACCCTTTTCCGGAAGAAAAGAAACATCATCATCTTTGACTGCCAGTGGTTGATTCCAGTGTGTATCATCGGTCCAAGCAAAGAAATCTCTGGTCTTACTTCTCGCCATTGCTGTTCTTCTTCTGTAGTATTTTCTGCAACTAAGCAACCAACTGCAGAGTAGACAATCTACTTCCTGTTTACACTGGCATGGGCGTGCCCAGTGTACGTGAATGGTCATGTGATATTTGTTTTCAGGTGTGTTAGTATGGACAGATGATTTCTGAAACAGTGCTAAACGCTTGTGTGGATGGAGATTGTTTTTCATTTTGAAATGCAATTTTAAAATGAAAATATATTAGTGTGGATGTAGTCTTACTCTCTCTCTCTCACACACACACACACTTTCTCTCTGGGTTTAGTGTGTAGCTGGTTGGAGGGCCGGGCAGGGGGTCTGTGGTCAAATTGGCCATTTCCACACTGTGTTCTGCTGTACCTGCTGACAGAGCTATCAGATAACTTAGCTCCATCTCTACCATCCCTGCTGGCAATGTAACTGTGCGTGTGCTTGTGTGCACTTGTGTGTGTGTGTGTGTGTGTGTGTAAGTAAGAGGATTTGAGGTTGTTTGATGTAATTGGAATGTATGTGTGAATTTTTATTATTGGTTTTATCTTTGAATTTACGATGATTTCATCTGGCACGCTGTACAGATAAACACACATCACACACTCATCATGCACACACAGCTCTTACAATAAGTCTCTGTGTTGGCTGTAAATTGACCAGAATCCATAGCTCCCTCTGTTGGCTAGCAGTGAACTACAGTCTCTCTCTCTCTCTCTCTGTCTCTTTCTCTCTCTCTCTCTCTCTCTCTCTCTCTCTCCTGCTTTGGGATCTCTCTTTGCCTTCACAAAAGCAAGGTTCACTTTAGTAAAATATCTACAGTGGTCGTGCCCCAGCTTTATTTTATTGTTCAGATTATAAAAATAAAAACATGTTTTTGCCACTATAGTATTAATTTCCTTGAACCTAGAGGCATTTAATGTCAATAAGAAAACCACTAAGTCCCATCTGATTTATTTTTTTTGTCAATCTATGCAGGAGCTGTCTTTGCATTTGTAGCCTCAGTCCAGTGTTGTGTGTATGACTGGCACAAATGTTTCGATGGGTGGCCCGAGGTCAGTTGCTTAAGTGACCACCTCTTGAATTTGTAAAAGACTGTTTTGACTAGCACAGACACACACACCCACGCTGCCCTGAATGAACTTGCTGTGGCCTATTGAGCAGCGTGATTGATGTCAGTGAGAGTTGCAACGGATAATTCTTCTACAGATGTCAAAAGGCTGCCACCACAGGCTCAAAACACATACACACACACACACACACACACCTACTCAAACACATATACATGGATAAAAGACAAGAGTGAAAGCCTTAACATAATTGAGCTGCCAAAGTGCTGCAAAGAAGACATTTCACACATACACACACACACACACACATATAATATTTAATTATAATGATATTCTACTCTTTGAATGGATTGAGTTTTATTATTGAGTGTATAGTTCATCCACGGCCTTGTACAAATCATGGGAATGTGATCGCCAGGGAGCCGGCGCACATGTGAACACACAAGGTATTTCCCTGGCTTTTACTGTAATAGGTTTGTGTTTAAGAGGTTTGTATGGCAGGCAGGTTCGTCCAGTGAGAGAGAGAAGTGGCCTAAAGGGGTCACTGTCAACATACACACTGACTGAGAGCCAATCAATAATTGGGGGGGGTGGGGTGCGTAGCGATGGGGGTCAGAGAGGGAAAAGAGGAAGAAAGAGAGAATGAGTTGGGGTTGTTTCAGGGTGCAGCTAAAACTACAGATATATTTTTTTTATCTGTAGTGTCCTAAAGAAGATTCATAAGTTTTGGAAAATACCGTATGTGCTTTGTGTGTGTGTGTGTGTGTGTGTGTGTGTGTGTGTGTGTGTGTGTGTGGTATAGCTCTTTCTGTCTCTCCATGACAATTCTTCCCAATTTCCATAATAGACAGAAGCTTTTTAAAGCATTGCTCACCACACGTATGCACATTTTGAGACCTTTAGATTTCATTGTTATGTTTTTTTTTTATCAAACACCTTGCTGCTTGTACCAAAGCTGACTGTCAGTGTCCTAAAGACACAAACTGCATAAATGCATAAATTACAGTTTGTAAACTTTGCAAAGAAAAGTTTCATTGAATTTTTTCAAAACTAAACTGCCAGAAAGCATTATGTCTCCATAAACAGGACCATGTCACAACAGACAGACCTTTGACCTTCTGTTTGTGTAAGTGGAATCACAGAAACAGTTCTTTTTTTTCAATTGTTTTGGTTTGTAGTGCAGCCTTCAAGTGTATCTTTTACATTTTGTCTTTCATTTTTTCATTCATGTTATAGTAAAAATGTAGAAATTATTTGGTGTCACAATTAAAATTTTATGTAATGACATTATGTACTTTCTATAAAACTAACACAGTCTGTTGTTGATTTTAGTTGTCGCGCCTTTAAGCACAGGAAAAAAAAGAAAGAGAAAATAGGACATTGAGGTAAAGGAGTAGATACTTGAATGTGTGAAATTCATTTCTCACAGACATATTTCAAATTTTTCAATACATATTGCGTTGAGCAAAACATCAAATCTGTGTTCCTATATCTTAATATTTCTACATAGGTACCGAGATAACACATGTATGAGTGTGTGTGTGTGTGTGTGTGTGTGTGTGTTAGAGAGAGAGGTTTTGGTAAAGGATTTGTTTGCCCAGTAGTGACGGCAGCATTGATTCACACTCATCTTTGTCGATGCTTATAAGCCCCTGGATACATCATAACTGTGTGTGTGTGTGTGTGTGTGTGTGTGTGTGTGTGTGCTTGTGTACATGAACCTCATAGCATCTGTGTATACATGAGTTTGAATACACGTATGTCTGTGCAAATGGCAAGCAACACATATAAATGTGTGTGTGTATAGTGTGTGTTTTCATTCTTCGTCTTCTTTGTTGCTCGTAAAAATTATTTCCCATTTTGTACATTTTTACAAAGTACTAAAATATGAGATGTCTTTTAAAAACCAGCTTAACTTTCTACTTGTACTTGCTATGATGTGTGTGACTTAAACATAGATTTTCTTAGCCGGACAATCAGAGTAAACCTGATTCTGCGTATTTGAAGGCAGATACATGGATACATGTATATTTTCAGTGTATTTCAGTGTACTTTATTGCATTATACAGCACAGTGTTGTCATTCTGTGTGACTGAAGAGCTCCACAGTTCACAGTGGAAGAGAGATCCCTACTGACTTCTTCACACACTAATATGCACGTCCTACTGTAAGAAAGCTTATCAGATTTGAGTTGTCACTTCAAGAGGGGGAAAAACAGTAGAACAATATTTACATGCAACTGTCAACCAACAAAGCTGAGGTGTTAAACATTTGACTCTGTGTTTAAATATGTTGAGAGAAAGAGGGAAAAAGAGGTTGTAGTTACCATTGCACACACATACACACACACACACACACACACACATACATACATCAAAGCAGAGATTGGTTTCAGGAAATGTTTTATTATCTGTTCTCTTCCAAAGCTGCTAATCACAACCACTCTCTTTCATCTTTGCATCCCCCCTTTCCACCCCTCCGATTTCTTTCTCTCTATCTACTTCTCTCCTCCACACTTCTCTCTTCCCCCTCCCTCCATCCTATGTGGAGGGGTATCTGAGCGTTGGAAATGTCAGATGGAAAGGAGGAAGAAATTTGAAATTAGAAACAAAATAAGAAAAAAAAAAAAGAAAGAGAGAGAGAGAGCGTTAAAGAAAGAGAAAAGAAAGAGAAAATTGTGCGCATTATCGTGGCGGAGCAGATCTGAGTCCCGGTGTAGGTTTCCCGTTTTCTCTTTTTTAGAGGAAAGACCCTTCCCTCTCTCCTCACACTCTCTTTTCTCTCCCCTCTGTCTCCTCCTCTCTCGGAGACTGAGTAACGGTGAGCTAATTCTCCTGGAGAATCCCTCCGGCACCGACAATTCCCACATTCCAAGGTGTCCGAAATATTGGAAATACAGGGAATACGCAGCCTGCTGTTGCTGAGATGGCAGGGAGCTCAACAAAACAGCAAGCAGCAAGGAAAACCATGTCCCAATCATTCCCAAATCATTCCACAACAAAGGACACGGGCCTTGGAATTGCCATAATCCTCTATTTTACTGCTGAGCTGTGATGGGCTCTGCTGTGCTGTGACTGAGTATGTGTGTGTGTGTGTATGCTTGCGGTGTGACACGTTATTTAGGCTTAGGGTCAGGGTCAAGCTTACTCTTTTTCCTTTGATCTTGCGATTCTCTGGATGTGATTGAGTCCATTTTTGTGTCGTGCAAACAGGCTAAGCTGACACAAATCCTTAATTTCTGCCTGAGAAATGTCCTGAAATATGCTGTAACTCAAATGTTTAGCCTTTGCTCAAAATATTTTGATTTTATATAACTTTCTTAACTTTGCTTGAAAATAGAAAGACTGTTTTTTTTGTTTTTTTTAACAATGCAGTTTTTGCTGGAGTGCAGTTTGCTGTGCAGGTACATGATGAGAGCAATAGAGGCCAGTGGAGAGAGACTTGTGAGAGAGACTTGGTCTGAGAGACAAAAACAGAAAGATTGACTGATAAAGAGACAAAGAAAGGAAAAAGAAAAAGCAGGATGTCTTGCTTTAAATCTTTCCCTCACCTGTCTCTTTCTCCTCTCCGCTCCCTCCCTCTCTCTTTCCTGCTATCGCTCTTTGTCTGATCCCTCCCTCTCCACCTGCTCTTCTCCCTCTCTCTCTCGCTCACCCTCCTTGTCTCCACCCCTCACCCCGCCCCTCCCCGCAGCCATTGGTCAAGTAACCACCAATCACAGCAGAACCGGGGCCTGAGGGACTGCATATGCAAAATGCTGCTTAATATTCATGAGCTGCTATCGGGGCTTTAAGTCGTTGATTAGGACAGCGGCACAGCTTTCTGTCCCAACTGCCTGGCTGGCTGGTTGTGTGTGCCTATAGCCCCCTCTCCCTGGCTCTCACATACACACACCGCGCACACCCACACACGCGCTCCCTCACATCTACACACACACACGCAGAGCCGATCAGTGCAGGCAGCGCAGAGCCCGGTAATTGTATTGCTCCCTGCGAGCGGAAGGAAGGACCGAGAGAGAGGAAGACCAGCGAAAGAAGAGGAGGAGAGAGAGGAGAGATATAAAAACTTTGATTTTTTTCAAAGATTTTCTTGTTTTTTCTCCTGAGGAGGTTGACATGACAATGACCCGGTATCACCGATGGATTCGGTAGGACACCCGTTATCCGAGTGTTTTTTAATGCACTCTGAACAAGAGTAGGTAAATTTTACCTTTTATTCTTATCCATCTGTTCATCACTCAACTTGTCATTGTCATTGTCTTCCACTGTGTATGAGTATGTGTGTATGTGTGCACGCGTGCGTGCGTGAGTGTTTGTGTGTGTGTATGTGCTGGTATGCAGCTGAGGTGGCCGGCACCATGTCAAGGTTGTTTCTGCTGTCAGGTAGCACGCGTTCACTGTCTGTGTGTGTGTGTGTGTGTGTGTGTGTGTGTGGCTGCAGTATCCGGACAGCAGCTCTTACTCAGTGGGTAGAGGAGCGGAATTTCTGTCCCTCCACCTGGGAGCAAGACATACACACACACACACACACACACACACACACACACACACACACACACACACATACGCATGCGCGCGCACACATACACACACACACACACACACTCATTTTCAAAGTAGAGACAGTTTCCCCTCCACTTTCCCTGATTTTGAGACATTGTTTTACTTTAAGTCAGTTTGTCCTTAGGACAAGACTTCAACTCTGTCCAGGTAGGTCTCCATGTGTGTTTGTGTGTGTGCCTGTGAATGTATTTACGCTTGTGCATGTGTGTTTTAAGTGTGTGTTCATCCAAGCAGAGAATCAGCGAGGTAACAGGGCATTGAGGTTACAGGAATAACATGGAGAGACAGGAGGAGAAGGGCCCATAAGAGAGGAGGGCGGAGGAAAGGGGGAGAGCTGCGCTCTTAAATGCCAGAGGAGGTAGAATTTCAGACGGGCAACTCAGCGTGTGGCCCTGCACAGGAATTAGAGACAGTTACACACACACACACACACACACACACACAACACAAACAAGCGAGTGCCGCTGAGCTGCTCATTTTGCCAGCACTTTGCTCTTTTAGGAGTGTGTTGAAGACGCTGTTCAAAATGCAGATTAACTGATTGGCGGAGCGGACAGCAGTGTGTGTGTGTGTGTGTGCGTGCGTGCGTGTGCGTGCATGTATGTGTTATTGTGCTCGTAACAGGCAAGGTGCATTTCATGGAATTACATAGATTAAAGCATAGTAAGTATACTAATTTACTCACAGTTTGTCCTTTTTCAAACATGACCATGTAAAACATGGATTTAGCTGAAGTGATTAGTGTGGTTCAGTAAGTGGACAGCACTCTCTTTGCATGAAGGCATGCATTCACTAATGGCACTGAAAGTGGCAAATTTTCCTTGCCTTTAATTAATGACATGATTTTACAGTAAATATGTGTAGAAATAAAAATATATCCACTGATTAATTTTGTTCTAAGTGATTGTGGCTTTACAGTATAATAAATTAAAATGAGTGACACTGAATCACAGCCTCAGTTTAAGTGTCTTTACAATAGAAAGTCGGAGGTCAAGAAGTAAAACGACAGAATCAAAGCAGAATCCGATACAGGATACACTGATGTGTTTCCCAGCCGTTATTAAGATTTTTAAAGAAAACATACATTTTTTTGTGTGCTTTGAAGCTGGCTTACCTATGTATGTGTGAGTGTGTGTCTTTTTATCCACAAACCCTGTATCTTTCACAGTATGTGGACTAGAAGGGAACGTTTTAAAGAAAAATACCTCTTTTTCATTGTTTTTAGTAACTGATTTTTGATATTTTGTTTTAGTTATGATCAGATTTCCCAAAAATAATTTTCAGTTTTTCTAAAGAGTGGCTAATTTTGCAAAATTGTATGATTATCCAAACAACAATGATTTAAAAAAAACAGCTGAAAGTTTTTTAAATGATTATTTGAATATCAGTGCATTGTCATAAATCAGGCTTTTAGTGAATTTGAGGCTTTGATCCAAAAGAAGACTCTGCAGAACATCCTTTTATATTGAGGATAATTTATTTCCTTTCATAAATAAAATGACTGGATATCAGGAGGAATAACTGTATTCAATACATTTTGGACTGTAAAGACTTAACCCTCGGGTCTGCACGCTGTATCTGAAGTGAGTCTGTGTCTGTGTGTTGATCTCACAAGTGCAAACCAGTGCGGTGTATTTTAACAACCACAGATTTACCTCTGGTTTTGAGCTGTGAATTAGACAAGAAAAGTGAACACTTACGACCAGGTTTTGAGTGATAGAAATAAGTGGTGACCAGCATGAGAGCTGTGTGTGAAAATGAAGCACAAACATATTGAGATAAAAACATACGTTCTTGTCAGGCATTTAGCGGTGGAATGTGCCTCTTTTACCTGTGTGTGTGTGTTTCTGCAAGTGTACGTAAGCTGACCACTCACACATATTTTAAAAAAAAAAAACCCTCTGGATCATTCTTCCATCTGTCCGTCTGTCTGTTCATCCATCCATCTATCCATCCATCCACCGTTCTCTTTTCTCTGCTCAGGCTTCCCCTCCTTTGCTCTCAGGCACTGCTTTCCTACACTAATTAAAATATTAGGGATAATGATGATCATACTGATAATAATAATAACAACAACAAGTACCGCTTAAGCTGTTAACATAATTACATTCCCCTCATGCCACCATATACATACCATTTGCATATCATTAAGATATATTTTCTACAGTGACTTTAGTGAAATTGGTGGTTTTTGTCAGTGGGTGTGAAGGAGACGGGTGGTGAGAATCGCACAGCGGCCGTGCAGATCATACAGGCAACGATTTGCATTGTGAGAGACAAAGAGAAACACAAGACAACAAAAATGATTTCACTTCGAATTATTTTCAATCATGATTTATGTCCGATTTGAATTATTTTCTTTTGATTAGATGGAAATAAATAATTTGTGATTATGACTAAAAATGGAAAAGTCTCGTCAATGGCAATCAAATTAAGTCTGAATGAATAACATAGTTTGGTGCATGTTTGAAGTTGAACTCCTATTAAAAGTGTGCCCTTGATGAAAATTTCAAATTCATAAAATTAAAATTAGACATGCCAGAATAATGTAAACTAAATTAGTGATAGTGAATAGTGATAGTTATTTTCTGTTTGAACAGATTAAACGAATATCCGGTGCACAAGATAACGCTCAAGTTTCACCTTGCATGTGTTAGAGGGTTGCATCGTATTGTACCAAGACAATAATGAGGGGATTCAAAATAGTAATATTTTTGCAGCAATAGCCTGACTTTAAAGATTTCATAATGATTTTCTTTCCTGATCTACTTGGTGACCTAACCTAATTTAGGCAATTTTTTTCTGAACGAACTGAAGAAAATGTAATCCTTGAAACCTGTAGGCCCGCCGTTCTGCTTACACTCTAAACTACTCAAAATATATAAATGTACATAAATAATACAGCTTTATAAGAATGCAGTTGTCATTTAAAAGGATGATGGTAATAAGCCTTTGCTCTTATTTAAAACTGTGGTGAAAAAAATACCAACATCCGTTGAATTAATAAAAATAAAAACAAAAAATCCTCCCATTCTGTTTGAGAAAACTAAGAACATTTATTATATTTATCTCGGCCTTTTCCCTTTTTCTTTTTGTCACTCTCTTGTACACTGATTTCTTTCTCAGTCCATGAGGGGAAAGAAAGCAGTAGAGAGAGAGAGAGAGAGGTAAAGCTGACTGGAGGGAGGGACGGGGGGACCAAAGAGAGATTGCGTAAATTAAAATCCTTTTAATCTCCTTATAAAATCATTTACTTAATTCATCTGTCAAAGCATGTCAATATGTGCCGTGCTGATTTGTTGGCTCTGTGTGTGTGTGTGTGTGTGTGTGTGTGTGTGTGTGTGTACGTGAGTGTGAGAGTGTGGGTATGCGTGTGTGTTTGTGCATTTGCATCTGTTTGTTGTCATGCATGGGTTCGTGCCTGCCTGCTCACATTTTAGGTGCGTGTGTATGTGTGTGTGTGTGTGTGACCTATTGGTGGCTTGTATGAGTAGGTGTTCTTCTTTTTGTGCGTCTGTTGGCCTGTCCGTCTGTCCCTACGGCATTTGTTGTCTGTCAGTTTTTTCATTGTCTCTGCATACACGCGCACACACACACACACACACACACACACACACACACACACACAAACACACACAATCATGCACACGGCGGCCTCTCTCTCATGTGCAGGGTCCGGGCATTCCAGTGGTAATTTAGTCCCGTAAAGAGAGAGAGATGCAATGAGAGAGACAGACAGAGCGAGAGGTGGGAAGGAAAGGGGGGAGTTGGGGGGGTGGGAGGGGGGTTGCTTTTGTCTGACACCAGCACTTAGGGGTCCGCTGGACACACGTGTACGCATGAACGCACACATGCTTGCACACACACACATGCATGCAAACACACACTCTCAAACGCACAGCAATGCACTTGCATTTTTATTTATTTATTTTTGCTCATTTGAAGCTAAAAAGTAACCAAACTGTGTAAAAAATGCAATTACACATTCACGCATATGTATTTGCTCGCATACATACTAAAACACACACCATAGCACACACATTATACACATTTATATACAAAGCCACACCAAGATGACAGAGCAAAATGGGACGAGCCTTGATGATGTGAATTTCTCTGATATATGCTCAATCCATCAGTGCCGTGTGTGTGTGTGTGTGTGTGTGTGTGTGTGTGAGTGTGAGTGTGTCATGGGTCAATGCCGGCCTTTATGTGTTGAAAGAGCAGTAAGAGAGACCGTACCAGCTGTGACACACACTCACTGCAATTAGCCATTACACCACACTGGCGGTAAAGCTAAATGTGTATGTGTGTGTGTGTGTGTGTGTGTGGGTGTGTGTGTGTGATTGAATGCCAAAGCGCTGATTGAAAGAAGAGAGAGAGTGATATATAGTGAGAGGCAACGCCGCTCATCTCCTCTCCTTTCCCCGCTTCCCTCCCTCCACACTGCTCATCCGCTCATTCGGCGTTACCTGTCATCCATACGTCTCCGTCGTCCATACATCAAAATGTGCATTCATTCATTATGACTATTATCACTATCTATCAAATCATTTATGCCCTGACTAAGAATTATTCTTCTTACTGCTACATGCTGAGTTTTCTGCCTCTTTTCAAGCCTACTTTTAAGACTTTATTCAGCAGTGTAGGTTAGAGCGATGTGGAGGAAAAGGGGGGAGTCTTCTTTACCGCTGTCAGTGTCAAAAGTGCATTTTTATTTGCACTCTTTTATGACATTTAAACAGATCTTTTTTACAAATCTGTCTGTTTGGTTTTAGAGAATATTGACTTAATTTGTTGCTTATTTAGAATATTTGCTGTCACTGCTGTGGTCTTTATTGTTTCTAGTGAAGGAGTTACTAAAATGTGATTTCAACTGGTCAACTGGTAAACTATTGAGCTGCGCTTTAGATCATGGGATCAGTGTATACATGTGCGCGTGTGTGTGCACCCATCATGTCGTGCTCAGGGCTTCTAATGCTGCCTCTCACTCCTAATGGGAGGAGACAGCGGAGACTGGGCCACAATAGTGCAGATTTAGATGGAGAGGCGCCATGTGGGTGTAGAAGTGTGTGTGTGTGTGTGTGTGTGTTTGAGTTAAAGAGGATCGAGAGAATGATGCAGGTTCAAACATCTTGTCTGTCTTTTGCATCTTTTTTTTCTTTCTTCCTTTTTCCTGTCTCTCTTTCTGTGCGTCCATGGGGAGAGACCTATAGATTGGCTAGGCTGGTAGTTCTCTCCGTCTACATGTCCAGGCCTTGTATAGTATGATTAAATTGTCATTGTTTCGACAGTGTGTTAAAGACAAAAAAAAGGAAAGATACAGTAGAAAGGGAAAGAGATAAATAGTAAGAGAGAGAGAGAAAGAAATGGATGACCATGCCGCCTTCCGACTGACAGTGAAATATTCCTCCTCTCATCCTCCCATCATGCTTCATGTGTGTGCCTGATGGGGAGAGAATGACAGGCCAGCCCACCACCCCACCTCTCTCTTTAGTTTTTTTTTTTTTCATCTGTTTTCATTCTGTTTTCTCTTTCTGTCTCTTGTCTGTCATTTGGTATCTTATGTGGTGTAATTTACTTAATTTATCAAATGCATGTGGTGCATCCTTACTAAATCCACTGAGTTGTAATTCAATAACAATAACCTCAAAGTTTCTTGGATTTATGTAAACTTTAAAATACGTGTTTTTAGTGAAAAAACAATTACAAAACAGTTTTTTAAACTCTACTTAATGTCGTATGAGTTTACTTTCTCGCCGTCTTACGTTCTCGCTCTCTGTCTAAAGCATTTTGTTTATTACAAATACAAACCAGCAAAACTTACTCTTGTGGTGAATATAAATTGGTATGTATTATGTGCCTGACTAAATAAAAGGCCGGATAAGAAACGTCCACGTTCCGTCGTATTATTGGATGAAAGATCTCTGACAAACCTGACAAGCATCTAAAGCTGCATTTTTTAGGTTTTTATCACTACAGAAACAGCTCACCAGCACTTCTGGTTCTTTTTCCCTCAAATTGTGTACTAGTGTTAACATGTTAGTTATTGTTTGTGTAACACCGCATATTTATGTGTGGCCATAACAAAAAATACGAAATGGGTACGGCCCTTGTCTCTGCGCGCGGTCATTGTGTGTCTGCTTAGGTCTGGACTTGACAAATTGTACTTGTGACGTTGCAAAAACAGCACATTTAATTTTTACATGTTCATGTAAGTTAAGTGAAATATTTCACATAAGCTTGAGATTTTCAAAAATAGTTTTGGGCTACTCAAGGAGTGCCACAGTTGGCTTTTTACAACACAACTGTGAACAAACTAAAGAACATATCCGACAAAATGTAAGAGAACAAGACCCTTATATGCTGTATTTAGAAGTGCGGAAATGCCCACAGCTCCACTCACTTAAGTGACATTATACTCTTTAAGTATGCTGTAGTGTTGTTGTGTTGTTGACAGCTGCTTTTTAAAATTCATAAATCGTATTTTTTTCATTTTATATCTATTTTCTTGTTTTTTGTGGAAAAAATATAAATATTTGATACTTGAAACAACCTAACACTGAAATGACAAGGTGAAAACCTTTTCAAAGTTTGTTCAAATATATATTCATATAAATCTATATATTGCATAGATTGAATATTATAAACACCCCTTGCCCTCAGGAGGTGCGTTCCTCTACGCAGCTGATCCGCACTTTTCTTCACCTCTTCCGATAATTCATTTCCCTTTTATCCCCTTCTTCCTTCACCATTCACCTCCCCACACACACACACACACACACACACTCCTCCTCTCCCTCCCCACACACCCCCTCCCTCGTGGAGCTGTCACCTTTCTGCACCCGCTCAGTCCCTATTAAGGCCGACAGCCCATCTGCCGCCTGCCCCGCTAACAGCTCCCGTTGCTAACGCTAACGTGCACACACATCCACATCCACTCAGACACACACATATAGCCTACACAGCGCTGCGTCGAACCCCACCTGCCCCGGTGCATGTGCAGACACGGGAGAAACACAGTCACACACATTTGTATATTAATGTTATTTATGCTTTCAGTATTTGTGATTATGTTATGATCATTTTAATATCCCCCTAACACACACACACACACACACACACACACACACACACAAATGTTAACATACCTGTGTCAGATTCTTTTATGAGACTTGATGTTTTGCAATTATTTTTGTCATTATTATTTAACACATTCAGACATTACATTGACATTTTAAGCAATTATCTGACATTATTATGTGGAGTAACTAATAATATACAGAATCTATGTGTGTATAGAGCAAGTCAGCAGTAATGTCTCACCACCTTTTCAAGGAGCCTAGTGAAGAAGAAAAAAATCAAGTGGATTCAAGACAATTAAGTGTTAGAATAAAATGATCATGGATTTTATTCAGTCACACAGATTGCATACAGTTGTGGCAGAAAGCGTGTATTTATGCTCCGCAGAGGAGGTGGACTGAATCTCCTTGTTCTTTTCTGCGATCATTCTTTAAATGCCATCTTAGTTTTTTGTTTGGACATGGGTTCATATTTTTATATTAAACCTATGAAACCATGTTTATGAAGTAACATTTATGCATATTTATGGATATTCATTGCATATGTGACTGGAAGACATCACACTGCCCTGACTAGTGGGGTAATTAGGTAGGGCAGTTGCAGCCCTGTGTGTGTGTGTGTGTGTGTCTGTGTGTGTGTGTGGTGGCATTTGCTCCCTTCAGGGATAGGTGCGTTTTGCATTAGCAAGAATGGCAACTGTCTCATCAATCACTGCATCACCATGTCACACACACACACACACACACGTAGACACACACCCACACCCACACACACACACACTGTGTCATGGTCATTCTGTTCACAGATGGGCTAGCAACACATGAGCGAGTCACTGAGCATCAGAAAGACACCCATGATCTCTCTACTTTTACACACACACACACACACACACACATACACAAACACGTGTGCGTGTGTGTGTGTGGGTGTGCTGGTGCCGCTTACACGTACTGACAAGAGCGTGAAATAGGTTAGGTAGAATCATATAGGTTAGTACTCTTCGCCTTTATTCTCTCTTTTTACCTTGTACGAATGTTTATGTATTGGATACATGAGCTATTTCTTCTGTGTGTGCATAAGTACATTTTACAGTTTTAAATGCGTAAAAGGAAAGGTTCCCTAAAATAATCTGGATAATCTTTTTGGGTAGAGAAAACTGTTTTAACTTGTTAAATTTTAAATTCCATTTTATGCATTATAATACAATGCGTGTATTGTACTTTTTTCATGTATTGAATAGAATTACAAACCGCCTTCTATGTCTTTAAATGATTGTCTACTTTCAATACAAAATTTTACATCCTCTCTAATTTCAAGATGCCTTTTAGGCAAATTTAATCTTCTGGAATGAATAAAGGAAAAGAAACAATATCCGATTACCTTGCCATAAAGTATAATGTAATAAAACAGAATCTCTCTTTGTAATCCCTAACAGTTTTAGTGTCTGGGTTAATGCAAGTGGCAGACTGGAATGGATTTCTGCAGAATCAAAAAGCCTTTTGCTGGTTAGATGAAATACTGCAATAATGATTTATTTTAAAACTTGGTAAAGCATTAAATGATTTGTACTCTAAAATGGCATCTTACGGATCATGGTGCTGAATGAGGATATAAAGCTAAAAACAGTAAACAGTTCTTTTAATAGCTTGCATGTGACTCGAAAAGCAGGGAAGGGGATTCAAACTAACGACATCACGTGTACACGGTACTGGATGTACCTTAGTCCGGTGTGACACCAGGACACTCCCTTATAAAAAAAGCAGTATTAAGTGTTGCCTGTCTATATAGCATTGTGACACCGCAACCAAAGCCAGTAAGTGTCTGAAGCAGCAGCAGCAGCAGCAAGATATCGATTCCTCCTATTCACCAGAGTGGAACTAAAACCTACATATTACACACCCTGGCCCTCCAGCTCTCGCTGAGCCAACCCAGCTCTTGCGGATGGATAGAGGGACGGAAGGAGGGATGGCTGTCAGACGAGTGATTGGTCTGTCTACCTGTCTGTCTACCTGGCCCTCACCTAAACAGGAACCCATGGTGGGACAGCATCACATGCATACACACAGATGTCTGTGTGGTGTGTGTTTGTGTGGTAAACATGTGTTTATTAATCGGTCTGTGACCCATACCGACATCTCTGCTCTGTTTACTGATACACTACACACAGGATTTGGTAATGATGGAAAAATACAGCAAAATCAACACTACAATAACAACAAAGAAATAAGTACAATTAGAAGGTATTTCATTCCGTCGCACAGGAGAAAGTTTTCCCAGGTGGTTTGATCGACGTGTTTGGTCTGTAGACTTGCTCGGCAACTTTCAACATTAAATATGAAAAGTAATTGATTTCCCAAAGCAAGCGTAATTATTTTACGTACATTTTTTTCTTTTTTTTTCTTTTCTTTTAAGCAGAAACAAGCAAATATTCATAATGTCAAGCACAGGGATGCTTCAAGCATTACCTGCAGGCATCTGTTGTACATTTTACATTATTTTAGAAGCAGCACTTTATTACCAGTTGAGTTTTGATATCTGTTCCCCACTCTGAATTGGTTTCTGTATTTTCTATATTTTTGTCCTCCTGTAATAAAGTGCTTTACTTCCCACCAGCCTTGTGCCATTGTCCCCTGATAGTTTGGTTTAAATGTAGGCCACCCAGACAATTTTATTACAAACCCTGCCTTCTCTCCTCCCCTTTGACGTCAGCTGTAAGAAGTGTCCCTTTTTTCTTGCACTCCGTGTTATTTAATTAATTTATTTCTTGCAATGGATGATTTTGATTCTGTTGCCTGCAGTGACCTTATCACCCTGGCGACAGCTCCTCCCCTGACGACAGCGCTGGGTTTGAATGGCAGTTAGCAGTTCTTCTCTCGGTGCTTTTACTTTTATATTCCCTCAGCCTTTTCCAAAGCCCAAACTGGTAAAAGTCCTTTGACGTTAAACACAGCCAGGGTGCGCTCCAGTTAGCAGCCTGACGCATCAAGTGCATGGGCATGCGCACGCACAGACAAATATATTTCCGCAGGAATTTTCTAGGACCAAGGTCTCATGTACTGGTTTAAAGTCACAACCCATCCTCAGTGCATCTGTTGGGCTGACAGCTGTCTGTCTGTCTGCCTGTCCACGGTGCTCTCAGCATGTCAGCCTTTGTGTCAGTCTGTGTTTGTGCATCTTTTCGAACCTGTCTGTGTTTTTTCTGTCTGTCTGCATACCTGCTTGTCTCTTTTTCTGCCTGTGCTGAGTAGTTGCAAACTCATATAACTGTTTGCTGTATAGCTGTTTATATTTACTGCAGGCATACAGACAAGCTAAATGTGTATGTATGAATATGTGTGTGTTGTGCGTCCATTAACTACATTTATAACATTTGGCATTGTGTTCAATTAATTTGTCTCTCACTACATTCATTTTAGAATGAACTTTTCTCGGTATACTTTTTTTTTTCCTTTTTATTTCAATTTCTTTTATTTTATTTCCATTTTCTTTTTTTATATCGAAGAATAGTTTATGTTCAGTAGCTGGAACTAAGGTAAACAGGCAACGACACAGATATGTTTGCAGTTTTTAAAACTGTTTTTCATCAGGCTTTTTTTCTCAAGTTGTGTTACATTAATTTGCACTATTTTAATGTCCCTGAACAATTGAAATCTATTTGTCCTTTTATAATAGTCTTTACATTTTAAAGCCGGAGTGCAGGACTTTTGTTTCCCCTTTCTGGCAGTGAGAGTAATTACAAAAACTCTATTGACACGTGCTTACGTCTCCGCTGTAGCCTATTCTGTCCCTACCGTTGCGGCTGTAAAACGGTGGATGAATTGTTTTGAGCGTCAAACAACCCCTGCTAACTGACTCTTTTCACTATCAGAATTTGATCCATTCTGTCCAATAACATTGTGAAAGTCTGGAAGAGCCACACGATTAAATTATTTTATCCCAATTCAAGTTAGCAGAGGGATAACTGGCGGAAGTCTCTAGCGAGCATGCGCAAGGGCGTGAATGTAACAGACGTTCATTTATATGTAAAAGTTCTGCACTGCAGGTTTCAGAACTTGTTCATTCTCTTTGAACATATTGTGTATCTTTTACTTGATGGTTAACCCATTATGACCTAAGGCGCCCTCTAAAAAAAACATTCTAAAACCTAACGCATTGTTTGAAATCAACCTCCTACAACTTGAGGCTGAGAGGGGCTAAGAAAAAGAAAAAGGCATCCCCTAATGCATTTCGTCTTCCCCGCGCGTATTTCAGCAAACCACGATGCATTTCATCTGTCACGTGTCTCGAAAACGATGACATGATCTAAAACACGCTCAAGTGCCTCCGGCTCTAAAGGGAGAAGCACGCAAATGTTGCATCCGGTCTTAATGTGTTGAATTAATCCAACGCTTCCAAGTAGCATTAAGTCTCAGCTGGTCTTTTCCACCTGCTGTTTCTCTACCTTTTTCTGTTGCACTGATTGTACAGTGTTTTCACCACTGCCCCTCCTTCTCTCACTTTGCACCTGCATACAGAATGAACTTATCGAAGGGGCCATTGGTGAACAGCAGCAGTGAAGATAACTCCAAGTCAACTTATGGTAAATGCGGCGCTGGCGCCTGGAGGATGCACCAGAGCTACGATCCACTGGAGGCCAACCACATGAGAGACGCACATGCCCTCTACAACCCCAGGTAAGACAGAGAGATGAGAAGACGAAAGACACAAAACCTACTGAAAGAGAGTGAGTGAAAGAAGTAAAAGAAAAAGGACTTGTTGAATCTGTGAATCTGTTAGGTTCAGTTTTACACAAAAGTCTAACTTGACCTCTATAAATCTCAGATGAAAGGAAAAGAAAAAGCAAGCACTTTGAGACGTCAAAAGCCAGTGTTTTTAGTGGTCTGTGTGTGTGTGTGTGAGTGAGTGAGAGTGAGAGAGACAGAGAGAGAGAGAGAGAGAGAGAGAGACATAGCACTGAGAGAGGTAACCTTTCTCTATAATCTACAGTATTCAAATGTGAGGGTTATTTTTTTGTGCCTGTCTTTACATTTCTTAATTTTCAGTAGTATTTTACATTTTCAGCATACACTTTTTTATTACTATATCAGCCTTTATGATAAGCTGCTCTGCTTTTGTGTCACTGTGAGCAAAATTACTCCAAAAGCAGAATCATCTCTTTCAAAGTATAGCCATGAACAAAATACTTTCAGCGGGCTGTATTCTCCCTTGTATGTAGCCATGTTAGTATGATTTATTTTCCTCACTGTGACATCAGGCACAGAGAAGGGATTTGTCCATGGAGTGGCCCAGTCTAAAATTCAAGCTTTAACACTTTTTGCTTGTTAGGCTGCTAAAACTACAACAACAACAAAAAACCCTGTCTCTTCTGAATAGTGTGTTCCTTGCATCTTTTACCTCTGTTTCCTTTTTTTTGTACAAAGTCAAAATGAAATTTTAATTTTTAGGATAGTGCACTAATGAAAAGACTGAATACCTGGACCACCCTAGTGGCCACTGCTCACCTATCTTCATTTTGTTATATTTTTACAGTGTATACGAGTATCACAAGAAAGTGGGATTCAGCTTCTGGCTCAAGGACACTTCAGTAGTGCAAATGCGTCACAGCACAGAGGCTTTAAATCATATAATGGTTGAAGGACAGTCACTTTACTATAACAGTAATCCCCCATTCCATCTGCGTATGCAATAAAACTTAAAGCATGAAGCACTTCAACCAATTTCGTTTAAAGTTTTCCACTGGAAATCAGTTTCTAGGTTTGTGTCGTTGAAGGCAGGTGAAACTGAGGGCTGCTATGGTCCATTTTTAGAACATAAACTGTAAATACGCTGCTTGTTTCATGTTAAAACACAGCAAATGTGTGATGCATGAAACACACACACACTTTCTCTCTCTTCATATTCTTCCTCTCTCTCTCACTGCCGCTTTCTCTCTCTGTCTTTTAATCATTCTAACTTTCTCTGGATAAGAGATAAAGCCACATGCCCAGATTGCAAAACTATAATTGTAAGTATGTGTTTTGTATATAATTAGCATAATGCCGGTTTATTGCACTATTATATGCAAATGTACCTGAGTATATGACAAGTGGACCTATTGCTGTATATTTATATTTTCTTATATATTTTTTTCATTTGATCTTGTTGTAAAGAAGCTCTAGTAATGTTTTTAACCAACATTGCTGATTCCTTCATAGCAAGAAAGTGCTCAAATAAGCTTTCCAAACACTTAATTCGTCGGTCTACAATGAAGAATCTCAAAATATGTGAAACCTTTAGTCAGGAGCCATGTCACTCGTTTTTGTGACCAATCAACATTGTTGTATTATTGCACAGCCTATTCAAACACTATTGATAATTTCATTGTTAGGCTTTTGTAAAGCCCTTTAATTTTTAAGTGTGTGTGTGTGAGTGTGTGTGCGTCTGCCTGTGTGTGTGTGTGTGCTTGTGTGCACTGTAGACTGGGAAGTCTTAGTCCAATAGGATTTCAGGGTTAGTCTGGGTCAAGCCAATTAGAGGTCTGGCAAGCCATTCTCACGCAGACTCTCAGCCAATCACCAAGAGGAGTGTTACTAGCACAATGCAAGTGTGTGTGTGTATGTTGGCAGACAGTAGACTCTGGTGATGAGAGTTGTAAAGGTTTGCCAAGGGCTAGGGAGTCACGCCATGGCTTGAAGTCATACACTACATTCGCACACACGGATAGACACACACACACACACCACACTCCGAAGTGGGGAACATTATTTCCCCTGCATTGGATCAAGTTTTGGACCAAGTTAAAACAAACTAGAAATTACATTGTAATTGTGCATTCGAGTGCCAAAACTATGCCAAGCATCAGATGTGACACAACAACAATAGTCCCCGGTTGGCGTATGATAATAACAATAACGATGCAGGAATATGAAAAGATATTAATCAGAACAAAAAGGCCTCCTCCTTTTCAGTTTATTGTAAAGAATATGCTCACAAAAGGCCTTTATCACTCACAAAAGTTTGACTTCTCGCTGTCTGTCTGTCTGTCTGTCTGGTCCGTTCTATTCGAGTGTCCTAGTAAACCATGACAGTGTGACAGTGAGCCAGCACGCACAATACCAGCACCTTGAAACTGGAGCAGCTCAATGGAATTCAGCCATCACTCATTTGATTAAATATACCCATGCTTTTCCCACTGTGACTTATTTTGTTTTTAAAACAAACGGCACATTAACGAAATACATAATTAGGGCCTAAAACATAAAGATGAAGGTAAAATACCTGTCACCTCATCTCAACTCACCCTTTCACACAAACAGACTTGCATGCGTCTTTTTACACATACACACAAACACACACACACAAGCAGTATAAGATCACATGAACGCTCACTCCGGGATATCTGACCTCCAACTGTGTTGATGGGATTTATTCACACTATTTACATACACACTATCACACTATCACACACACATACACACTCACACACATACACACATGGTGCATTGGGTTAAAGACAATAATCTGAAGTCAAATTTCTCTCTTGGCCAAAATGTAAAAAAAAAAGGTTAGGGTCAGAAAAAACTACATGAAAATGCATGTAAATTGTCATTAATTATCTATTGTTACCATGAAGAATGGCATTTTCTTTTCATATCATATGTCGCTCATATAATCCATCAAAAACCTCATTGTTTTATATAAAAATAACATTTAAAAGTTTAATTTGCTTTGTTTTCTGAAGACTTTGCTATAAAAAATCTTTTTTGAATTCTGAAGAAATTCTTAATTTGTTTTTGGAGATCTGCAGTTTTCATTGGGCGGCAACAATATTATTCCTCTTTTTATTTAGGCCATCAAACCATGGGAATGTGATTAATGTCAGCCAGCCAGAGAGCGCTTGAGCACACACACACACACACACACACACACACACACAAACACACTTTGCTGTAAACTGAGCCCAATGTAATCATAATGATAAAGCAGATTGCCTTAACACACAGATGGGCCTCCCAACAGCTCTGTATGTGTGCGTGTCTGTATGTTTGTGTGTGTGTGTGTGTGTAAGTGTGGACAACGCTGATTGGATTGCAGATTTATAGAAGAGGATTACTGCTGGAGCAAAGAGAGAGAGAGAGAGAGAGAGAGAGAGAGAGAGAGAGAGAGAGAGAGAGATGGTTTCAGACACTCACCTCTCATTAACTTCCACCCCCTTCACCTCAACTCGCCTTATCCTCAGTCATGGACAAACACACACACACACACAAACACAGAAACGTTCACAGCTAAGATCTCCGTGTCAGTGCAGCACCTAATTTTTTTTCTCCACGCAATGTCAAATTGATGATTATAAATTAATTTCAGCTTTAAAATGTTCCGTCAAAACTTAAGAGACAGACAGAAAGACAGACACAGGCAGAGACAGTGGGCACTCCAGCAAACCTGATTATGACTGGATGTGAATTAGATTCCCTAACAGATGGTCCAGGAGCGAGGCTGTAAGGTGCATCAGCCAGCAGCGAGGGGAGGGAGAAAGGGGAGGAAGGAGGGCAGGGGGGGGGAAAGAGAGGGAAGCTAAGGCAGAGAGGACAAGTGTCAACAGCATCTGGTGACAATACAGATCAATTCTGTATCTCCAATATTTGGCAGTGGCTCTTTGTTTTGAATCATATAATGTATTTGGGCAGTGTGTGTGTGTGTGGGGGGGCTCATAACCTATAACATTTACTTTCTTTTCTTATTTTGCATCATGCTTTTCAATCAAAAAAAACCTTCTATAGGTTGAATCTCTACCACATTTTTATAAATGTATAATATTAACAGAGAGTTATATATGTTTTTCTTGTTTCTAGTGCCGTACTTTATATAAGATTGGTTGTTCAATTTAAAAGTAAGCAGCGAGCTGAGCCTGTTTAGGAAGGATTTTCTCAAATTTTACAGATGCTGTGCATTATTGTACATACTCCTACTCTGCTTCTCTCTCCTCCCCTTTGATGGATAGGTGTAAATCATCACAATCCTGTTGTGACAGCCCAATTTCCCCAAATCTGATCTGCTTAAAGAATGCATCTTTGACGCTCTACTCGCTTGCCTCTCCTCTCCTGCATTTCTTTTTATCCTCTCTTACACTTTTTTTCCACCCTCACTCCATCAAATATACTACCGTTGAACTGCACACACTCATACTCTCTTTCTGTCTCTCCTCTCTTTTGCAGCATCGCGCTCACTTTTCCCATTCCCTCCTTGTCTGTTTTCCTCATCCTCCCTTCCCTCTCTCTGCCTCCCTTCCGTGTCACATTTGAAAGCCCTGTCATATTTACTAGAGTGGAAATCCTCTTTCACCATCTGCTTAATAAATCCGATGGGGGGATATTTTGTTTTTTTAAGCACTTTTTTATTATACGTCTGCGCAATTTCATTTGATACGGCACCTTGCCCAGGTCTCTATCTGTCTCAGTACAAGGAGAGCCGCACATCTCACTGTACACAAATGGTTGAATGTGTGTACGTGTGTGTTTGGGTGTGTGTGTGTGAATGAATGCGTGTCAGCCACAATGCCAAGTGTCTGTAAGTGTTTGGAAGGGCTGTTGCACTCCTATGCTTAGTTACACTGGTAATCCACACACACACACAAACACACTCACATGCACACACACACACACAGACGAACACTAACCTTGATCAATGACCTTTCTTTTATAAAAGAACTAGCCTACAATTTATATCCCTGTATACCCCCTGCACAAACATTTCCCACCAAAATTATCTGAAGAGCCATCAATTGCATCAATTCAAATTTATTTTGTTAATCATTTAAACTAATTAGATATGCTTATATATATTGTTCTTGAATGACATATTTTTATCAAGGATTAGTAACTACACGTTTGCCACATCCAGTATCTTCTATAATAGGTTTAGCTAACAAGAGGATGCATTCAGTAATTTCATTGATTTCCACTCTTCAGCCTTTCCAGTAAAAGGCTGGAGGTCACCACAAGTACATGGTATACAATTTAGTCTGCCAAGCCCCAAAATAGAACTGGATTATCCATCAAATTTGCAGTAATTAATGTATTTATTATTTATTTATTTATTTCATTAAAATATTTTAATTTAGTTAAGACAGTTTGTGGTAACTGTACACCTCACCTGCAGCACCGAATGGAGTTGAGCTGTTTTAGAGGTTTGAAGCACTGTTCTTACAGTAGACAACCACCCTTACAAATACAATGACACACAGCAGATAAAAGAGACACAGAGGAAAGAGGGGGGAAAGAGAGAGAGGGAGAGGGAGACAAAGAGAGAGGTAAGGAGAGAGAGAGAGAGAGAGAGAGAGACATGGTGACAAAGATAGTGCTTGGCAGCAACACACTTATCAGCTACTGCTCCGCAAGAAAATGACCTAAATCATCAAGATTCCCATCTGACACACACACACACACACACATACATACATACATACAGGTTTTACAGTGCACTGCCTTACGTTTTCGCACTGAACAAGCTCAACCTCTTCATGTCTTTTCACTTAAATAACTACACGAGCACAGACGGACTCTCAAATCTAAATCGTCCTTTATACAGACCTCTGAGAGGAAAAGAAATTCCCCTCCAAATTTAGAATAAAATCACCTTTTATGAGAAGAGAAAAGGACAGAACAGAAGTGAAGGAAGAATGGACACAGTTTTAACACCTGTCTCTGTGATGATTGAAGACACATGAAGTGCATTGATATCACCAGACTCAACATGATGTTCCTTAGTACGCAGTTTACAGTTTTGGAAAGCACATAATTCTTAATCGATAGCATTTGGCTGAGCTTGCCCTGTGTGTGCTGTCTCCCACTGTTTATCCATTCACATCTAGAAAATGTGTGTGCGTGTGTGTGTGTGTGTGTGTGTGTAAACTTTATAAACCCCAGGATGCATCATAACAGATTTAGCCTCACTAGTGTGCCCTTTGTAAGTCTTACCCAATTCATGTCACACCTTTTGAGTGTGTTTGTGTACTGTTTTTGGATTGTTGTGTGCAGAAAAGGTGTGTCTGTGTTTGTCACATTAAGATTCATACGTAGAAGGAGTCAGTGTCTAAACACACACACACACACACACACACACATATACACTCAGGAATATAGGCACACACTCACATTTCCTCTCCTCTGTTGGTCTTTAAAGCCCGACAGCCCATTGGGCAGAATGTGTTTTAGCCATTATCACATTGATTGTATGTAATCAGGGGTTTATTCTGCAGCCAATGAAGTGAATTACAGGTTTCCTGCCCGACTAACACTGTAACAATTGATCTGCTCCCTGGCGTGTGTGTGTGTGTGTGTATTTGTGCGGGGTGTAAGGTGGTGTGTGTGATGGGGTGTGGATGTACGAGAAGCAATGATAGAGTGTGTTTGTGTGTGAGAAGTAGAAACAACGAGAGAGAAGAGAGAGATTGAGACCCAAAGAGTGCAGGAAAGAGAGGGCGAGAGAGAGCTCAGTAGGAGGGAGAGTGGTTTAGATTGACTATCGCTGTTGGATTTTTTATTTTTTTTTTATTCATTTTTGTCCCCGGTAACAACTATAATCATGGACACACTGTGAGTCTATGGAGCTAAACTCAATCCCACACAAACATACCAACACTACACAGCAACACACAGCTTATTTTTTTTCTCTCTGGCACTATATTTCTCTGCCTTTTAACTATGCACACACCTTACACAATGCACACGTAAAAACACAGATTCAATTACACACACAAAAAGATTTTGTCCATGTGTTTGTGTTTTTTACCTGCCCCAGGTCTGTTCAAGTATGTTCTAACTGTAATGTATTTAACAACAGTGGCAAACTTACTCCTTTTTGAA
Organism: Thunnus thynnus; assembly: GCF_963924715.1. Lineage (NCBI taxonomy): Eukaryota > Metazoa > Chordata > Actinopteri > Scombriformes > Scombridae > Thunnus > Thunnus thynnus. Next base: position 25,186,781 of record NC_089517.1, on the reverse strand, counting down.
CCAATGTGTGCAGTTAACAAGTCAACCTTACATGTGTTTTTGTGCTTTGGTGAACACACTCACCAGCGCATGTATCGAACTGACAAGCTGACAAGAGGTCCAACAACCCTCCACAGATAGGAGTACGTTGAAGAAGGGAGTAAAATAGAGATAGAGAGAGAGAGCAAAGAAATAAAAATAAACACAGTGAGTGTGAGGGCTGAAAAAGCAATTCAGTCTATTGATGGAATCATTCTATTCATTTGACTATGGAAATGTAAAAGCATTTTTGCTCCTATTCCCCTCCTTACTCCATTCTTTCATTCAGTGTATTTTCTTTTCTGTCTTCCATCCTTCCTTCACTTCCCCTCCCTCTCAAACCATTGCCAGTATCATCTAGATAGAATTGTGTAAGGTTTTTTCTGTCTTTCTTCTTTTTTTTTTTTTTTTTTTTTTTTTTTTTGCTTATTGGACTGTGTTCTTATCAGCATCGAGAGCACAATGCTTGGTGTGATGGAAAGGTATTAGCCAACCCGTGGTGGCTACATTGTCAGCACTTCTTCCTTCTCTGTCTCTATTGCTACCACTTCTCTTTCCTCTCTGTTTTTTTTTTTTTTCTCTCCTCCTGCTTAGTTTCTCTTCTTATGTTTGTCAAGATGTAGTCAATGCATTTTGTACCCTGTTTATTTACAAAATTTACTTAAAATTATTGGTAAAACAAAATGTTTCAGATTAGAATTTAACTAAAAAACTTTAATCCTCTTCACATAAAAATCCTTTTTTATTTGCTATGATAACATTTTTTCTCACTGATGTACAGCAATTGTTGTGCTCTGGAAACATGTCAACTGAATGTTATCTAATCTCTGGTTCGGAAGTGAAAGGTGAATGATAAAATGAAACCCAAACTGCCCGTTGTGAGCTCCTATTCAATTCAAAGCTACTCTCTGTTTCAGTGATGACTTCTCTTCTCCTCTTTTCTCCTCTCTTCTCTTCTCTCTAATGTACGGGGGGCAAAATCTGTTTGGAGTTGTTTGCGGATGAGTTTGTGTTTATGGCTGCCATCTAGCGAGGCAGACGTACAAAGATTGTATGTAATAAAAGATTGCGAGTTCGCACAGAAACACGGACTGAGGGAGCACAAGTGAACATCACAGTGACACAGAGTGAGGCCGAGAGTAGTTGCCCTAATACGATGATTGTATGTTTGTCCCTGCCAGTTGTCAGGGAGCTGCATCAGCCCACCACTCTAATGACAGCTTGTCATACTAAAGGGGCCCACCTTCCTTCCAAAAAAAACACTCCTTTCCTTTGCTGGCTTTTGCCTTCCTTCCTTTCTTTCTTTTTTTGGTGGACTTTATTCTATTCTCTCTCTTTCCATGGGTCCACATTGTTATCTGTCTTTCATGAGTGCCACGTTTTCCTTCAAGAAGTGAGAAATGAAAAAAAGAAATAGGAACGGAGAGAAAGAGAAAATGACAGGGATCGACCTGGAAATGGAGACAAGGGAAGGTGGTAATCTTTTTGGTTTGCCCGTGTGTGTGTGTGTGTGTGTGTGTGTGTGTGTGTGCGTGTGCGTGTGCGTGTGCGCGTATGTGTTCTCCCTTAGTAAGGGACAGGTAAATAGGCCTGCTGAATATTTGATGTCCGCAGGAACTAAACTGCAGCCCCTTTTGTCCCCTTGCTTTGGCTGTCGGAAACAGTCACATATCTAGTTGACATCATGAATACACTGTGTGTGGTCAATTTTATTTTGGACACTAATCTTAAAAATATAAACCTTCATCTATCAACTGTCAGACCTCACTCTGATTTACAATGAAGTCTTAAATGGCTGAAGAGAAAACTTTCTGTCACTCCAGAAAAATTACATTTTGGAAGAAAGTGTCCACCGGTAAGTCTTTTTTTGTATGTAAAGCCAAAATGTAGCTGCCATCTAGACATATTACGTGGAATTTCTTTTTGAAATTACGCAATTCATCTAAATATTGAATAAAAGAAAGGCTTATTTTTTGAAAAATCCAGTAAAAGAAAGAAAAATGATAAGATTAGTATGGCAATTTATAATAATTTGAGAACCCCAAAAGAGAAGAAAATGGCAGGAAGAAACTGAAATTCAAAACCCTTTCTGACAGAATCAAGCAAAACAGCTAATACTAAAATCTGATTACTGCTTTTCTTTGTGTTTTACTGTAATCATCTCATAACACATAGCTCACGTCATAAGCACACAGCTCAAGCCTTTTCCTCTTTATATAAATCTTTTTAAACACTTAAAAACATAAAGAATTGATAAAAAAAAGAGACCCAACCCCTTCCTTCTCTCTCCACACTCATCTGAAGAGCAGACAGGCACAATAAGACTGCTCTTTCAGCACTGAGCCGTCGCTACATAGCACCATAATTATACTGATAACATACATACATAAATGCATTCAACCTCTCACTCGGCACAGTGCACTGGCTGATTTCTTAATCTTCTTTCCTCTACTCCTCTCCTCTGCACGCATGTCTTCTTTTTATTCTTTTTATTCCTCCCCCTTCGACTGCCATTATTTTTCATTTATAAGCAGAGTGTGTGTGTGTGAGAGAGAGAAAGAGAGCACAGAGGAAAGATGTGAGGGAGGGAGAAAATGATAGAGGAAAAGAGAGGGACACTGAGCAAAGAGGAGGAATAGAAAGGGAAAGAGAAAGCCAGATAGATGAGAATTTGAGAGAGAGAGAAGGAAAAAAAAAAATCGGCTGAGATCTTTTGGCACTTAAACTCTTTCACTTAATGGTACTCAGAGGGATTGACAGTAGAAGGGAGGGGACACAAAAGAGCATAAAGAGTGAAAAAGGAGAGATTAAATCATCACCATCACATCATCTACTTAAATGCGTCTGCTCTCTTTTTCTGTCACCAACGTGTTTTGTCACCACTCACTAGACGAACCTGTGCGATCTCTCTTTATCCCATCAATCTTTCCAACATTTACATTTATTCCTGTCCCTCCATTCACCTCTTTGTCACTTATTCTGGTACCTTGTATGTTTCTGTCTCTCCCTCTGTATCCCTCTATCAACTCTCTCTTATTCCTTTTTTTTTTTTTTTTTTTACCTCTCTTCCTCTTTCTTGATCTGTATCCAAACCTTTCTCACCATGTTTCTCACTCTGAAATGAAGGCCTACCTTAGAATCAGATAAATGGATTTATAGACATTGGTGAATACCACAAAGCCACGATTAATGGAGTCACTGAATTAGACGAACTTGCAGGGAGGGGAGGGAAGAAGAGGTGGAGGGAATAAAATATATGATGAAAACGGGGGGGAAAGGCCAGAGTATTGTGCACTGTAAATGTCACGGCATCTTATGAAAGCAAAAGTTAAAATAAAACACTGAATTTTTGAGAAATTAGTATTTAGCCTCATAGTATCTGTACGAAAAAGGCAGCTTTGCCTCATCTTGTTGGGCATCAAACACATTAACGCTCTGGTGCAAATTAAAAATTAAACAAACAAAACTGCTGTCTATCATTTGGCTACCATCATTCATCACAGCCAACTCCTCCTTCTCCCATTCTGTCTGTCTCTTGCTTTGGCTTTCTGTCTGTCTGCCTACCTGTTTTCCTTGTCTATATCCATTCCCTGTTCCCCCACCCTTCCCTCTCCCAACCGGCTCTCCATTCTTCGTCAAGGCGCTGTCTGTGTTTTATGGGTCCCTGTAGAACAGGGATCTTTTACAGGCCGACTGGACTTTAGAAGCCCCTCGTTTAGCAGCATCCTGCCTTAATTAAAAACCCCTTTTGTGCTTTCTGCCTTTAACAATGAAAAGAGAGAGAAGGGAGGGAGGGCAAGGTTAGAGGGAGAGAGAGTAGTAATGCAAAGAGAAAGAGAGTGGGCCTGAAGAGAGAGAGAGAGAGATGGCAGTGAATGGGAAGTGATAGGGAGACAGGCAGATAGATAGTAAGGTAGACAAAGGGAGGGATGGAGAGATATGGACAGAGAGAAGATAGCTGTTAATTACATCTGCCATTAACAAGACACTAGTCAGCCTCCTTAAGGAGAGGAATAAGGAAAAGCAGAAGAGGAGAGAAGGGAAGGGAAGCAGAATATAGGAAGTGAGAAACAACAGAGAAGGACATAAGACTCTTATTTATCAGTTCAACACTGATTAATAAAAGAGATTTTGTTTTTCGTTTTGTTTTGCAGGGCTTCTCCTAACTTCTGAAACTGTGTACTTGAATATGTGCATGTATGAGTGTGTGTCTCTCTGTGTGTGGGTGTGTATGTGAGCATCATATATGTGTGAGGCTGTCTTTGGGATGATTGAGCAGCAAAGAGGCTGCTTACTGATTACCTTCATGTAGAACAAGCCGCTATTGACTGGAGAGTGACGGATGACCGTCGGCCCCCAAGCATGTGCATGTGATTGTGTTACTGTGTGGTACTGTAGATGCCTCTCAGCTACTCTCATGTACACAGGGTTCCCATAATGAGCCACAATATTTGTCTTTTCTAGTTTTTGTCTGTCTTTAATTGTCTCTTTTTTTCTGTTTTCTTTTCTCTCTCTGCACATGTCTCTCTATAATTTATCTTTAAAAAAAGAATAAGAAACAAACAATGACATCATGTGATGGATGGATTGTGTGTGTGCATGTCTGTAGCTTGCCAGGCTATTGAAAAGCATAAATCCATCATAGAAAGTGACAGTGAGGAAATTCGACAGCATCAGAACAAATGATTGCTATAATCAGAATAAATCCATTTGGGGTTAACCCAAATGCAACATTTTTCTATTTTCTTGCTGTTCCAGAGAGCAAAAATGTATTTATATGATTGAACATTGCTGTAACTGTATCCTTTCCTGCTCTCTTCTAGCTCTGCCTTTCCTCTAACCCTTCCTTCTCTTCTCTGTCTCCCTTCCTCAGGCTTCTCTGCAGAATGTCCAGTAAGGAGCGCCACCTTGAGTCCAACTGTCCGTCCTCTTATATAAAGACTGAGCCGTCTAGTCCTGCCTCCCTGACTGACAGTCTAAACCATCACTCCCCTGGTGGCTCCAGTGACGCCTCAGGCTCCTATTCGTCCACGATGAACGGCCACCCCAATGGCTTAGACTCCCCGAGCCTTTATGGCTCCAACGCAGGGCCCCTGGGTCCTGCCGGTGGCCCCGGATCAAAGCGCTATGAGGACTGTTCGTCAACTATTGGGGAAGATTCACAGATTAAGTGCGAGTACATGTTGAATTCAATGCCCAAGAGGCTGTGTCTGGTGTGCGGGGACATTGCGTCAGGGTACCACTATGGAGTGGCATCCTGCGAGGCCTGCAAGGCCTTCTTCAAACGCACCATCCAAGGTTGGCTTCCATTTTTACTTTCTGTCTGTAATAATCTCTTGTCTGTCTACAATTCTGTCTCTGTGTGTATTTCATGCTATGTCAGGTGCACTATCACAGGTTTGCTTTCACATATTTGTCTCTTCTTGGATTAGTTCAGCTTTAGCGGATCTGTTTTCTTCTTTTTCAAAACTGGTGTAATTGAAGATTTGGGTCTCTGTCTTTTTAAAATAATATTTATGTTAATATGTATAATTATATAAATTAATACTTTTGTGACATCATAATGAGCTGTTACATGCTTTTTGGTGTTAAACTGACAAATCAAAAATTGACTGAGCATTTTTTAAGCTAGAGAGGTTTATGAAAGGTCATGAACACAGCACAACAAAAGAACACATTACAGGGTCGGCTGCAGAGGACTCAAGGTCAGAGGTTAAAGGTGAAGATGTAGTGTTCTTCAAATTGAACTAAATGGTCTCCTTAAAAAGGCTTGACTTTTCACAGAAATACTGCACACATAGCACCTTAAACATAAACTATGTCTTTTTTAAATGAAATGCAAAATACACTCTCACATAGACACTTACACTTGAGCCATTATGTTGACCTCTTCTTCATTGACATACAGAATTTCCTTTTTGCGCTCACATTTTTGACCCTTGTGCCCTTAGTTGAAAGCAAAGAGAGGCAATGAAGAACAGACAAGGAGAGATCCAGGACATATGATAAAAGCCCCAGGCCAGATGTGAACCCAGATTTTTATGTGGTACATGTTTCTGCAAAGTGAGCCACCAGGACACCCACCATAGTCTATTTTTTCTCTCCACCTCTGCCGTTTCTCTTTCCGTCTTGCCTGCACATATGCACACTCTCATACCAGCATCGATTCAGCTACAGGCGCACACACCAACTCGCAGACACGCCCCCCTTTCACCCTCAACCTTGACCTCTTCTTCACAACATCAACGAGTAATTTCCAGGTGGTATTTGCATTCCCACATCTAGCTTCTAATGCCTCACAGGAAAAGTGTTAGCTATAAGCCTGTTGTCTAGGTGATAACATAGAGTCAGCGTAAGGTCAGGGGTCATGTCTAGGGGTCAGGAGTTCAGATTAGGGGGTAGAGGAGAGAAGGGATAGAGCAGTAATCCACATGATGAGAAGAGTACCAGGATTTAGGTCCAGTAATCCGCTCGTCTCTTGTTAGGGTTAGGAGTAGTCCAGGAAGTACACAGGTATTTGTACCATATTCTCACGATTTTGTTGGTATTCAATTAATACTTGACTCTCTCTCGACCATTATATCCTTCATTTACCCTTGTACACACAGTACAGGTCGTTCTTACAAACAGCCAATTAGCCATAAAGCAAACCAGTTAGACAGCAGTTTGTTCACTAGTCCACCAACGATATAACAACCTTCTTACTTTTACGTGATTTATACAATATGTGGATTATCATACAAAATATGGTGTATGGAATTGTACAAATTTTACAAGTCATTGGGTTTTATGGTGGTTTAACATGTTTCTTTTCACAGCAAGCACAGCTGAAGCAGCTACCACACTGTTTACCTCTATAACAAACAACATTAAAGGATAAGGGTGGTGATATACTTGGTAGTGTAAACAATTCCCAGGATAGGAGCAAAACCAGAAGTGTGTTAATCAGTCTCTCAATACTGTCCAAGTTCCACAGCCTGTCTGTGGCTGATATATATAATTGATAATCAACTAAAACACCTAAGCACTGTAGTTTTTAGGAAACATTACTCAAACAAGAGTAAATAGTGTATTTGTTGCAAACTATTTTCTGCCACGGCTTTGGTGCACTAACAAGTATTTACAGCAGCAGGACGGTGTATGTGGGATTGACTCAATAAACTACAGTTCCCATGTTCCTCATAATGAAAATACATGTCACCCAGTGCAACCGTGTGGCTCATTGATGTATTTTTGGCTACAAAGGCATTTATTGTTACTCTTTTCATAGGGTTTGTTGACAATAAGAAAAATGAATAATATCACCAGACTTATCCTTTAATAACCAATTAACCATAGGTCAATTAAGCACTTTTATGTCTGGGAAATCAGGGGAAAGGTCCTTCTGACGTATTCAGGTCAATCAGCAAAAGAAACCTCTGAAGACTTTGTGTTTCAGTAATAATCTTTAAAGATTTGTTGAGGTTTGTAATAACTAATAGGCCCCATCAATCAGCCATCAGGACTCCAGTCAGTCAGCCTGCTACAGGAAAAAACCCAGCTACCAGTCAGTCAGCCAGCCAGCCAGCCATCATTGATCCATTGAGTCAGTCAGTCATATCAGACAGGACTCATCTATCTGCCTTTCCATCCATCCACCTATCTGTCGCTGCTTTCTTTTGCCTCCGATAAGCAGCTTTCACAGTAAAGCCCCAGAGAGAGAGGGGGAAACAGGGAGATGTAGGGGGGTGGAAGTCTTACATCCACTAGATGGTCACCACTACCCAGAGATGACCTGTATGTGTTTATTATGGGATGAGATCAGGACACAGTGCAATCCTGACAAAGAGATTGGAGCACACACATGCACAGATAAAGGCAAGAGACACGCACACACACAAACACAAACTCATAGAAGCAGCTTCACACCTGGACACCAAAACGACCTTGTAATCACTCTGTGTATAGGTTTAACCCCTAATTCCTCTGTCATTGCTGCGCCGTCTAATAGTTGACCAATTCCAGATGTCTCATTTCATTTAGAGGGCTTGTTAAAGGTTACATAGGTGAGAACACAGTTATAGATTAAATACAAGAGCTCGGCAAACATATAGGTATGATGCCATGTTGACAGTAGAGCCTCTTTGGAGTATGACCTTGAATAGATTTAAAGCAATGCTTTGTCCCCCTCTCTCTTGCTCCCTCATTTTCTCTTTATTTGTAATCCTCCCTTAGTGGACATGTTGCAGATCAGGAAAGCAGGAGGTATCGGTTATGGGTCAATGCTTTGACAAAGCTAGTCACAGGGCCATTGTCACGAAAGGTTGTGATGATAAACAAGTTCGGTGAGCAAAAAGAATGGGAAGCTGTTCTTGGTCAAAATTACATAAAAGTTTCTTTATGTTTATCAAGAAATTACTAATAGTCCACTCATGATACATTTACACAAGCAATATTCCAAGGTTGAATGGACACTAGAATTTAAAGGGAAAATCTAACAAATATAAGTTTTTTTTATCAGTGTTTGAGCAACAGTACTACTGTTAATGTGTGTTTAGAAGCAGACTGAGCAGTATTGGATTTGCTGGAACAAATGGGTCATGACATTATCTTTGGCTATCACACAAGCCAAACTCATCCACAGACAGTGTGGATGTCTGCTTGCCTGTGTGTCTGTGTGTGGGCTTGTGTTTATCCATGTAAATGAGTGCAGGTTTATGTGTACGTCTGTGCACATATGCCTGTGTTTGTGCGTGGTTGTGTGTTAGTGTGTGTATCTTGGCTGGAAAGCAGGGCCAGCCTCAGATGGGCAGCGGCAGACATATTGGTATGTTTCAACCCATTAGCCAATAAAACCGCAGGTAATCACCAAAAAAACACCTCCAGCTGGACAGGGAGGAGAGCATGGGGTGGAGGAGAGGAGAGGAGAGGAGAGGAGAGGAGAGGAGATGAGAGGAGATGAGAGGAGAAAAGAGGAGAGGAGAAGAGAGGAGAGGAGAGGAGGAGTATACACCTGTTTGGATGAACAATAAGTTGAGACGAGGAATGGGAGAAAGAGAGGAGAAGGAGGAGGGTAGACTGGGCACACAAATGTAGGAAGGAATTAGCGGCGTGTGTGTATGTGTGTATAGGAGTGCATGTGTGTGTCGCAGCATGGAGGAAGTGGCTCTGGCAGCTGCTGTTTCTATGGCGTCAGTCCAGCGACACCTGACAACCTGCATCTATCACTCCCTTATTGAGAGAGAGGGATAAAGGGGAGTGAGGAGGAGGGCAAAGTGTGGGAGAGGGAGGGATAGGGCGATGAAAAGGGAAGAGAGAAAAAGCAAGTGGGGAAAAAGAAAGGTGGATTAGAGCAGTGAAAGGTGTGGTAGGAATGGTACGATAGGTGTGACGATCAAACAAGTGAGGGTATGTGAGAGTTCTGTTAGGTAAAGAAAAAGGTGAGTTTAGGTCCTCTTGTTTCATGCAGCCATAAAGAAAATAAACAAATTACTAAATTCCTAAATGTTTGCAAATACTTTGATATTGAATTAAGGTTAAGAGCAATGCAGTGTGTTATATTCAAATCTGGCCAGGACCCTTGTTGCATTGTCATCAGTATGTCTCCCTCTCTCGATATGTTCTGTTGCCCTCCAGTTAAATTAACTAGTAAAGACCCAGCTATCAAAAAAAGAAGCAGAATGAGAGGGAGTGACTGAGTTTATTTCAAGAGGAAGTTAGAGGCGTAACGTCAGGAGAGTCAGACAAAGCACAAAGTATGGAGTTCGGCCAGCTACAGACACACAAACATTCATATTACACAGTCTGTACAATAGTGGTCAATTGTTATGCAGCAGGTGGACATACACACACATCTCAAAGGAGATTGCAGGGGATTTGAGGCCCTCATATATCCCCCCCCCCCCCCCCCCCCCCCCCCCACTCACACCAACAGACACACATTCAAACTCACAGGTTATACATAGAAGCAGCCAAGAACCACTCTGATCTAAGCTCACCCCAGTGCACAATAAGACACATAAAGGTGGAAAGAAAGACACAGACACACACACACAGAGCTATGACGTTCTGGTGTTAACCCTTCTTTTCTAATTCCTGCCCTGTGCCCTCACTCTGAAGAAGGATGCTTATGTCTATGTCTGAGCATACAAAGAGTATACAGCCGGGTAACACACCTTTGTATCAGCCCCTAATGTAAGCCTATCCCACCTTCTCTCTGTATACGTACAGTACGTAACATCTAGCACCTTTTGTACAAACATGCCAGTATTAAAGAGTGTAGCAGTTCTAGTTGAGGTACTAATCACTGTTGAGTTTAGGTACTGCAAATTCAACATACACAAACATTGTTATTTCTGTCATAGGTGTCAGTTTAATTAACATTGATAGTGTGCATTATTATGACATATTCATGCCTAATTCCACAGTAGCACTCACCATCTATATAAGTTATTCTATTTTTTCACAGTGGGGGTTTAATGTATTTAGCCTTAGTGCTACCAGCTCTATAAGTGTCTTCACTTAGCAGTGCTAGCCTGTTTAGCCTTACACGTACAAGCCCTATTACTGACTACCCATTAACCAGCACAGATTCTGTGTTATTAGCACATTTAGCCTTAGTGCTAGGTAAGTGTCCCTCTTAATTGCTGAATTAATCTGCTCCTAGTGTACCATCCATATGTTAAGGTTGGATGTAAGCTAACTTGTCCCATTAGTAGTGTCCATTAGACTGTAAGGCGTCTCCCAGCATTTAGCATGTTTAGCCTTTACTTTAACTAACAAGGCCAATTAATGAGCATCTTGTTACCCATTAAGAAGTGTTTGTGCATTTAGCCTTTTCCCAAGCTAACTAGCCCCCTTAATCAGCCCAGTAATGAGAAAACATCCTCTCCACAGCAGCAGTCAATAGCAATCACTGTTTACTCTGTTTCAGTGGGAGATGCATTAGCTTGCTGGGGTACTGTAGTCGTCAGGTGGGCACAAGAAGCAGGGGGAAAAGCTATTTTTAAATTATACCGCATCACAGCTCACTTTCCTAAACAAAGGAACAATTTTTTTTATTAATTTTGTAAAAGGCCAGTTGGGCCCAACAAATCCATAACTGTGCTTTGCTTCTGTACTGGGTGGAAACAAATAACTAAGCAGAGGTGATGAGCAGAACTGGAGGAGAGTGAATAACAGAATAAAACAGGGTAAAGACAAAGAACACAGAAGACACAAGAGATGGTTAGACATTAGCTGCAGAAGTTACCTGCAGTGTGAAGAAAAGAGATAGTGAGGCAGTCAAAAGGTAAAAGTGGTATTAGCCTCTCACACAATTCTGGTTTTGTCGTCGGCCAGGGTTGTGAAGTTAATAGACTTACATCAGCTAATAATCTTAGTCTGAGCTCTGCACAAGAGTGTCACCAAGTCACGCAACCTCGGCTTGCTCTAGCCATGACATCTGCACATACAGTATGTTCCCATGTAAGACACACACATCATCTTAACAGACATGTCACAAACACATAGTTTTTTTTTTTTACCAGTTTCTTAAACAAATTGGTAATTTAACAAAGGAGTATTAAAGGATTTGAGCTCAGTGCTTGCTCTATATATGGTCACTATGCCAACAAAGCGGCATCTGAAGATCAAAAGTCAGGATCAACGTAACAGTGTTGGGGTCAATGTTCATAAATTCCTGGATTATCTCCTTATATGTGTATAACTACTGTGTCTATCCACTACAGTATTTCAGAATTTTTTCTTGCATTCTGTGTCTGTCTAGTCAATAGAAATTCAAACATTTATTTATGTTGTTTTCCTACGTCTATGTGCAGCAGGACATATTGACTACAGATTGTCTATCTGTAGAGGTTTCTTTCTGAAATGAAATCTTTCCTTCTGTGTTCCTCCAACATGTCTACATGCCACAGGCAACATTGAGTACAGCTGTCCAGCCACCAACGAGTGTGAGATCACCAAGAGGAGACGCAAGTCGTGCCAGGCCTGCCGCTTCATGAAGTGTCTGACTGTGGGCATGCTGAGGGAGGGTAAGGGAAAAGGTCTCTTCCTTATCTTCCTCTGTTAGCTGTGCTACATGTAGCATTTTGGGACAGGAAGCTATGGGGTTTAGGGGAAATGTGGTCTTTATTTTGAGAAACCAAAAATGCCACAAATACAAGGCAGCAGTCTATTCAGTGTACCAAGATACACCAAGGTATGAAATGATTTATTTATATTTAACAGTGCTACATGTAACACTTCACTAAGAAATTCTTAATACTCCTTTTAAAGTATGTCATTATCTATTTCTATTTGTATTATATGCCTCTTCTTTATGTCTCACTTTCTGCTGTTTTTTCAACATCTCTGAATTTATTCATGGCTCTCTTTATCTCTTGTCTGTTTTACACTTAGCATTGAGCTACATTCTTCTCTTCTCTCCCTGTGTATGTTCACCTTTCACCTCCACAAACACAAGTCTCATACAATAGTTTCTGAATGAACACACACACACACACACAAGGAGACACAGACACTTCCAGACATCGGCTATGTCATTGTTTTACTAAAATTAGGTACAAATAGAAATAACAGGATAATTTTGACCCATTTTCCAATTCTGTTGCTTAAGCATGAATCAGCAGTACTACGGCGGTGAAGAAACGTCAAAAAAAACAACAAAAAAATCCCCAAGATATTATCTGCCCCCACACCACTTTGATTAAATACACTCACTTTCTCATTTTCACACTCCCTCCTTGCCTCTGCCTCTTTCTCTCCCTCTCGTCTTCCCACCTCTGACCTTTCTACTCCCACTGCACTTCCAACGATGAAAGGAGAGAGAGGAGTGGCAAGGGATGAAGAGGAGGGCCGATAGAGAGAGAGAGAGAGAGAGAGAGGCTAAGAAACAGGGATAGTGGGAGGGGGAAGGTGGGAGAAAGCTAGGGGGAGGAGAAGAAGGTAGGTAGAAGAGATTGATTTATAGGAGCAGAGGAGAGGGACCAGGGGAGGATGAGAGGCAGGGGGAGGATGGTTGAATGAAGCAGAAAGTGTGTGAGAGAGAAAGGAGAAGAGAGGAGGGTCAAGGTTGTAATTGATGGGAGACCTGGCCTACGCCCCCTTCCTTACAGTGGTCAGGGAGCGTGCCTTTGCCGACGCATGCCAGCCCTCCCTCCATCCATTCCTGTCTTCATTTCTCCCTCCAGTTCTCCCACTCAGTATTATTGTACTGTTTCTGTTGCTTCTCTCATGCCTTTCATCCGTCCGTTCTCCTCTCCACTCACTGTTCTCTTCATCCTGTTGGCAGCATCTCGTACATACCAGCAGATTTTAACCATCATTATGTGAGGACTATCACAGTTTGCAGTAGATGGTTTTAGTGGATAACAAAACCATTGCAGTGTTGATAATATGGTGTTAATACAAATGCTTTATGGGTTGAGAACATTACATGGTTAATGTCACATTTTAAAGCGTGGCTCTGAATAAAAAAAAAAAACACATTCAGCATTAATTTAATCTGCAAAATCTATTGCAAAAAATATTTTATGATTGTTTTTTCCATGACAAAACTGAAATTATCCATAAAAACATGTCTTTGCAAACAAAAAACTATGTAAAAGTTGTCTTTATTTAATTTTCTCTAAAAGTACATTAAACGTTCAATAACATAATGATGGAAATTGTGACTGAAACTTAAAATTGTAGTAAAAAGGCTAAAATGAAAAAAACAAAACAACAACAACTAAAAATCAGGTGCCTGAAATTTTTTTTATCATGCCATCTCAACTGAGCTGGAGCTTGTCCCTGTCTTTAAAATATTCTCTCTGTCACTTCTACAAACAACAAAATGCCATAAAAGGGAAGATAATATTAACAAAACTTTCACCATGTACCTCAGAGCTTCAAACACACCCAGAAACACTCACATAAAATACACAGATATATTGAGACCCATCACTGCCTCCAAAAGCCCGAGTTTCACTTCACTGCAAACCCATGCTCATGTCTCTCTTTCTCTCTCGATCCCCTCTGTCTTTCTCTCCCTCTCTTTTTTTGCACACACACACACACACACACACACACACACACGTTCCCAACAAGCTGCTGTCGTAGCGTTTGTTCTCCCGGTTGATCTGACATAGGCAGAACCCATGTCTCATCTCCTGTTTTGTCTCGTGTATGTGTGTGTGGCCACAAATACACACACACACACACGTGTAAGCACATGTATTATTGGCAGCTCCAATTGTCTCACAGTTCACACAGCTCAGAATACATCCTCCTACTGGACACTGAAACCACATTACCCACATGTCCATAAATTCCAAACAAAGCTGTCACTTGCAATGGAAATATTTTTATTCATCATTTCCTTTGTCATGCAATAGTTTGATATAATATACAGTATAATATATTTTACTGAGATTTTGCTTAGCAATGATTGAAAGGGAATGACAAACAGAGAGAGGTTTTTATGCTGTGGATTTTAAGGATGCCTGAAGGATACTAAGGATGTGGTTTGACAACTAAACCAATTAGAGAACCAAACTTACACACTCGTTCTTAACAGCAAATTATCAAACCTCTTGTTTTATTATGGAGGAATTTACTGTATTTGTGTGGATATATATCTGAGGGATATGTGTTTGCCTTCTGTCCTGAACAGGCAAACAAATAGCTGCCTTTTGTTGCCGCTGCTTCACTGCTCCACACACATATATCACGCGCACACACACACACACACACACCAAGGCCTACATATATATACATCAACCTGACAGACCACCACCACCCCATTTGTTGTGCTGGGTGTGAATTTAATACAGGGGGTCCCGCTCTACATATGAATAAGGGTCATTTGGAAAATTGACACATCCATTTTCTTATATTTCCTCATTTTCACTCTTTTTCAACCCATGGGAAGTTTGAAAAAGATCAACAACTATAAAAAGGAGCTAAATGTATTCCCTCACCCTTGCTATATTCTACTGGCGGTATTTGTTTATAATATGTTTTAGTTTTCATTCATTTTAAGAACTACTGCATGCTGCAGGTAAATTTCTCTTTAGACATCCTTCTTCAATTATTCTTCTAAAATTGAACAAACCTATTATAATGTACTGGTGTCAAATGAAATTGCAGGAAAATTCACTGAAAAAAGTTTATTGAAATATTATCCATAAAAAAAATCGAATCTACTGCAAATTTAATTCTGAAATATAGAATAAGATAGAGTCTGGAAACTATTCAATTTGCCAGTCCGTGACTTAAAGTGTCAAAACAATTACCATGATTTATCTGATGCTGACAGTCTTTTTAAAAGACAAGTTTTGACTATCTTAGGCAACTTTGTGTTGTATTTCATCCTCAAAAATATTTGTCTTTTGTTAGCAAATGAGGTAAGGTCTTGTTCAACAACATTTTACAGTGGACTAATAATAATGTACGTCTTTGTCATGAGATGAAAGACCAGTGTACAGTATAGCACATTGTTACAACCTGGTAAAAGATGTTATCACACCGGAGGAACACTTCCTCACACACACGACAAACACTCATTTAGGAACTTCACCTACTGTGTTTTATGCTGCCCTTCTGGCTGTGAGCATCGTTGCAGCAGAATTGCATAGATGATAATGATAAGTGGCTGGATCAGTTAGCTTCAGAGCTAACTGCAGTTGTCAGGGGCTAGCTCACGGGAGAAAGGTGAAGATAAAGTGGTAACGGTGGAATGGGAGTGGGGTGGAGGACATGCAGCTTGTGTGTGTGTGTGTGTGTGTGTATGTGTGTGTGTGTGTGTGTAGATGCTGTAGTTTACCCCTCAGGGCAAGATCTGCCTCAAATTAGCTTTGTCGCCGTGGGAGACAGAGAGGGTGAGATGAAGAGCAAGTGAGGCAGCAAGGAAGTGTGTGTGTGTGTGTGTGTGTTTGTGTGTGTGTGTGTGTGTGTGTGTGTGACAGAGAGAGAGAGGGGAGACCAAGAGGCCAGAGGGTCAGTAAACCAACTCAGAGTGGAGCTGTTTCCTTACATGTTCTCTTAAACACACACAATCATGTGAATACAAACGCACACACAAACCTGTATGTGTGGAACATTGGATGTTTCTCAACTAAAAATGTGAAGAGGAATAAAGAAGCGGGGGATAAAGTAAAGGAAGGAACGAACATGGGGCACACCACCCACCAATATGTAACAGCTAATTTCTGGAGCAAGGCAATTAAAAGGCTTGACTATATTATGAGAACTTCCCCTCTGGCAATGGCTGTCTGTCCATTTTTAATGAGGTCATAATGATGCGTCAGCTGAAGACTGAAAGGTCGCAGGGGCGGGGCTTAAATCTGCCCAGAGAGAAGGGGGGGACCGGGGTATAATTTCAGGTAAAAGCTTAGATGGAAAATAATGAAACAGGAGACGGCTAAAAGAGGTTTTTAACACATGCTGACCTCAGAAATACATTTTTATTTTATTTGGTGTATTTATTTAAGTTTTATAAATCTGTAAACAAGCACGTGGTAATAATGACGGGTGTAACGGTACATGGGGGGTAAAGTGAGTGTGTCTTGTAGGTCTGTAAGACTGCAGATAGACCCTTCTACATGGGTGTATGCTAGCCAGCTTAGCCAAAGTAGCCAGATTATCCTGTAGTGTTGCTGCCATCAGAAAGACAAACAAGAGACCCATAACACTGACTGACTGCAACACTATTATTAAAATATGCTCCGTTATCTCCGTAGTGAAACAATACTGCATCACCTCGTCCTCCTCCCCTCTCTGTGACGGTCGGCTTTTCACTCCGCCTTTGAGTGAAGCCGTTCAGAACAACGATAAACACATTTGACTTCTGACGAGGTCAGACAGCATGTCATAAGAGCTAGTGGTTTGGTCCTTGTGACTGATATATTATTATATGTGACATCATTAGATTATTAATATTGAAGCATCAATGTTAGAGCAGCATGTTACTGTTGTAGCTGCTGGAGGTGGAGCTACTTTCAACCACTTTATTTACAGTTAGACCATAAATCAGCATAAAGCAGCTGTCAGCAGCTTTCCTGACTCCTTTCAAGAAACAGAAAAGTTTTCTTTTTCCACTGCAGCAAACTGTCTCATTAATAGTTTTGGCCAATGAGCCATTGTTGGATGTTTACATTTTTCAATATAAATAACCAAAATATTATTTTCTACCTTTCTTTTTTTCCTGTTGTACTGAAATTGTACAGAACCATGACCCCAAAACCGAGGTACATACTGAACAGTAAATTTTGTGTACCATTACACCCTTAGTAATAACGCTCTAGCTGTGACAGTTTATACAAATGTATACAAAAATGGCGAGGCAAGACCGACATAATACATTCAACATCAGAAGTAATGCGTAGAATTGTCATGAACTGAATACAAAGCACAGATCAGACATTTGAACATGAAAGGCTTTGGCAGAGACACAGAATCCAGGAGCCAGCGATAGTCAGTATACTGTACATATGGTCATATTGACAGATTTGCTCCTTTACAACATGGCAGCTTTGATGATAGCACGTCTGATGAATCGTAGTTAAACAGACAGAATGGGTTGAGTCCAAGACCAAAGCCTCCATCTCTATAAAGCCGTATACGGCCAGCTGGATTCAGATGGTAGACTACTAGAGAGACAAGTCCACCGACTGCAAATATAAACCTTGGCACATTGCCCCACACATGCACACACACACACACACACAGCTCATGCCAACTTTGGCCGTGCTCCCTAAGGCCTCTAAGACCTAATGAGTGAGATCGGGTGGAAGGCCCCAGTCTGTGTGAGTGTCAGTGCTTGTGTGTGTTTGGTGTCTGTATACAGCTGGTGGTGTGCGTCATAACTCTCCTCATAGCTCAACGATCCTGACTAGTGCTACCCAGTCTCGCTGCTGCACACACATTCAGTCATACACACCACAATCAAGAAGACTGGCCAACACACATGTTTACATATAAAACCCACAAAGACTATTTGTCTCTCATGAAGGAGACATTTCTTGAAAGATGTCAGTTATTGTAAAGGTAAAGTAGTATATGAAATAAATGCTAGGTAATAGTGTAGTAAAGGAGAATAGAGGAAGGAACAGAGGAGAGGAGGATTAAGCGTGTGATAAGGAGAGGACCAGAGTGATGAGGAGAGGAGACAAGAGGAGAGGACGGGGGAAATAGAGGAGGGGAGCGCCAGACAACTGGTGGCGTCTGGTGTTTCCCCATGGGAAACTTGTAGCTAAATCTGGCCCTGTAGCGTCTGTCCCGAGTAAGTGTGTGTGAGTGTTGGTGTGTGTGACTGGCATCTGGTTGCATCCCAGCTAGAAAGGAGCGATAATGGAAATACTGTGACCAGAGATCTGCCTAAGTGGTCCGCTCTCTCTCACATACACTTTGTTTCTGTTTTTCTGGAGAGGTGAGGAGAGGAGAGGAAGCAGGAAGAAACCACATCCAGACACATCAAAGTACCGCGGATGGGACTGGAGGGGGAGGGGGGATAGATATTGGGGTTTTAGAAGCTAAATGCACTAATCAACCTCTTTGGGAATAGCCAGATCTAGCCATTTTTTCTGTTGTATGTGACATGTCACAATAACTGTGTTTTCATCAAACTGTCAAGCAAACTCCACTTGGAAATATCCCAGCAATATAAATATGAATTAATTCCATTTCTATCAAATGAGCTAAAATAATAATTGACAAGACTTTCTGATTTTAGCAAAAAACATTCACAAGAGTAATATTTTTTCAACACTGGATTAATCCTGAGAAAGCTGTTTTTGTCCTTTGTCATCAGCTCATCTTGGCAATATTTCTATAAACATGGAAGACAATAAAAGCCTTAAGTCTGCTAGGATTTCCTGAGCTCTGTAGGAAAATTTAGATGCACAGTAAATGTGGATCAGATAGATGCAGATGAATCAATATATTTCATAAACACGGTCTTAAAAGGAAAATGGCCATTAATGTGGAAAAGGCAACATTTTTTTTAAGGGACCTCACACTGACTCACACACATGCCCACATTCACACAAACACACACATATTCACACACCAGTGACAGCCACCTGCCCGCTGCCTCAGGCAGTGCTGTTCTGATCTGTTCTGGTCTAAACAAGCGTCACTGCATGACACTACACACACCTTCCTCTTAACCTCCCCTCCAGCCCTCTCTTATGCTCTCTTTATTTTGATTTCTTTCCTTAAACTCTCACTTTTACAAGCTTAAAAGAACAACACTCATACTGCTAATGCAAATACAAATGACATCTTCTTCATTCTGACACTGTTTTGATATCTTAACATCCTGAATGAACCACTTCCTGTAAATAAGAAACTAATATTCTGTGTTCCCTTAGCTTTATATGCACTACATGTAAAAGATATGAACATATGTTTATGTTTTTCTCCCTAATTTAATTCTTCTTCTTACTCACTTGCAGTAGACTCATAGATGAGCACACACATACATTTGATTCAAATGGGTTTGTTGTCTTGCCCAATATACTCACCCATCAGTCCTAAAACCCACATAGGAAAACCCTTTATGTTATTACATCAACACTGCGGTTGAACACACACACACACACACACACACACACACACACACACACACACACACACACACACACACATTCATACAGAAACATAAGGTGATAACCTGGTCTAAGGTGGGAGAGAGATTTCAACCGTTACAACTTCAATTACCATAAAAGTACTCTCTTCTTTTTTCCTCTCCCTCTCTCTGTTTACTCTTCTTCATCTACAAATGCTCTCTTCCTCTTGTGCTTTTTTGTCTCTCTCTTTGTCTCTCTCCACTCTCTCCCTCACTCTTGTTTGCACCCACCCTCGCTCTTCTTGGTCCTTCTCTTATCATATCATTGGTCATCTGAAATCAATCCATTTTGTCTTGTCCTCTCCATCTTCTTTTCCCTTTTCCTCTCCTCTGTCTTTCTCTGTCTTTCTCACTCTTTCCATTTGTTCTTCACCCCCCGTTCTCTCTTCAAAAGCACTTAGGTGTCAAAGGCATTCCACTCTCAATCCCTCAACTGTTCAAACACACACACACACACACACACACACAACCACACACACTGACACAGAGTGACGCCGGTGCAGTGTAAAATCTATGCTGATGTGATCAGTGCAGGTCGTACTATTGACAGACAGCTATATTCCCACGATAGGAATGATTCACCTTCATCACTGTCACTGTGTTTGTGTGTGTGTGCATTCTTTACTGTGTGTACAGTGTTTTAAAGTGGTAAAAATGTTGTTACTTAAAATTTCATTACATGGTATCAAATACAGTTTATTCTGTTTATTCTATTTTTGTGGGTGTGTGTATGTGAGTGTGCAGAGGTGGAAGCTGTGGACTAAGTAGAGGTGTTGACATAATAATTAAAGCTGCACAAAGTCTAGACCTCCAGATGTATCCTTTTCTTCACAGACCCCTTCCTTTTCTCTCATTATTCTGTTCATATCTCATTTCCTTTATTCGCCCTCACTTCATCTTTCCTTTTCTCTCTCATTTCATTTTTTCCCCTCATTCTCCTTTCTTCTTTTGTTTACTAGGCCATCCATTACCCCCTTCCGCCCCTTCTCCTCTCATTTCACAACCTACGCTCTACTCTTTTCTCCTCTGTTCTCTTTTTCTACACTTTCTTATATCATAATCTTCCTTTAATGCTTTTTATCATATTTTATCTAAATTTTATTTCTTTCCATTTCTCTCCATTTCTTCCCCATTCACTGTGCAATTATTCTGTTCTTCCCTTGCCTTTTTTCCTCTTTATATTTTTAATCCCCCCCATCCTTCCATTTCTCCTCTCCTCTGCTCTCCTTTGCTCTCCTCTCTTCTCCTCTCCTCTCTTCTCTTCTCCTCTCCTGCCCATTCTTTATGATTTGAAGGCTCATTTGTTAAGAGGAGGTAGAGCACTCTCACTCTCCCCCTAGCCTCCTCCTGTCTCTTTTTTGTGGGCTTTGGAAATATAATTTTCAATTTTTAATTTGATTCATTTAGATTTGATCATTAATCAGTGCTGAGAGAGAGTTAATTTGGTGGAAAATAGATGAGGTAGTTAGAGAGGGCTCTTTATGAAGTGAGCTCAGCACAGCACTGGGTCTTTTAGGTATAAGGAAAAGAGAGGAAAAAATGAGAATCTGCATGTGGGAGTTTGTGTGTGCTAGAGAAAAAGTGGGCATGTAGCAGAAAGTGTGTGTATATTTGTGTTTGAACACAAAAGAGACACAAAGTAGACAACAAGGATGTAGCTTTTTGTGATAGACAGTCTGCTCCTTTAAAGTTGGTATATGCAGAATCTTTTAAT
The DNA here is from genome assembly GCF_963924715.1 of Thunnus thynnus. NCBI lineage: Eukaryota > Metazoa > Chordata > Actinopteri > Scombriformes > Scombridae > Thunnus > Thunnus thynnus. The sequence continues at coordinate 25,165,461 of NC_089517.1, read as the reverse complement.
CATCATCATAATCATCATTAAATTCATGTTAATGAGTAGACAAGACTTTCACTGAGATTGCTGTCAGCATGTACCAGTCTCAATGTTGTAATTTACTTTGACAATCTCCTCTATGACTTTATGGCACAAAGGCTCAATGCTTTACAGCTCAAATCAGGCAAAGGGTTTCTCTTTCAACATTGCAGACACAGTTTAAAGGTATACTATAGAGGATTTGTCAGTGGGTGTTTGTAAACACAGCATTCAAAGTTGGCCCCTCCTCCCCGGATCAACAAGCGAGCTGAGAGCAGAGCAAGAGAGAGAGAGAGAGAGCAGCGGTGATCGAGCGAGCTAGAGATTGAATGAAGAGAGCAAGCAGCGCTGGCAGGAACAAAGCCGTGAATCAGATAAATACGCACAACCTTGCAGAAGGGTACAGAAACAGCGATGTAACCTGGTCGCTACACCTCGAGTCCCGACCTCACACCTGCACACTGATATTGACTGGAGGCTACACACCCACTGCCCAAAGGTTGACGCCCAGAAGCGTCCCAAACACAGCAAACTAATAAGAAAATACAGGCAGAGGACAGGGTCTCTGCAGATAAATACACTGACATACACTTCTAGTGGGTCATGAGCAATGATTGGGAGGGATTATTAGGGGTGTAACGGTACGTGTATTTGTCACAAACTGTCACAGTACAGACGTTACGGTTCGGTGCATGCGGTTGTACGAAGAATACACTCCGTGACCTAAACAATACAGTTTAATAATTCACTGCGGAACATTGATTGAATGTGCGGAACAATGGAACAATGATTCTCGGGCGCGAGTTCCACCCAGAACATTTTGCCAGCGCACCACTTAGCTGTAGCATGCCCATGGGTGTATGCTAGCCGGCTAAGCCAAGGTAGCCTGGTTACCCTGTAGTGTTGATGCTGTCAGAATGACAAACGAGAGACCCATAACACTGACCGAGTGCAACACTATTATTAAAATATGCTTTGTTATCTCTGTAGTGAATCAATACCACATCTCCTCCCCTCTCTGTGACAGACGGCTTTTCACTCCACCTTTGAGTGAAGCCGTTCAGAACAACGATAAACACATTTGATTTCTGACGAGGTCAGACAGCACGTCATAAGAACCAGTTCTGAGAGAGAAAAATGTAGTTTAAAAGTATGAAAATATAAGTAGTGATTTGGTCCCTCTGATATATTATTATATATGACGTCATTAGATTATTAATACTGAAGCATCAGTGTTAGAGCAGCATGCTACAGTTTTAGCTGCTGGAGATGGAGCTAGCTTCAACTACTTTATATACAGTTAGACCATAAATCAGCATAAAACAGCTGTCAGCAGCTTTTCTGACTCCTTGCAGGAAACAGAAAGCTTTTTTTCTTTTTCCACTGCAGCACAACTAAACTGTTTCAGTAACCTTTCTATTATTTCCTGCTGTACCAAAATCGTGCAGAACCGTGACCCCAGAGAGTCTACAAATTGTTTTAGGAAAATCCTGCATAGTATACCTTTAAGCTTTCAGAATTCCTGGCAATTATATATAATGGGAGCAGTGAAAGGCCAATTAAAAAATGTTTACTGGTACCATGCATGTTTTACATACTGCATTTATTTTTTTGTTAGAATTTTTCCTCATAAGTGGATCAAAGCAGGTGTGTGATTGCAGATCTTCACAGGGGGTGAAGTCGTAACAGACAGGCTACAGTACAGACATTGGTGCACAGAGACACTACACTTGTCTTCCTTTGTTCAAACCATTTGTTTCATTCAGTCTGTATCTGTATACCTTTTTCCTCACTTCTCCTGTACTCTGCCTTTTCCAACTCTGTTTCTGCTTTCTATCAGTCTCGCTCCGTCTTGTAGTAGAATGTATGTGTGAGAGAGAAAAAGCACAGAGCGGGTGTGTGAGTGGGTTTGTACCCCCTGGAGTTAAGAGTTTCTTGACCGTTTGCTGACACTGGCCCCCCCACTGTACCTGGACTGTCAGCCCTTCTGTCTACCTATCTCTGTCTCAAGCACACACACACAAACACACACACACACAGATGCATGTCATGCCCAGTTCACTGGGCTGAATGCTGCCTGGGCTAGTTAGAGGTTTCTAAATGTCCCTCGTAGAAAAAAGAATGAGTATACTCATGTCACTGTAAAATGCTTTGAATAAAAGCGACCGTCAAAGTTTACATGTGTACTAAACACAGATGAAACAGGGAATCACATGTACAAATGCCAGGGAATGCACAGAAATATTCCTCGTCATTTTTTCTTTTTGCTGCCAAAACAAAAGTCTTCCTGTTAAATCTCTTAGGTGTGTTGTCTCAAACATGGTCAGCAGATTTTACAGAGGATTTAAATCTCAATGTGTGAGCAAATCTGTCTCTTGCTCTCTTGCTATCTTTGCCCCTCTCTTCCTCTTTTTCCCTCTGTTTGTACATTTGAATCAAATTCTTAACATTTTAAATCCATTTTATCAGAGACTGTATTAGTATTGTTTTTTGTCTCATGTCATATTACGGTATTTTAAACATATGAGATTATATCTAAATAATTTTCAGTAACTGCTTAGTGCCAGCGCATTTTGAAACTGATCTCTTTGCATACTGTTGTTCAAACCTTCAGATTGCTCTGCAGCTGTCTGATACTCATTCAGGGACTTATCGGCCAAGCCAGCCAAACCAGCCAGCTGCTTCCTAACTTAAACATTTGCAATTAGATATAAATCTTCAATAACAGCAAGCATAAAAACCAGGAGCCAAAATTAGTTTTCCAGTAATTCCATTATTCAGCAACTTATGCGTGTGTGTGTCAGTGTGTTTGCCTGCTTCCATGTGTATCTCTTTTGGATTAGTTGTGGTAGTTTAGCTAAGAAAGTCATCTTTACGGGATTATGGCTAAAAATTCTTTCTCTCTACATTCTCACTTGTCTCACTTTCCTTTTTTTACACACATACAATAATGTCTTAATAAAACACTTCTGGGTGTTTTGTAGTTTTACTTTTATAGTGAGGGGGGCTAAGGTTCTTATCCTCCTAGACCCAATTCAACCTCCCTTTGGGTGCCCAAAACTATTCCATTTGCACAGTGCCACTAATACAAGAAATATTGGGGATGGAGAGCAAGAACTGCAGGACAGGGGGAGTAAGGAGAGAGTGACACTGGGACAGAGTTGGAGGTGGTAAAACTGATCTCAGACACAGAAAGAGAGAAAACAGAACAAATCAGCCCTATAAAACTAAACTGTTTCCCACTCATGGTGTGGGAAGCAGTAGGGGATCAAGAGATGTTCAGTTCTTCTCTCCCTTTCAGTGCTTATCACTTTCCCTCTGGCTACATTATCTTTTTTTCTTTTCCTTCATAACCTACGTCTTTTTTCTGTTTTCCTTTCTCACTCCTTTTTACCCTCTAACATGACAGGTGCCAGTTGAGAATTCCTCCATTGCGGTGAAAATCAAAACAAGTCTTGTAACCAGTTCATGATCATGTGTGCCTTCCCTGGAAATATAGGAAATTAGAAAGAAAGCACTCTGAGGAAAAGACAAGAGATATGTTATGAAAGGAAAGGGCAAGAATTGAAAGAGGGAGAGAAATACAACATGTTTAGTTGTGGCTGCTGTGGCTTTTAATTCACTTATCAGATGACTCAGGTATCAGTGTCAGTTTTTTCCCTGGATCTCTGTTGATGAAGATTTTGGTTTCGGTGGTGCTCTGACTTCCCATTTCTCTTGTATTAATTCAGATGGCACCACTGTTGCTGCTGCCAGAAATATAAAACTATCTTCCTGAGTGCCAGTGGATATTTTCCTGAGAATGATATGCTTGATTACATCAAATCAGCAAAACTAAATGTAAATGAAACATGGTAAAGGTTAAAATGTTGACTCAAACGTAATCAATATTTATTTGTAGAAAAAGTGACTCTTGAAACTCTTGAAAATGCCTTGTCGATATAAAAGGAGTAAGAGAGAGACTAGTCAGACCTGTCTGCATTTTGATTCCCTCCTAGAAATGATTTGTTTATTAATGAAAGGTGTGTACAAAATATTCAGCTTAGGGATAGTTTTTAAATTTACGCAGCCCTCAGAGGTTCCTCCTCTCCTCTCCTCTCCTCCTCCAGGGTACATGACACCTCTGTCTTCCTTATCCATCTTTAAGTGGTAACCACGGTAACATCCAATCCCCTGAGAGATAGGCCTAATTAAATTAGGGCTCCTTTGTGTCAATTAATTAAGGAGACAGAGAGAGAGAGAGAGAGAGAGAGAAACAGAGAGACAGAAATTGGGCAAGAGACAGGAAAAGAGTAAGTCAAAGAGCTAGAGAGAGACACGAGACAAGCCTTTTACACAAGTGGTGTGTTATGAATTAATCTTGTTGTACGATAAAAGAGGCAAGTGACTTTAGCAGGTGTGTGCATGTATAACATGCACACACATACTCACATGCATACACCACAGAAGCAGCACAGTTATCAGCACTTAACACCCAGACCTCATACGTGACCCTCCTCCAATCCACTTTCATGTCTTTTATTCGACATCTCTTTGTCTTAAACTCTTCTCTTTACATGCTTGTTCTCAATACGTAACCTGCCCCTGTTTTTTTTTTCATCTCTCCCCCTCTTTCCCTTCATCTCCGCTCTCTGTCTATCCCTCTTACATACTGTGAGATTTCTGTTATTTTTCTTGCCTTGTTGTTAAGTCAAAAAAGATGAAGTCTCTCCTTGTTTTGTTTTCAAGCAAGTATCACACTGTGTATTGACACACACTTCCTCTCTCTGTTATTTCTCACAGGTGTTCGTCTGGACAGGGTTCGTGGTGGAAGACAGAAGTATAAGCGCCGGATAGATGCAGACAACAGTCCATACCTGAACCCACAGCTGGCTCTGCCCCCCAAGAAGCCATGTAAGAACACACACGCACACACAATCAAACAAAACTGACTGGTAACAGTACATAAAATAGCTTTTTCTTGACCAACGGACAAGAATTTGCACACTGTCCTCAGTGTACAGCCACTCACATTCTACAAACTGACATATGTGCTTTAGTGGCGAGAGCATGTGATATTGCGTACAGAGGGAACACTGAAGAACATGCGATGCACAGTAAACAAGGAAGATCCTCCCTAGAAATTTAGAGAAATATTGTATTTTCACATTGATATTGTATCACTGTGTGCAGGCGGTGTACAAGTAATAGATAGGAGTGACTGTTTAGAGCCTAGAAGTACAATGAACTAGCTTTCCATCAGTATCTATCCTAATGGAGACAGTTGGATAGTAAAAACATTTACACACACATATAAATAGACACAAGGTGGTAAGAAGCCCATCTGTTTTGGACCAAGTTTATCTCCCTGTCTCTACTGCTACCAGTTTGGGGTCATAACATTTTATATGTGTAATATTTCACTATAAAGGTATTCATTTAGCTCCGGCTGGATTGGCTCTGTTTTTTAGAGAATGAAGCCATAGCCAAAGCCTGATGATTGAAAAATTAACAAGGGAGAGAGTGAGTGAGAGTGACGGAGAGGCAGGGGGAGAGAGAGAGAAAGAGAGAGAGAGAGAGGCTGAACCTAAATGAGAAGGTTTCTCAGAGAGATAGAGAAGAGGAGAGGGAGAGAAAGAAGTGGGGGAGGGTGGGGCAGCCAAAGCCCTAATCCGGATTAAATCCAATCTGGCAAGCACATCAAACTAGAGTTAGCTCTCTAGCTAACCGTCTGCTCACACACACACACACACACACACACACACACACACATGCGCGCGCAGTGCAGATTGAGCAGTGTTTAGCAGCTTGGTCCCCAAAGCCCATTTTGCTTAAAGCTGGAGCATATTCTGCTTTAGGCCAATATGCTGAATGGCTGCACGACAGCTTACCGGGACTTCTGCACTACTAATCATTGAAATGATGGGATAATGTAAGTGCGTGTACACTACAGTATGTGTGTGTCTCTAATGTATGTGTTTGCATACACAGTTCATGTTTGTGCTTCCGCTAACTAAATACCCAATTTTCCTTAAACTGATTAAGCAGTATTTAATTCTTTAGGCCTGTTGTAATTTGTATCAAGCATTTGTCACATTTTGGAAGAGAGTGATTTACGTAAATCATCAGTGATCACTCCAATTCCAGTTATTCAGACTGTAATCCCTAGTTTACTAACATAAAAACAAACCTACACTTGAGAACCAAAAAATATAGGGTTGATATAAACTTCCTACATCTCTCTTTTTCTTTCTCTCTCACACAGTCAATACACACACAACATCTCTCTGTCCCTCTGTCTCTCTCTCTCAGATACACGCATACAGCCTATCTATCTGTAGACCAATCCCTAGCCTCAGCGTCCTCATTGATTGTGTGAGGACAGAACAATAGCCCAGGGTTTGGAAATGGGCTTCCATTGATTCTAATTAGGGAAACATTAAATAAGATTTACCCACAGATACTGCAGTGTGACTGGGATAGGTTGGGTTCAAACGACCCTAGAGCTGGAGCTAGAGGGAAGAGGATGGAATAGATATATATATATATATATGTAGTATATACTGTATATAGTATATACTGTATGTATATATATATATATATGTGTGTGTGTGTGTGTGTAACAGAATTGGGGGTGGAGAGTGTTAAATCAATACCCCCCTCCACCCCCCAAACTCTGCTTCACTCTCTCTTGCTGTTTATCTCTATCTAGCTGTCGCTCTCTCGACTCTTCCTGTCTGTCTTTCACAATCTATCCATGGCTCTATTTCTGCCTGTCTTCTCCCTTTTTTATTTTTTCCTGATCTTTCTCTTTCTCTAGCTCTCCCTCCTTAGCTCTTGCTCTTCTATCCTCTGTTATTATTCCCATGCTTGATTAGTCAGTGGATTAATTTGGAAGCAGGGTATCAGTCTGTTACTAATGGGCCATAGAGATCTCATCACCACATGTCACCATTACCAGCTGAGCTGTTTGGCTTTTAGTAGGCTATTATCTTTCCCTTCTGTATGTTTAAGCAAGCTTCTTAAGGCTGTGGTACAAAAGACAACATTTTGGGCAACCTGGATCACCAGCAGTAATCGCCTTTAATCACACCTTGGAGCATCTCTTAGTCTGGAAATGTTTCAACAATTTTTGGATCTTTTGTCGAGTGGATTTTCCTCTTTAGTCCTGCCAAATTACTGGAATCAACTAGATTATCTCTTGCTTGATTGTTAAAAACTTCCACAGGACTAGACATTGTAGTCAAGTATCCTCTTATAACACCTTGTTTCTGTTTCATATTTTTATATGAAATGGCATAAAAACTGCAAACTGTCAGTAAACTGAAAAATACGGTATTATACTGTCTATAAAAAAGATTACATGTGTTGTTTAATCATTTTAACGGTTTAATTACATTTCAAGGTTTTTCAAAGTGCCAAACAAGTTTAACATTCTTCCAGTTATACATTCATGTTTATATACATATTGTATATAAATTCATCACATATTGTCACATACTGAAAATATGTGTAACATCGAACATCATGATTGGTGTGTGCTGTATATTATACAGTCTACTGAATTGTATTGTTTGTTGATTTGATGCAATATGTCTGTTTCTTTCTCCTAGTGTAATGGCTGCTTTTTTGCGATACCTTTAGACATATGTGTTACCTATCAGACCATGTTATCAGGGACTTTGCATATGACCTTTCTCATTTTTGCACCGGATTGGTGTGGAACAGCTTGTTGCCTAATATGGCAAATATTCACCATCTCTCTGTCTCTGTGTCTTTCTCCTTGTCTGGTGGTCATGTCAGTTGCCTTTGGCTGCCTTGCAGATAACAAAATCGTCTCTCACCTGCTGGTGGCTGAGCCAGAGAAGATTTACGCCATGCCTGACCCAACAGTACCAGACAGTGACATCAAGGCCCTGACTACGCTGTGTGACCTGGCGGACAGAGAGCTAGTGGTCAACATCGGCTGGGCCAAACATATCCCAGGTAGGGAAATAAAATGCTGACCCCTGACTTTGACACTGAACCTAATCTGATACCATGTTGAGATACATACAGTATATAAGTAAAACATTTTTTACTCATGCTGTGTGAGTTTCCAGAGAGAGTACAAGGTTAACATCAACCGCTCCAGATGTCGTTCAGACACACTTAGATAATGTACCCACAAGTACACCTGGTGCTAAGGCATGACCTTTCACCCTAATCCTTGCACCCAGACAGTCTGAACTGTTGACTCCTCCAACTGGCCAATCAAAAGTCCTCACTGGTATCACACCTTCCCACACTTAACACACACACACAGAAATTCTGACCTTTTGAGCCAAACAGTGCAATCCCCTTACCTTTGATGTATTTTCATGTGTGTGCGCGTGTGTGTGCGTGTCTTTGCCTGAAGTCACTGAACCATTTATCTGATAAAGCCCTTTGAAACCACAAACTTTTCCCTTCTGAACTATGTATGTGCTGGCATTAAAAGTCACAGTTACAAAAAGTGTCATACAAATCATTGGGTGTTCAGTTCGAAGCAAACAAAAGCAGTCTCCAGTCAGTGATATGATTAATGTTCTACCTTCACCCATGGCTGCTACAATACAACATTGCATGATGTAGAGAAGATCACAAAGTATGTTTTGGCACATGTTGTTGATTTGTATATTATGTGGTGAGCATCCATTTAATGTTTTGGTGTGGCAACAATCTTAACCTAATATGTCAAACTAGAGATCTTTACAACAGAAGGTAATGTAATAGAAAGAAAAATAATTCAATCTAAATAAAATATAATGAACATTCTGATGATAAAGCAGTGAATACTGTTCTTGAGATAAACACAGTTGAATTGTGATAGCCTATAGCACATCTGTATCCCTCTTAAAGACCATCACCAAAAGAGAAGAAACTATTTTAAGCCGCTTAATGTCTGCTTAGCGCTCTTTTTCTCTCTTAATCTGGTCAGAATTGGATCTGGAAAACGTACAAGATGAGATGATTGAAATAGATACAAATACACAAATCAGCCAAAACTAAAATAAATAATTTTTTTAAAAAGAGAGCAAAAGACCAGGTTTGGGAATGAGGAATGTACGTAGCTGTAAAAACTAAAATGAAGAGTAAGACAGAGTATGAGACGTATGAGAGGGAGAGATGAAAACTATAATCTGGTTTTGGTTTTAGTGAGCGAGCCTGCTGTGACAGCAGAGAGGAGGGAAGAGCAGTGTCTCAGATTAACACAGATTAGCACAAAGATTAGTCCTATTGTCGTCCGGAATATGGTTATAGAATAGAATAGAAAATAAAAGAAGAGAATTGAATTACCTCCTGTTGCCACTGCTCAGACAGCATAGGGGGTTGTAACAGTATAGGGGGAAACACCAGATTAGAGGCATAAATACCATTCAGTCATGTTGCGTGAATCTATAACAATAAAGTCAATGGCATTGGATAACAGGGTCTCCAAATCACATGTATTATATCATATCAATAAATGTGAAAATAACAGGGAGAAAAAGAAAAAAATGGATGGAGAGGGAGAGAAAGAGAGATGGGAATATACATTGCTTCTTGTTAGTGTATTGATCAATGTGCTGCTATATGGACAGTAAGCAGACATATATATTGATCCAGATACCAAGTATAGCCCTTTGAATATTTATTTTTCTCTTTCAAAACAACATATGGCCTGACTCCAATACTATCTGCTTTCCTCTAATCGGCCTGTGATGCTTTTTCCTCCTGTCACTCTCTCCATACCTCTGGGATGCACCTTGAACATAAAAACACAAAATGAACTCACAGACACACACAAATATACACGCAAACATACACATTGTGTATTTTTAATGTATTGTTTTGCATTGGGTTTACTGTTTCCTTTACTCTCTACAAGTGCGTAGACTGAGTTAACCAGGTTATGTGCTGGGCTTAGGCTCTGTGTGTGTGTGTGTGTGTGTGTGTGTGTGTGCGCGCACGTTAGCGTGTGCGTGCAGCTTTCTGTGTGGAGGGAGCGAAGCGCAACGATTGCCTGGCGGTGGAGAGAAGATGGCGTGATTAGATGAACGAGAAAGGCAATCCACTGCTCACAGAGAAAGATAGAACTCTTCATCTTCCAAGTGTGTGCGTCTGTGTGTGCGTGAGTGAGTGTGTGTGATGTGAACACCTTATGAAATCCTCACTGTTTACAACACTGAACACTGATCTAGTACTAACACACACACACACACAAACACACACACACACACACACACACACACAAAGTGATCTACTGTTGGGTGGAAAGGATTGTCAGAGTGAAATACGCCTCCTCAACATTCTTTATCAGCCTCTTACACGCACACACAAACACACACACAAAAGGCAAACAATAAAGAGACTACAGTGACATAAGTCTTGAATAGAATAGAATAGAATAGAATAGAATAGACCTGTTAACCTTCTTGGAGCTGTCTTGTTTCATGTCTTGTGAACTGTGTGTGTGTGTGTGTGAGAGAGAGAGAGAGAGAGAGAGAGAGACTGACTATGCGCAGGGTGTACTTGTGAACACACGTGCACACATCTTTGCTCGCCATGGTACAGTAATTTTTTTAATCAAATTGATGGAGAGAGACAGAGAGACAAAGATAAAAAAGACAGAGGCAAAGAGAGGAGAGGTGAAGCCAATTTATGCTTCATGATATGGCTGCGCGGCGCTGCGTACACACACACACACACACACACACACACACACACAGGCTGCTAACAGTGGTAACAACGTGTCAAGGCGAGCGCCAGGCAGCTAATTTGAAGTCATTAGATGTCTGCCGTACTGGCAACAATTTGTTACGCGCACACACGCACAAACACACACGCAAAAACACATCACATACACACACTGAGTTAAGAGCCGTCTGCGGATAGCGAGGAGGCTAAATTGTAAACTAATTTAAACATCACTCAGCGTTAGAGAGGCTGCCTGCAAGACAGGCCCCTGGATAACAAGGCTAGGGTGTGTGTGTGTGTGTGTGTGTGTGTGTGTGTGTGTGTGTGTGTGTGCGCATGTTGCTAGTCATGTTTGACACACAGACTCGCCCAACCTTAGAGACTTGTGACAACACACACACATATCTCTTTGATTGGTTCTTTTATTCTAAGGCTACATGTGTATGTGTGTGTGCACATTTCCATACTGATATGGCGTATATGCAAACATTTGATATGTCATTAGGAGAGGAAAATGAGGTTTCAGACAGAGTGTGTGTCTCTTGATATCCCACAAAGCTTAGGAAACTAACCCACACGTGAATCTCACACATGCACTAGTGTGTGTGTGTGTGTGTGTGTAAAGAGAGAGAGATGAAACGCATTGAAATACACACAAACACAAAAACACTGACAAGTTTTTAAAGCCTTATGCTGGTAAAGACTGTGGGAAACGAGTGACCCCCTCAGAGATACACACACGTACACACACACACACAATACAGTATCATACAAATATATGAGCAGTATACCATCACTCTCAGGAAACTGTGGGTATGTAGAAATATCATTGGAGTTATTATTCAGAGGGCGTGAAAGGCCTTGGTGTCCAATAATATGGATTAGTGAAGAGAAGATCTCATTTTAATAGCTCTCAAAAATACAACTCCAGTTGCATATTATGCTGCATGTCTTAGTCAAGTGTGTGTGTGTGTGTGTGTGTGTGTGTGTGTCGGTGTTTGAAGGAGGAACGAGGAGCGGTCAGGTGAGAGGAGGAGAAAAGCAAATATTTAAACAGGAGCGAATGAGAGTGAATTAAAAGAAAGAAAGGCCATTCAAAATGAGCCATTTATCTGCCTGTAGAATTAGTCTTTTCATCCTCTCTTTTCTGTTCTCTTACTCCCTCATCCCTTCTCTCTGTCTTTCTCCCTCACTCTCTCCCTCTCCATAATAACTAAATGACTACCGGGCAGTCATGCTAGCAGCTCTTATCTAGACCTGTGGACACAAAAGGGGAAAGACAGACAGGCGAGCACTTGACTTGACGAAAGAGCAAGGAACGAACAAATGAACGAATCAACGAACAAGAGCCAGAACCTATAACACAGTCTATTTTACCAGAACCAGGGGCCTTGCCATTAGTGCTTTTTTTACACCCCCCTCCCCCATTCTTTCTTTATTCAAGAAAGAAATTGCTCTCAGGCCGCCCCACACTCCCCCCCACTATTCTCTTGCCTCCCTATCTCTTCTTACTTGCTCTTTCTTTTCTTACAGTCTTTCCCCTTCTCTTTCTTTCGTTCCCCTTTCAATTTTGACACTCAGGATAAGCGGTCTATGTGTCGGCAGTAACACAGTATGATTGAGCTGTAAAAATGGGGGAAGGGAGGTGAAGGAGGGTGGCTGTCGGTCCATTCATTTAATCGGTCTTTATGGAGATAGGGGAGAAAGGGTTTGAGTGGTGGTGGTGATGGGATAGTAGGTGAAGATGGAAGTCCTCTCGCGTCACGTTCTCCATGCTTCTCTCTATTTGTCCAGTAATTTATTGGCATGTCTCTTCTTTCTCTCTCTCCGTCTTACTCTCTGTTTGGATTTAGATATGAGCATGGGTATTGAAATACCTCATAGTGATGCTGAACGAAGAGCGAACATGATGTAGATGATTTGTAACCGCTGTCTCATGTCAGTGATGGTGATTGTTAGCAGCATCCCATAGAGTTTGACATTTGCTGCCACCAAGATGTTGCTTCTTCTCTGCTTCTGTCATGGGTTTTATTTTTAACTTAACCAATGACAGTAAAGATGCTGAGTGTGTTTGACTTGTTCTGCCATGTTACACTGAGAAAAACGTACGACTGCTTCCCTGTTTTATGTCATTAAGTAACCCAACGGATTACCTACATCATTCACACAGTGTGAAGTTCAGCGTGGAGGCCTTTAGTGATGGTTAGTGTTTAGCATTATTATGATGTACAAAACCTTCATTTGCAATGACTTTGCACTTTGAATAAATTTGACTTTGATGATCCTGATGTGAGATTTGGCTTATGCACAGCAATTTGACTAAGCATTGATTAAATCAGGAAGACATTTCCTACAGCCCAGGTATTTTAAGGATATCTTTAAAACACTTAGTGCTTTTTGAAACACGCACATGCCAGAATGGCACTCTCCTTATTTCTAAAAAGCTGAGCAAGTAAGGAAGTACATTTCTCTCTAGCCACTTATTACATAACACCTGTGGAGTTCCTCAAGGCTCAATCTTAGGTCCCATTCTTCTTTTTTAGTCATGCTGATGACAAAGAGTGCTGAGTGTACACAAGCAATGAAGCTCAATTAGAATAAACTTCAGAAGAAGTTTCATACTCTGACCTGCCCTAATATGTCGCACCAGATTCATAATGAACTTGACTCCTTTTGTTGGTCAACAAATGTAAATCAATCTGCCAGAAATGTATTACTTTACTGTTTTATGATTATATTGTTATGATTTGTTTGCTATAGACATTAATAATTGTGATTCATATCACTATCAATGATGACATTACTTTGATTACTTACTCTGTGATTGTTGGGAAATATCCAGGAGAAAGGAAAGGAAGGAGAATGGTGAATTGAAGAGGAGAGATACAAGGGAGAGAAGGAAATGGGGGGAGAATGGAAAGCAGGGAGGTCACATACATTACCAGAGTATAACCTAGATACTCCCTAAGAGCCTTTAACACAATACTATTCTGACCCGATGGCTAAATATCCCCCACCTCTTCAACCTCTCATGTGACCTTTCTCTTTCTCTCTCTCTCTACCTCTGTCTCTCTGTTGCTCTCCCTCTTTTTCTCCCTCTCTGACCTGACCTCCCACCCTCTCTCTCCATGGTATCCTTAACCTCTTCATTATAAGTCAACCTCATCTCTCAACCCCTTTCCCACCCACGCCTCCCACCTACCCTCTTAGCTCATCCCCCCAGCCAACCATCCTCATTCTCCTCCTTCTTGGTTCTGTCTGCATGTATCCCCCGCAGATACAGCAATCAGGGTGAGTCCAAATCCAGCTATAGATTTTGAAACAGTACGATCGACAGCCCATCAGTCTGATTGCTCATTCAAACGTGCCTTTGTACTAACAATGGTACAACATAGCATTCTCAGTAAAACGTCCAATAAGCAAAGCCCTCCCTAATCTTTTTCTGTTGTGCTCTTTCTCTTTGGGCCATATAATAAATGGGTTTCATTTAGTGATTCAGTCAACCAGTCAACCTGTTTGCCATTCAGACTGCCAGAAAAGTCAGTCAGTTAGCCAATCAGTCAGTCAAGTAACTACACAGCCGGTCAATCAGCCAGAAAGACAGCCACTCAGTCACCAAATATTGATTAATAGAAGTGTCCTGCTCCTTTTAGCAAATCAAATGTTGAGTCTCAGCTGCCAAGGGGAACTTCTACATGCGCACACACTCACACACTTGCACATGAATACACATGGATATTCACATCCTTGACTGTGAATCTGCAGCTCACTAAATTAACTCTGACACTCATTATAACACTTCACAGTGAGCTCCAGAAGATGCAGAACAGCACTGTGTGTGTGTGTGTGTGTGTGTGTGTGGTGAGCGAGGAATGTAACAGCCCAGACTGGTGGTGATGTCACTCTTCTTCGGCCCTCCTCATTAAGTCTGGTGATGTCATCAATCAGCAAAGAGGTTGTTGGGCTTTGGGTCAGAGAGTGGTAAATCAGAAGAGAAACATCTCTCCACCACACTCACACACACACACACACACACACACACACACACATACTCACGCACACACATTTCTCTCTTTCAATTGTTAAATCAATAAGCTTTATTGGCATGAAACTTTTGAAACAATATTGCCTCCTCCTGTCTATTTTTTTCCTTCCTCTTTGGTCCTCATTGCACTCCTCTCACTTCATCTTTCAGTCTGTCTCTCTCACTCAGTACCATTACCATTCTGCAATAAAATGCCAGGTCCAGTACACCTGTAAACTCATGAAAATGTACATATGGAAATACACACAGACACACACACAGACGCACAAACAAATTTGCCCCCATTCTGTCGGCAAACACTAGTTCACCTTGACAATCGCAGCATGCTGGGTGCCTTCTCAACACACAAACACAACAGGCAAACATACAATACATTCACATAGACACAAACAAGACATACAGTGTGTAACATGCACATGGGAGTATTCAAGAAAACAGAGTAAGTTTTTATAAGTAGTGTAGTCATGCAAAGAAAGATTTGTAGGAAAAGTTGAACATTTTTGAAACAGGTTTTAAAGGTGCAAATGTTTAATAAGTTAAATGTTATGGTAGAAAATTGAATTACAGGACTTTTGGAGATATTCACATCTAATGTCTGATAGTTGATCACATGATATCAATTCTGTGCATGAAGTGAATTAATCTAAGATGGTTTTCAGTTGCCTAAACATAACTATTAAAGCCATAATCAGCCTTTATTTGCTAGTTTAGTTAGATACTAAAGGGTTCAAACAATTATATTCAATCAATGTTTTGTTCTTATGCTGATTTGTTTTTAAAATACGCAATTCATAGGAGACAAGCTTGCTTTTGTAGCGTACCCTTTCCAGTCAGTAAAGTTGAAGAGGATAAGAAACTTTATGGGCAGCACTATGTCTTCTTTGATGTAATATAACTGACTCTGACTTTTCCATATTCTAACAAGATTCAACTCATAAATATGACTTTATTAGGATCTGAATTAGAATTTGATTTAGTCCCTTGCCTTGGTCAATTTTATTTCTTTTGTGCTCTCTGATATGTATCTTCATATGTGTGTTTCCAGTCGCTGTTGATTTTCTCTGAGCTCTGTTGGGCGTGTTTGATTTCCATTTCTGCTCATCCCTCAGCTACATAACACATTTAGAGGCTGATGCCTTGGTTTCAAGTATGTGTGTTTGTTTATGTGTGTGTGTGTGTGTGTGTTTCATTGTCCACATTGGTGCAAAACAGACATCTTATCTTCCAGTGCACCACCACCATGGCCACTTCTTGCAGCCCATACAAACAAACACACCCCTGTTTGCAGATGAAAACAAATATTGATGAAATCAAATTAGGAAAAGAATATTTGATATTTGATCTTAATGTTTGGATTAAGTTGGGCTTTCTTTATTGGATTAAGCCTGTGTGTGTGGAAGTATGTCATCAATACGAGAAAAGGGAGGAGGGAAAACATTTCCTTTTTCTGTGCATTGCTTTTCTTCTTTCTTGTCTTCTTTGTCTTTTTCTTGCATTGACCTTTTGTTCCAGTGTTTCTGTCATTCTAGTGCTTTGGGTAAAATATGATTAGATCTGCTAGGTGGTTTTAATCTGTGATCTTTTTTTTTCTGATGTAGAAATCAAGAAAAAATCAACAAAACATTTTGTAAAATTATCTTAAAAATGTTTCCCCACACCGCAATATGAATTGAATTTCCAAAATAGGACCCACATTTTGTTAAAATGAATGCAGCAGAACAGAGTGCCGAGGCATGATAACACTATAATACTGATGGTATTAGTCACTGCAATGCCTATGTACTTTACAATAAATAGATATGAAAACATTATATGTAAACCATAAAAAGTGTCTCAGAACTGTTGCCTCCCACAGTTTCTTTGCTCTGTGGTGATGTATGATTAAGTTTTTTACACCAAATTTGATGTTTTGACGAATACACACACACACAAACGCACATACATATTCAGTGTCTGAGGGCACGTTCACTTTGTGTTGACTCTCCTGTCTGTCCGATGCCCTGTGTTTGTTTTGTCATCACAGTGTTGACAGTGTTTCCATGACGATGTGTCTATAATGACACTCAAACACACACACAGTTTTAGGGGCCTGCCTTAAAAAAAAACACACATTGTTTTGCACACACTCAACACATACATCCACAAAGAATAACACTTGTATTAGCTCCGTCAGGTCACACCTTGGTGGTGACACACACCTTATGCCTTTAGAGTAGAGCAACACACAACTCTTGCTTCACACATGGTACCAGCTGCCGCTGTCACTGCATCCATGTGTGTCACACATGTCAGACTGGCATTTAAAATGAAAAATAACTAAAAAAAAAGAAAAAACAGCTGTCACTTGAAGAGCAGTGGCAGCCTAAAGTAGTAGAGTAGTGTGCAAAAGGAAAATGTGGTAACAGTACCTGTACAAAGATAAGCACACAAGTGAATAAAATAACTGTAAATTATCATACTGATTTAAAAAGTGGCGTCTGATTAAAAAAAAAAGATTTTTTTCTGAACAGCCTCTTATTAAAAGCATGCCTAATAGGTTTGATTCTAGTTTCTAAAACAATTTTGAGTCATGAAAGGCATTCAGTAGCTAGATGTGTTTCAGCTCAAGTAAAAGTGAGAAAAAAACACAAATATTGAAGTCGTGAGATTTGTGCTCAGCAGCCCATCGCTGTTTTTCTTATTAGTTTGATTACATTAGCAAATCAAATTCATTTGTCTATCAGCCTTTGAGACACAGACTGCAATCTGAGTACACTGACTAATCTGCATCAAATAATGTCTGTCACAGACACACACACACAAAACACACACCAGAGAAGCCAAATACATAGATAGGCATGCACACAAGCCTGCGTACACAAACACATACATCAAAAACACACCCGTTAACACACAAATGTACACGTCTAAACGCACAGAGACCCACACGTACACATAGCCACACAGTGTATGTGCACAAATACACACACACACACACACACGGGCGTGCACAGTTTTATAATATGTGACATCAGATGAGCAGTAACAAATAAATCAGCACACCATCTGAGCCCATCATCATCTAAGTCATCACTAGCAAACAGTCAGCTTTTACTACTTTCAATTTGCTTTTGTGTTTGTGTGTGTGTGTGTGTGTGTGTGTGTGTGTGTGTGTGTGTGTGTGTGTGTGTGTGTGTGTTTGAGAAAGAGCAAGAGAGGCAGAGAGAGAGAGAGATGATGTGATGTGATATGATATGATATGCTAGCGGGGCATAAAGATAGATGATCATAATTACGCACAGGCCAAACTCCATTTCAAATCATCATCATCCTATTCTATCTGTTAGAGCGCACATGTACACACACACACACACACACACATGCACACGCACACTCATACACACATACCAAAAGCAATATAAAAAGTTCACACACACATACAGCACACATACATATAGAGATTCACAGACACACATATCACACACCTATGCATGCAGCAAATCTAGTGGAAGGAGGGACAGGCTTGTCATGGCATCACATTATTTCTGTCGGTTCATGCAAAGTTCACAGACAGGCATGAAATAGTTATTCTCTCTCTCTCTCTCTGTCTATTTATGTATTTACCTTTCCTTACTGTTTCTGTCTGCATCTTCCCTTTTCTCTGCTTTGTCTTTTTCTCATCCCTTTTTCTTATTCTCTCTCTTCAGTCCCTCCGTTTCTCCACCTACCATTGTTCCTCCCTTCTTCTTTCCTCTCTTTCTCTCACCCCCTTTATTGCTCCTCACCTTCTTCCTTCTTTCTCTTCTCTCTCTTTTTGCTCTTCCCTCTACCACCTTGCCCCTTTCTTCTCCCTCTCTCTCTTTCTCTCTCTCTCTCTTTCTTTCTCTCTCTCCCGTCCTCCATCCATCGTTCTTAAATAGTCTGGGGGATTCATCCTTTCCATCAGGGAATAAGCAGGTGGGAAAATGGGATTGGAGCGTGCCTGTCACCAGCTGGGGACGACTTATGGCCTGTGCACACACAACAAACACACACACACACACACACACAGGGAAATTATATAAATATTATATACATATAAAAACACAAAAAACAGGCACACCTCATGCACATATACAAGAAAGCCTGAGCCTGCCCCTTTACCTGTCCTGACGGTCAAATTTGCGAGAATAACTCAAGGCATAAACTTGCTAAATGTTCTTTGTGTTCAGTCTGAACAAACCTGTAAGGACACAGAAACTCAGACAGGATGCTACATGATCAAAATACTGCTGTGACATGGTATACTACACTCCACATATTTGTCTCTTCACTTCCTCTTTTTCAAGTTCAAATACAACTTAATTGTGTTCACTCTCAACTGTTGACTTATTTCTTATTTTTAGATATTCAAAGATCTACATTGAAAACTCTGTGTGTGTGTGTGTGTGTGTGTGTGTGTGTGTGTGTGCATGCAGCAATACATCCCTATATACGTGTGTCACTTCCCACCTGCTATGTGGCAAAGGACCATGAGCTGTAGTCTCAGTGCTTCATCGTGCATTCACATGTACACACAAAACACACACAGCAGTAATAATGCGTGTATTTTTGTGTCTATTTAATCTTGATGGGATGTTTCATCTGCAGGCTGCTATCACAGCTGGCTGCCTTATTGTCTGGGTCAGACTGATGGGGATGTGTGTGAGTGTATGTGTGTCTCTTTGTGTGTGTGTGTGTGTGTGGGCGGGCTTGCCTGTATGCACATTTTCCAGTTTTCCAGTTTGTGTCCCTCTATTTTGTCTGCATACACGTGTATGTACCTACAACTGTTTGTGTGCCCTTATGAGAGCAGACACATTTCTCTTGTGCATCTAAATGCTACATATCTACATGAACAATATCTACAAACAGTATGCAAGTGTGTGCATTGTGCATGTGTGTGTGCTGTCCATCAAGCCACACACACAGCCGTACCAAACCATTGGCTTGGTTGCTGATGATGACATATGAGTTCCTGGCCTTGGTAATGGCTGTTAAATCTCATAATTACACGCTTCTTTATTGCAATGCATAATGACCCCGCAGCACTATTGGACAATTAATTAAGATTTTCAGCCCAGGCTTTTTCAGGCCCAGATGAGGAGGTGGAATGAGGTCTAATGTTCTTGTCTTCGAGCTAGGACATTAAGGCATGATGCTGTAGGGAAGAAGGCTGTTTCTCTGTGTGCATTCGTGCATTCTGTCTTTCTCTCAGTCTGTCTCTCTCTCTCTTCATTCCTCTGTTGTTGAACCCTCAATGCTTGTCCTGGATGATGATATTTGAGACCATATCTCTAATCTGTGAATGGTAAATTAATCCCTGTGGAGTTTCTACGGTTCTCTCTATGGAAAGCTACGGGGGATTAGGAAGATAGAATCAACACAGCCTCATAATCTCATATACAGACACCTGGCCGGGACAGAGACCATTGGGTTTTGTTTTAAAGCCACAATCAGCAAATTTTTCATTCATATATCAATAGTGTTCTAGCAAAGAAAAAACAATTGTTGAACAGTTTCTACAAAAATGTAGAAACTGCCCACAAATCTGTCTCTTTGAATTTTTCGTGCAAAATGATGTTTGTGACAGTGATAGAGAAGATAAAGTTGATATTAAAGAATTTTATTTCATCATCTTTTGTCCAATTTGACAATAAAAGCTGCGTCCTGCCCAAGGGTCTAGATAGCAGAGCATCCCATTTGATGATGCTTGGACTATGGATTTTGTCTTTTCAGGAGAATATGTTATCGCAGGATATTGTTCTGAAAAGGTAATCCGACGAGAGATCAATAGACTGTCACAACCCAGTTAATTGAACAAGCTGGGAAAATGAATTCATCACAGACTAGATATAGACAGATAGAAAGATAGATAGATAGATAAATAGATAGACAGAGCTCTCTTTTTCACCATTTCCATGTAGAGAAATTGTGGTGATGAAATCCTTAAAATTTGGATGTGGTGCACAGTATTGCCAACAAAGAGGGACTCGTTCTTTGTGTGTCTCATGACACCACAGACATGCTGTGACTTTCCCTGAGGTATAGATTTTGATGTAAGGTCTAATCAGTGTCTTGGTGTGTTTCCTGACGAAGCTCTTGGGTAAGTGGCAAAATATCTTTAAAACAAATCTGGCTGCATTTTACTGAGTCCAATATCCCAGGACCCAGAAATTTTAGACAAACAAATATCCACATTATGTCCTCTTTATTCTTAATATCTGATTACTTTTTTTCCAACACCTTTTTGACCATTTTTCAACTCTCGTTGTCTGTTTTTTGTCTGCAAAACTGTCTGTCAGCAGTGTCTGTGTGTGTGTGATAGTGAGACAGAGAGCGTTGGTGTGTCTAAGCTTCTCAGTTGTGTGTACACATGGTTAATTCCCCTGACAGATTTTTGCACACATGCACATGCTCTCACACACACACACACACACACAAAGTGGTCATTCCTGCCTGCATCAGCATTGTATTGTTGGAGGGAAGGGCAGGATGCAGAGGTAGAGGATGAAAGGAGGATGGACAGATTGAGTGAAAGAAAAAGTTAAGAAGGAAGATAAGAAAACCAATGCTAGAAAACAGAAACTAGAGAAATTAGTTATTGTACACAAGGTTTATTTCTCTAATAAATTCTCAAGCAGAGCGGAACATTGTCACACAGTCAATAGAGTCAAGAAGACATGGCCCCAGTGGAGCTAGCACTGGCACATGCCTGCACACACTCACTCACACACTCTTTGACACAGCCCTGGTGGAGCTAGAAGTGGGTAATTAAAATGTAAATATTGATATTTTATCATTTGAAACAGCTCCACTGCAATGCTCTTAATGTCACTCCATCTGCCGTCTCCACAGAGACTTGGGGTTGCCCTCGACGATCGACTGCCCCCACCCAAGCAACCCCGCCACGGCAACAGCTACAACACTCGACAACCATCTCCGTGTTGCCACGTTTCCATTTTGGGTCTAATTAAGTGTTAAATATTAGCACCCGCAACCACAGAGGCAGCACACACCACACATGCACACACAGCGAATACAACACACAGTCCTCCTCTCCTCTGCTGTCTCTCCCTATCACGCACACACACACATACACACACACAAACTCACAGAGCACTCATCTCCACTACAGCAATGGGAAGATTTTAAGTGTTAATCTTGCAGTGCTGCTGATGGTGTCTAATGTATGCAATTAACAGTCAGCCAGGGCTGAGGGTTTGGTAATTAGCTGGCTGTTCACACTGATTAGAGGCTACCGCAACCCTATGACTGCTCCACTCTCCCCGAGGCCGCACAGAGAAAAATGGGGGATGTGGTTGAAGGAGAGGGGGAGGGTGGAAGGGTAAAGAAATAGAGAAAAGATATTTTGGCCAACAATATGAGAGGGGATGAAGGTGAAGGTGATTACGCAGGCTTGTGTGTTAGAGAAATGACTGATTTTGTATCAGATTCATTCCATATTTGTTAATAAAACGTCGGTCCGTACTGTCTATTATTACTTGACTATAACTCAAAACAAATGCAGACACGGTTGAGTCAAACAGGCATTATTTTTTTTACAATAAAATAAGATTAACCATCAGCAAACCTGACCCTAAAACTGGTCTTCAACAAGACCGTTTCAGATTACAAGCAACACCAAATCATGTAACAAAGTAAACAAAGCAGAGTGACTTTAATTGTTGAGGGACTCTATTTTCACTTTAAATAATTCAACTTAACCTGAACACACACAAAAAATCTGACCAAAACCTGACCCAGATAGAAGTGACAACAATTTATATGAACAAATTTCATACTGTGAGAACATGAACTGAATACTGTATTTTTGAGAAGAGAGACATATGGAGGAAAGATGCTAAAATCAATCACTCACTGTCTTGTTTTTGGTACATACAAACAACAAGACACTGAGTATAGAAAACATAGCGGCACATTAGCTTCAATATCCCAGAATGCAGAGGATTTCTGGTCTATTTACGGGCTCCCAGTTCATGATGGTCTGCAAGTGGTTTCAAATACAACAGTGGTTATAGCACCTGATTGGGAAGTGTTCATTTTCAGTGGCCTCAGTTTCCTCAGTCTTTATGCACCCAGTGGAGATAGACATATCACTGTGCATGCAGCAAAACTAGTGGAAAGAGGGACAGACACACAGGTCTGATACACTGGTAGGATTTTGATAGAGCAAAGCATAGTAATCTTTCTGAAAATGAAAGATAAAACTCAATTTATGAAATGCACTTTCATATAGTATCATCTCTATGTATTGTATTGAGCAAAGTGTCAATACACGTATGTATACAAGTGTATAAGAGTGTGTGTGTGTCCTATGTGTAAGTGTGTCTTTAAGCCCTTCTAAATTAGCTGGTTCTCTGGGTAGATTTGTTTCCATCTCGTTGCGCATCTCTGTGTAATTGGGTCAGCTGGTGGATGTGTGTGTGTGTATGTGTGTGTGTGTGTGTGTGTGTGGATCTTGTGTGTGTTGTTTCAGCATGGCCAAAGCCATCACAGGGGGTCTGTGTTCATTTGGGCTGGCGTCTGGCCGTATGGTACAAAACAGTTTGAGGTGTGCACGCAGACACACACAGAAACACACACTCAAACATACCCTGAAAAAGCATCACAAGGGAGCACTTGCGTTACACAGCATGCAACAATGTGCCCAGTAAAACAAATTTAAACACAAACATGTACAGAAAGTGGTATGAGAGAGAGAGCACTGGAGCCATGTAACACAGCGCATACAGAACAAACAGACACACACATGCAGGGCAGCGATGTGCTGGTAACTGCTGGAAACTTCACGTGTCCTAATGCAATCTCTATCTCAGTGGGCCAGGAGACTTAAATCTGTCCCCTGCAGAACACAATACGTGTACACGCTGCACATAGACAATCCTCTGTTCTCCTCTCAACTACAATCATAAAACAGTTTACAACACAGTTATCATTCCTGACTGAAGGAAATACCGCTTTTAAAATCCTTTCTCCTGAAACGACAGTATTCTTTCTCCTACGGTACACATCTAGATTCCCTAAGAGTGGTTAGTGTGAATTCAATTTTGCTGCATTGTGTTACATTTCTGTGACAATGTGTGAAGCTTATTCTTACTCTCTTGAGTTTGTGAATCTTTGCTGTTACATTGTTGAGACAGACTGAGAAGTTTCTTGTTAAACGTGTCCCGAGGCCATGATCATATAGGACAGAGCACAGTGTCATTGGTGACAGAGTAAGCAGGTGCTCAAAGTGTGCGAGGCCCACTACAAGTATGCAGATGGACCACCATATGTATTCATAATATTTGTTTAGGGCTATAATTGCAAATTACAGCTACCATGTCAGCTTTTCACAAACATAAACACACCGTAAAAGCAAAGAAAACATGGCTGAAATATGGTTATTTGAGGGTAAGATTGAACATGCATGTTTTATTTTTTTTAAATGTCCACTCAAATACTCTCTCTAATATATAGAGGCAGGCAAAACCACTAAAAGCAGCTTCAAAGCAGATTTAAAAGGTAACCTGTGGTTGAGATATAATATGACAAAGAAGCCAAATCATTTCCATGTCTATAAAGCTACTGGCCAGTTAATGTTTTATAAAACCCAGAGCCTAAACCCTCATGCTGGGTGACACTGACTTAATATGTAACACCACCAATAACTACTCAGCTTGTGAAGTGCTTTGGAGGTACAAATTTCACTAGTACACACAATGCGAGACAGACTGCCCCGGTGCTATTTGCCTATTCTGTCCAAGCTACAGTCTCACGCTAGGTTCAGTGGGTAGTTGGTTCATTCAGATCAAATGTAGTCCAGTAACTCTGAGTTAACCTGCTTCTCTGCTGGCAGCACCATGACCATGTAAACACACATTCTCACTGGGACCCTCTCTCTCTCTTCCTTGTGTGCTGTCAGCTCCAATGCAGGAAAGGAAATTGAACCAATCCAACAATGAAAGAGGTGTTGTCAGTGAAAATATCTTTTTTTGTGTGTGTTTATTATTTCTTTGTTATTCATGTCAGTGTTTTTGGCATCAGATACACAAACTTTCCAGAGGAAATAACATCCAAATGTCTACTAAAAGTCAGAATCCTGTTTTTCTCTTCAGTGATAGTATGTTAAGACAAGTCGTGTGTTAATAACTGGGACTAGATCAGTATTGCAGCCAGTTTTCACACCTGTCACATTAATGCACACACACACAGGCACAGAATAGCCTTCTTTGATTCATCAGTTATAGCAGATGTACATAGACACTATAACACAGACTCACGTGCACATAGAAATATCCTCACAAATGCCACAAACTGTACACACACAAGTGAGCAGGTACTTATGAGCATCACAATCGGCTCTCACTGGTTCCCATTTGCCCTGTAACCACAAGAAAACAAATATAGGCCTCCTGGATATGTGTGTTTGTGTGTGTCTGTGCAGCAACTGGGGCGTGAGAGAGGGCTATCCTGTGTGTGTGTATGTCTGTGCCAGACTGTTGTGCGGTCTCCGGTGTAAACGTGCAGTCAGGACTCATTTGGCAGACAAACAGGCCGCAGGGTGGCTGGGGAATCGACGTGTGTTTGTGTGTTTGTCTTTATGTGTGTATCTGATAGAGCAAAGGGAAGAGAAAAAAAGAAAGAGAGCGCGAGAGCAAGCAGTGGAGGTTAAGTCTGCATGACTGCACTGCAGCCTCTTTCTGTCAGGCCAATGTACTGTATGGCACACACACATACACTCACACACACACACACACATACCTACGCACACTCTCTTTCTCTGCACCTTCATAGATACAGTACAATCGAGTGCACTCATATTTTAGCAGACACGCCCAAACACAAGTACACACACAAACACATATATAGATAGAGATCATTAACTTGACCTCATGCGCCCCCTACTCCTTATCAAACATTATGTACACACTTGTGTTTGGTAAAAACAGAATTAACATCCAACCCTGTCGCCAAAACCTAAATATATTACTGAATGGTTTTACCAAATGGGAGGAAGCATAAATGTTGCCTGGGTTATTTTCATTGGCAACAGATCCAGTCCAGGAAGTGTTACATTTCTATCCAGCATGTTTTAGATTCGTTTCATATATGACCATTTTGCTTCTCTGTAGATCCATTCATTACAATATTGTCTCATTGCGTAAATAAAAAATCTTGCAGGTTAGTGGTATATAAAGGTAATTTTTAGGAGACATGGTGACACGTTCACACTCTCACATCAGGGAAAAAGAGAGCACAGAAGAGGAGAGGCTAGAGGCTGTAGATTCCCCTCTTTAATGCAACTGGCCCTGTGCACACAACAGGCCATATTTGAATTCAGTTAGATGGTATTTTTGTTTAGATATTTAATGTAGACAGCAGAGCAGATGTGAAAAAATAGAAGACTTGTCTGTGCCTTTGGAAAAAAAAATGTGTAAAATATAAAGTATTCCGTACTTCAGTTAACCCTGAGAAAAGGGTAAACTAACAACTAAGACCTGCTCATAAGAAAAAAGCAACAAGCCAGAAGTAAGCATATATCCAGAGCTTTAAACTTCATGGTACTTTACTGTTCATTCAGCTCAGCCCACCATCACCATAGTTAACAGCACACAGGCTCAAAAAAATACACACACACACACACACACACACAGTCGTACTTCCACACATAGTAAGATGCCTTATCAACAATGGGCAGAAAGTAAATGTAATTAGAGCCAAATAAGGAACCTTTGTCAAGTGAAATCACAGGTATGAAAGAAAGGTCTCCACCCCTCCCTCCATTACCTAAACCCCCACCCCTTCCCCTTTTACTTTCTTCTCTCCTCCATCTCACTCTTTCTCGTGCTCTCTGTCTCTCTCTCCATCAATACCTCTCTCTCTCCATCATCAGCACTAAATTCCCATTGATGTTTCTTTTCTTCTGCTGTATCGATCGCTTCATGAGAAGGAGGGGAGGAATGGAGGAAGGGAAGAAGGGAGAGATGGCGTTATCTGTTAATTAATTTGTCCTGAAGCCGGCCGCCTATTAATCAGACAGATAAGAGGCATTGGATGGCTGAACGGTGCAGACAGGCTGGTGGGGAGGAGAGGGGGTCGGGGAGGCACGCATACACACACACACACACACACACAAACATGCAGAAGTACACACAGATAGAGACACACATGCAGAGATTCACAGAAACATTATGTATGGGAATGTATGCATACACACAGAATACAAACATGCTGATGAAACAACAAGCCAGCACGCTCACAATACAATTATGCACATTCAAATACACAATATACTGTAGGCATGCACATATTCACACATAGACACAAGCACACACACACACACACACGTACACACACAAACCGCATCCTGATAAAAATCATTCATGTACCTCAATAAGAAAAGCTGCACTTTCAGCTCAATAAATTAATCACGGGGTTTTAATTATTGGTGTTTCCTTTGTGTGTGTGTGTGTGTGTGTGCGCGCACATATGTGTGCATTTTATGTGTAATTAGGAAGGAGATTTGTTGATAGGGTGTATGTGCAAATTTACAAACAGCCAGTCATGCAGACATGTTTTTTGATAACATTTTTTTTTTTACCTTGCGTGAACTTGTGTATTTGTGTTTCTGCGACTCTGTGTGTCGGTGTGTGTGTGTGTGTGTGTGTGTGTGTGTTAATTTTAGCAATGCCAACGCTTATTTCCCCTGCCCATGATGAGTGGTGAAGTCCCAAGGATCCCCTAAAGACATCTGCCTCTGTATATGAGATGTGTGTGTGCGTGTGACTGTATGTGCATGAAGACCCCCTTAAGAAATTCACCTCTAATCCCTTCTGATGATTTCATTAAGTAGAAGAAGACACTGCCAGTTGGCAACGATACTGCTCCCTTCACTGTGCCGTGTGTGTGCGTGTGTGTGTGTATCAATCATACACATTTGGATTCATTCCAGTGTGTTCCTATGCATTTATGTCTATGCATAAGTGATATGTGTGTGTGCTGCAGTGCCCACAGATGTGTCTATCTGCAGGTGTGTGTGTGTGTGTGTGTGTGTGTGTTGAAGATGTTAACAGTTGTAGATAGAATGCATTAGAGCACATTACAAATAACAATAGCCTGCAACCTGGACATAATGAGACGCCTGCCATTACCCATCAACACACGGAGAGATAAGAGGCCCTAACGCACAGGCACACACACACACACACACACACTCTCACACACAGCCTACCATCTCAAGAGGAGTCTCATCGCAGCAGATGTTGTTGAAGAAATATCTTCCTTCTCATCTGCGTGCTCCTCCTGGCAGGATGCTCCTCCAAAACACACACAAACACACAACGGAGGGCTGCGGCAAGGTCTGACAGGTGTGCTCACATGGGCCACTGTCTATGAAGGCTTGCACACACACACACACACACTCACATATAGGCAGACAGGCAGGTGTGAATGGACAGGTGTGTGAGGAGAGGACAGCTGTGAGGAAAGGTGTGAGTGGGCAGGTGTTCCATTAAAGAGATAGACAGACAGAGAGATAGAAACACAGAGAGGGAGAGACTACAAGCGAGAGACCGGTTCAAGTAAAAATATAATCGAACCATATGAAATGAAGAAATAATGATACAAAGGTCATTTCATTATGTGTGGTATCTTCAAAGGAAAGCAATGTCTAATACAGGAAGTGAAGATAAACAAGACAAAAGAGCAAACGAAAGGCGACTAGTAGAAATGTGAAACCAAACAAGACTGAGATGTATCAAGACGGATGGAGAAATAGTGAAGCCAGAATCAGACACACAGATGGTCGGTCGTAGACAGATACTGACAGATAAAAACGCACGGATCGCGATTGGAGAGACAGACAGATATAGACGTAGGCAAATAGAAAGACATAGATTGACACTGAAGAAAGCAGGAGTTTTGAGGCCATAGCAGCAATTAGTGTGTGTGTGCGTGCGTGTGTGTGTGTTTGAGAGGCGCAGCCGCGATGACCAGCATTGATCCATGGAGGTTGTGTCAGGGGGAGATAAGGCCTGCCTTTCCCAGGAGAACAGCCCTGGGCGCAGGGGAGAGAGGGAGATGAGAAGAAGGAGGAGTCCCCTGGTCAGCTGAATGGATGGAGGGAGGGTTAGGGAAGAGAGCCGTTTTTGACCCTGTCCACTTCAAAACAAGCTTTAGTCTCTTTTTCCTTCATTTTGTTCCTCTTGAATTCCTTAGTTTTACTTTATGTTCAGTTACTTTACCAGCACAAGTGATTATGAGAAACGGTATTGATAAATATTTGTCATTACCAAACAATAAAAGACACATATTTCACAAGAATAGACCAACACATATTTTCCAACTTGTTTATGACATACAGGATATAACATTAGACGTTGCTTTTCAGCTCATTTTCTTTACAGCAAAACAAAAAACAGCTTACCTCTTTTCAAACAGTTTTAGAGCTAAAAATCTGAATTAACGATTCTTTCTCTTGCTTTTCTTCTCAATCTTTGCCAGGTTTCTCTACGCTGTCTTTGGCAGATCAGATGAGTCTACTGCAAAGCGCATGGATGGAGATCTTGATCCTGCGTGTCGTGTACCGCTCACTGTCTTTCGAAGACAAGGTCAGTGTCTTTGGCTTTATGTTTGTTTCTTGTTCTCCTTAAATATGTCAGTGTACTTACATTTATTTGCTGTGTTTCTCTTTAGTTGGTGTATGCTGAGGACTACATAATGGACGAGGACCAGTCAAAGCTGGCTGGACTTCTGGACCTGAACAATGCCATCCTTCAGCTAGTCAAGAAATACAAAACTATGAAACTAGAGAAGGAGGAATTTGTCACTCTCAAGGCCATTGCTTTGGCTAACTCAGGTTTGAAATTCTTCACTCTCAGCTGATGTTTTTGTCCGTCTGCACATCTGCGTTTGTGTGAGCACATGACTGGTGGAGAAAGAGTTAATCCAAGGAATCTCCAATCCCATGGGACTCATTTAAGCTGAACCATCAAAGGACTGATTTCAATACTCTGCATCCAGACACACACACACACACACACACGACTGCGACACATGACACACACATGACATGACGCGTACTTTCACACACGGAGAAACGTACTCTGTAACAACATCTGCAATTGTCAAGCCTGTTAAAGCCACTAAGAGTCATCTCATCATACTTTAATCGTCACACATGCCTAAAATCATTTTACACACACACACACTCACACTCATCTTCAACCAGAAGCCCACCTCACACCCCCAAACAAAGTGGCGATCCCTTTTACAATTAGCATAGTCGTCTCTTCAGATGCCTGTTAAATAAGGTGAAATCATTAGAACCCAAAGTCTGTCGATAAAGCCCCCTCTCTGATGTGTCCAGCTGCATCGACAGCTGACTGACACACACACGCACACACACACTCTCACGCACACACACACACACACACACGCCTTCTTCCTCCCATGACCCGTCTTTTGAACTTTGTCTTGGAAGCCGGCCAGCTCTTCAGTACTCTTTAATTACAAGGGGGGAGCTGTCAATACAATGTGTTTAAATGGGAGAATGCAATGGGAGAGCTTTGAATAGCGAGGGAGGGGCCTTTTGTTCTGATTCTGCCACCATCAACACACACACACCCCAAATCGTTCACATAGACACACACACAAATACTCACACACTTTGAAACATGCCAATTTCATCATTCTGACATATATACAAACACACACTTAAACATATAAATACCAGTGTGTACTTAAAAGCTTGCTCATACACATATAGTACATAGTGCCATGCACATGCAGAAAATATTGACATATTGTTTTCCTGTGGGTTATGTGCGACAATCAATGTCTTGGCTCTGCTGACTGGATGTGTGTGTGTGTGTGTGTGTGTGTGTGTTTGATGGTGCTGTTGACTGAAAGTTGAGAAAGCTCATTGGTTCGGGCCAGCGGGACCACAGTGATGCTGACGATGATGAATTATTTGACAAACAGGCGTCTGGTAGAGAGAAACAGTGGTTTAAACTGCAGTGCAACAGATTTCAAAAGCATAAATGTGAAGTTAGATATTGTCCACCATTGCAAGGTTAATTTAAGATAAGTTAATATTTCATGACCTTTGTAAATATTAATAGTTAGTGAAAACAGTCACAGAGTAGTAATATTGTATGGTTCTTTGGACAAAGTTACAGAAAGTACACAGTTTTATTAGGTACATCAAGCAAGAGCCCTGCAACAAATGCTAACATTGTTAAGCTTACATTGTTCAGTTTTAGTTGTCACTCAGTCAGAGAGGTGCTGAACTAGACCTGCTGATAATGGTTATTTTCCCCATCAATTAATCTGTCAAGTATTTTCAAGATTAATAGATTAATCGGTTAGTCTATCAAATGTCAGAAAATAGTTCAAATGCCCAAAAGTCCCAAAGTGATGTCAAGAACCAAAGAGAAGCTGGACCCAGAGAATGTTTTGCTTTTTTACTTGAAAATGACTTAAACAATTAATCAGTTGGCAGATAACTGCCACTTATTTCATTACTTAAATTAACTTGTTTAAGCTCTAGATCCAACTCTCATCATTTCTGAGTTGATGGTGGTTTTGTATAGGACTGTATTCAGCCACATTTGCATACATAAAGGACACAGTTGTACCTACACTGTATATAGTCATTATTCTTGTAAGTAACATATTAGGAATATCACAATATCAGGATACTTTAAACATGAATAAATGTTAGCGTCACTGTGAGGCTGGAGAGTTAGCAGATTAACTGACAGTCAAAATGTTCTACCACAATATACATTTATATTGCTGAACTCTTTCTGAAGCTGCCAGTTTGTCACATTCATTGATTGAACTCAGAAAATATCCAGATAAATCCTGAGAGTGATTTTTCTATCCAAAGTCTATCTCACTGTAAAGAAAAGTCACATTTGAAACAGTCTTTCTTTCTGCTGATTGAAATCGAAACAGCTGATGTCCAAATAAGAACTTTGCATCATTGCCCAGACTCTCTAACTGCTTTTCAAGACAACAGAATGCTAGCATTAGCATTTTGAAGGGCACTGACACTAATTAATTCACAGGATGCTAATCGTCTGCATTAATGAAGCCAAGCCTTAAGAAATGTTAGCAAACGTGCCCCACATGTAAAGACAGCTAAACTAGCCATGGGAAACAGGAGGCGTGTGTGTGTGTGTTTGTGTGTTTGTGCATAAATTCATGTGCATGTGTGCATTGTGTTCCATGTTAACACGTGTGTTTTAACAGCCGAATGTGCTCGTGCTCATTAACGTCTGCTGTTTTACTTGTGAGTGTACTGTGGGTCACTGCACAGGCAGCAGCCATGTCTACCGTCTTAAATACTAAACACACAATATTAATCAAAAACAGTGTGAAACTCATTAAACTTTTGTTTAACTTATGCTCATGATAGGCTGAAATTTAGGAAACCGCTTTTCAGAAATCAAATAAAGTAAAGAGGAGAAGGGAGTTTGATCAACATTAATACTCAATAATTTGTACATTTAGTACATTGTGTGCCATTTCTTCTTGTTACTTTACAGTAAATACAGTACACATTTTGTATTATGTTTTCATAGATGCTTTACAAGGGGCAGAAAAATATTTGGACTGAAATTTTTGATGATTATACTTTTTTTTACTGACTAAAAATAGATTAGCAAAACAGTAGTCTATTTTCTATGTAGATTAAATTGTATGTCCTGTGTGTCCTAATAAAAATATTAATTTAGGTAATTTAGATAATATATTTTCCTCTTCCGTCACTATTACTGCTCTCTTAGCTAAATATCATCAAGCAGTAAAGTATGAGTCGGCCACCCACTCTTTTTTAAACCAGGAAAAAGTAGAACATTTGAGAACCAATAGAAGCTGAGTTTTCTATTGATCCCTATAGAACAAAGCCACTGACTGGTCTGGTCCTGCATACTGATACATGCATTACTCTCTATAGATCCAGCCCTGTGTATTCGATTGTGTGTGCAAAGTGTGTCACATTTTTCTGTCTACAAAGTATAATTTTTGTGTTTCACTTGCCGTTTAGTGAACATTAGTGTAAGTTTATGCTCTCTATGCCACAGTTTGTCACTGTCTACTTTACATGTATTCAACTTCTGTGCGTGTGGATGGTGTGAGCATCTATGTGTATAAGAAATACACTGTGAGAAGTATTTGGTTGGATCACAAATCATCATGTATTCTACACTAAAGGCCGAAGCTGGCAGACAAATAAAAACACTTCACATAACAGGCTCCTCTACAAAAAAATGCTTTATTTGAATCCACCAGTTACATTTAACACACATATCAACACTTTCCAGCAGAAGCCCCCAAGATGTTGATATAAAAGTGACCCTAAAAGAGAGAGTGGAGAAAGTAAAAAAAAATGAAATTGCTTGGTGATAAAAGGTCATCCCAAAACCCTAAAAGTAGAGTTTGTACACTAATAGTATCATGCACACACATACGGTATGTTTTTAACGGACAGTGTCACATCCATACTTTGTGTGCATGTGTGTGTCCATGTGTGAAAAACCACATCCCCTCTACAGCTCTACTTTATGTGTACATGTGCAAGTAGGTGTGTGTGTGTGTTGGGGTGTGGCGTGTGGGGGTGGCCTATCAATAGTTGCCTTGTGATTATTATTTAACATGCATGTAGTCATTGATCGGAGACATTGATCGGAGGTTGGGAGCTAAAGGCCAGCTCACATTAAGACTTTGCCTCCCTAAGGGGCAATATGGAGCATTATTATTGAGGGACATTCTCAGCCTTTACTGCTGAAACACACCTTACATGCCAGCTCACAGAGAGATTACAGATGTGTGCAGCCAAATACTTATGCACACACACACACACACACACACACACACACTCTTAGGTGTTCATGCATCTCTCCATCATTCTACAAGTCTTTTTTTTTCTCCGCCCACACGTCTCTCTGTCCATCCATTCATCACACCCACAGATCCACGCTTTAAAGACAGAGAAGGGAGCAGCCCCTGAATTTAAAGACCCATGCCTGAGTTTAGTTTGATTGTAGTTTTAGGATCTACATTACAAAGCAATGTTAAAAAGTATACCAGCATATTCAGCTTAAGACTGTTAAATAGAAATGTTAACACATAATTATACTTTCAAGGTTTAGAAAATAAGCTTTTTGTACAATTCCTTCCTTAGTCTGCCACATAAAACACTGATGTTTTTCACTGACATGTATCCAAATGCAGAAACATATACTGCACATCGGCCTCATGCATCAAAATTACATTTCACTCTACAGTACAGACCTGAGTCACAGCTTGCAGTAGCATTCCTGCATTGTTTCTGTTGGGATTTTGGATGGCGTCTTTAGCACCTCTCCCCTCTGTGGCACTGAGCAATAACACAGCAGACAGAGGGGGCACAGACACTGACAAAGACACATACTGTTGTAAATGTAATCCAGACGAGTTGTGGGAGCTTTCAAAACCTGCTTGCCTTTTATTATTGGAAAATCTAAAAGAAAAGTATTTGTGAAAGGGTGCATTGCACACTAGGAGGCTGATACCTGTTTTAACAAGACAGTTTGTTCATTTACACAAATTTATTTGAACAGCAAAAACCATATTTTACTGTGTATTAACTTGTACACATCCTATTTATTTTCTCCATACATTATATTCTAATGATATGCACACAAAAAAATATTGAAAACCTACACAGTTTCCCTTTGGAGAGACATTTTTATTATGTTTTTTTTCAAATATTATGTTATTGTTAAACGATAGCTGTTAAGGAAGGGACCAGATTTAGCCAATAAAACAACATTTTTGGACAAAAGTGAAAGTGATTGGAAAATATAAATATTCAAATATGCTTGTTCAAATATCTTTTTGCCCAGATTAGTTGTTTTTTTTATTATATATCTAGAATTCTGTGTCCTTTTTCTCCAGACTCCATGCACATTGAAGATGTGGATGCAGTGCAGAAACTCCAGGATGTGCTCCACGAGGCCCTGCAGGACTACGAGGCTTCCCAGCACCAGGAGGATCCCCGCCGGGCGGGCAAGCTGCTCATGACCCTCCCCCTGCTCCGCCAGACGTCCACCAAGGCTGTACAGCACTTCTACAGCATCAAGCAGGACGGCAAAGTCCCAATGCACAAACTCTTCCTGGAGCTGCTGGAAGCCAAGGTCTGAGGACAGGGGGGGGACAGATGGAAGGACAGCTACACACCAGTCTGAACCACCCGAGCTTCAACACAAACTCTAAACAACAACTTTGAATGACCTCTTGCTCTTTTACATGCACACACTCTTACACACATGCGCGCACACACACAGAAATACGACCCTTAAGTACTGTATGTCTGCTGACACATCCCCCTATGAATAAACAAGTCACCTACATCTCTTACCTGAACCCCAAAACCTCCACCGGTGTTTGACAAAAGGGCGCTCACTTGACCTTTTGTTTTGGGGAAGATGCTGAGAGACTGACATGACCCCCCTATTACCAAGGGAAGAAGATATTTCCTTTTAAAACTAATAACAACCAATTAACAGTTACTGTGGTGACTCGGAACAATGACAATGGCGAAAACAGTCACTTATGCATTTAATAACGATTAAGATGTTATTTGCGACAAATGCTTAAATGAGGACACATTTAAAAAGAAACTGAAAAAAACTCTTCGTTTTAGTTCTGAGAGACTGTAAGACTGCACTCGTGTCTCCTTTTCCCGACCTATTTCCCCCACAGAGTTTTTTAAGTGTTCGAGAAGAAAACGAGTGGAGGAAAAAAAGAACACTGAAGAAGTATTAATGACGTTTGTTGTCAAATTACATGTATAATGAAATTTGGATGGATGGACAGAGAGAAAAGAAGAGGAGATTTGCCCTGCCAAAGAATGGAAATCATCCATTCAGAGGATGCCAGCAAACTTTACTGTCATAACCCGAAACTGTTTCTGGTTTTATAAAACAGTGGCTTTTAATCCTGGGCCTCAAGAACGAGAGTACTGCTGGTTTTCTGTTTCACCCAGTTGTTTCAAATTGTTATGGTTATAATGAAAACCAGCAGGACTTGAACTTCCAAAGGACCAGAGTTGGAAACCACTGCGGTAAACACTTTGTGGTTCTCCCTAAATTCAGTTCCTGGTTTCCCATGATTCCCCCTGCTTCAACTACAACTTGACTATTTGTTGTATTTGTTGAGGACCATCGATCCTGGCCTCACAAACCTGTCAGTATTACCACAGTATTAGTGTTTGCACACTTCATAAAGCTAAAAATGGTTTCAGATATTCAAACCACTTGAGGCGTGATTTATTGACAGTTTATAAGTAAATAAAATATCCCTCACAAATGGCCTGACATCAGACTTGATCTGTACCGTGAAGAATGGTTTCCAACTGGTAGATGTAGGCTGACTTCACATTCTCTATGACGCTCTATATTCTGTCAAACGCCGCTCTTGCGTTTGTCTGTTTGAAACATTTTCAGCTCCTCAGTGGCCCGGATTTGCAGCTCACCACACACACACCAAGTCAGTAGAGATTTCAGCCCATCAATGTGCCATTAAGAATAGCCCAGCACATGCTCATCACCCGTCCAAACTCCCAAAAAAACTG
The DNA here is from genome assembly GCF_963924715.1 of Thunnus thynnus. NCBI lineage: Eukaryota > Metazoa > Chordata > Actinopteri > Scombriformes > Scombridae > Thunnus > Thunnus thynnus. Next base: position 25,129,102 of record NC_089517.1, on the reverse strand, counting down.
CAACTTCAGTACGACCCTCCTCGCTCTGTTGCGTTCACAACTTCCAGATCATCTCTTGTGTCAGGACGGAGATATTTTATGTGATTTGTTCAGGGAGTGATGTGGGGGGGAGGAGCTTTAGTCACTCAACGCAATACAAACCAGAAGGAAAGGTGTGCTGACGAAACTGACTGAAGAACAACTATTGTTGCTTTGAAACTGCTTTTTCTTTTTTTTTTTCTTAATTTCTATCTTGAAAATAATCTTAGCGATGATACCAATATTAGGGTTGTAAATAATTGTCATCCTGTATATGACATATAACACGGCTTTGTTTTTTTGTTATTAATATTGTCTTCTTAAAACTGAATCAATCAATATGTCTTTCCTTTTTTTTTTCTATCAGCTTGACCACGTTCAGCAATTATCATATATATATATATAAATATAACAAGTAATAATGTATTAACAAATCAGCGTTTATCTTAGAAACTCTGAGCAATAGTGGTTTTAAAAGGAGGGGTTTGTGCATATGGACTAAGTCTGCAATATTAACATTACGTGCCAGTCTTAAATTAAACGGGAGGAGAGGGGGGGAGAGACAGAGAGAGAGAGAGAGAGGATGGGTTTTGAGGAGAGTTTGTAGCTTCTCTTTCTTTCTGTGTAACTTGCCATAAGCTATTAGATAACAGTCAACAATTACTTTCTCGGAGACAGTCAAAAATAAGGACCAGGAACATCAACGTGAGATGCTTTCATCACATTATGGCAGGAGAGATGTCTGAGGAATGAGAGTCAAAGAACAAGAAGCTAAAAACTCAAAGATCCAATACCCAGTTTGCAGTTAACTCATGGCTCTGATGTTTGCACCTTTCCTGTGACCGAGCTCTTTTCTGCTGTCACATTTAATCTGAGTAAAACAAGACGGTTATTTATTTAAAATCAACAGTGCAATAATAACAGTTTTCGTCCATTGCATCCTGAAGGGTGTGTAGTGTATTTCGTCGGCCATGTAGACGAGTGTTTGGGACCATCAGAGCAACCTGACTGAGAGATCTGGCGCTGGCAGAAACAATATCAGAAAAACACGGCACTGACTGCTTTATGTGAGCTCACTATTCGACTTCCTGCTGTTCACTTTATTTTAACAATTCAAAGAAAATTTCTAAGTGCTTTAACACCATCAGTCCTACCATAAACTATCTGAATTAATATAAATGAAGGGGGATTAATCACATGCATTTTTACTGCTAATCATAACTTATCTATTTCCTAACTGTCTAGCTTGTGTTGTAATGTAAATCAGCTACTTGACCTGTGTTAAGATTTAACAAACCAGGTCGTGTAGGACAGTATTTTTTTTTTTTTAGAATGTGACTTAATTCACCTGCAACTAAATCTGCAGCTGTCACAGACTTCAAATGGCCACAGTGTTATTTGATAGTGATTTCCAGTCAGTTCAGATGAAACGTCTACATGCAGGAAACGGAAAAAGTCGAGCTGACAGAAAGCATTTTATAGTCAAGTGAAGAAACATTGATTTCATTGTTATGGCGAGGATGCATACTGCATAGTTGACCGATCACAGCTTTAACAGGCGAAGACAGTCGAGGGATTTTTTTTTAAAATATCATTATTTGTGTAATTTCTAATGCCGAATAAGAATGCCAAAATGTTTAATCTAGATGACGGTGTAATCTAATATAAAATGGCAACTTGTCACAGCTGAGGAGTGCTGCGGTTTAAGTGTAGTTGATCTCTAACATCACACGCTCTGTATCAAACATCAGTATTATTAGTAAGGGGTATTTTCTCAGCCTTCTTAAACATTGTATATTGTAAATTATACAGATTATAATTCAAACATAAGACATTTTATTGGAAACAAAAGCGAGAAAAAAAAAAAGAACAAAAAAAATGTAGTTCAGCCTCGATGTGTGTTTCATGTTCGCTGTTTTTTCTATCAAGGATAAAAAACAGTTTCTTTTGTTTTGTCTGTTTTTGTTTTCAAGTCCTCTTTCTTTTTTGGATCTTTTCCTCTTCTGTTGAGTCCTCTTAAGGCGTTGCTGTGTACTTTTTCTTGTGGTGATTCCCGTTCTTGTGCCGTGTGCTTCTTCTTTAGACGACACAGAGTAGAGTAGAGGCCATGTTGTCTGTCTGTCGGATCAGCCCGCTGAGGGTCTGGGTAACGGATTCTCTCACAATGAACCGAACCGGATATTAAGGCTCTTCTTCTAGAAACTTACTAGACCACCAGGATCAAATTACAGTACTCATCTTTACCAAACTATACATAAATAATGAAATATTTAGTATCTAAATGAAGAAACACCTTACAAGTATTTAAAAGGGATCATTTGTGTAACTTTCCTGTAGAATAAACAATATACTGTATATCTTTAGGTTTAAATAAAGATGAAATGAAAAGGGCATTTGAGTAATAATTCAGAACTGTAGGTGACTCTTCTTTGATAAACTCGCTGTACATAACTGCCTTCCATACAGCTCGGCAAAATATGAAGATAAACCTTTTTTTTTTCTTAAAAAATATTTTCATTGTTTTCTGTTTTTTCAGCTCATTTCTGGAAAAATATCTTGCTTTACGACAAAGAGTGAAAAGTGATCGGACAGATGAAGGTTGATGGGAAAAGAATGTTAAAAAAAAGCTTGACATGTTTAGTTTGCACTTGCTGTTTCTCTTAAACATGCGCTCATTATTACATTGTGGGACACGGTTCTGCATTGGGCCCAGAATTAAGAACCACAAGAAAATTCTCAACATCCTTTAATGAACATGTTATTATACTCATTGTACCTCTTTATACCCATTTATAGATTTATAGATTCTGCGCTACAAATGGCATAAATTCAAATATTCTAGGGCTCATCAATGGTCTTAAACATGAACATGTAATGTTTTAGAAAAAATATTGCACAGGTGCATACAAGATATTTGTAGGTGAAGTCCCCTATGACTGAGTTTCCTATTTTGATTGTTACTGACACTAACTTCTCGATGTCAGAAAGACGTTGGTGTTAACTGTTAGCTACTGTACATTAATCTACACACAACTTATGGGAGAAAGTTGCTGTTTTCTTACTATTGTTTCTCTTCTGTTACTGTTCTCTGCTGTTTGTATTTATTTGTCAAACCAATCCTGTGTGCTCCTGATGAAAGATGTTACAAGTCTCCCTGAGGTGATCAAGGCTGAGCTGAATTTGGCTAATAGCCATGTTTTAAAATGTTTCTACTATTAGCAAATGCTGCTATGTAGAAATGATTCAAAACAAATTAAATATCATATATTTATCATATGTAGTTAATTGAAAGTGATTAAGACATCACAGTTATTTATCCCAGAGCAGAATTAAGTTTTAAGTTTCTCTCTTGATAGGAAATGGGTCACTGTGTGCCACTTTCTTTTGCTAGTCAAAGTTATAGGTATGCAAAAAATGCAGGACCCGACTAAAAACTATGACCAGCCAGAATCAGGAGGGAGACTGTGTGTTTCTTTCAGAGGCTTTGATGTAACAAACTGCTCATATCAAGGATATTATTTAGATGAACAGGACAAGAGTGTTTTCCCATGTGCAATTTTTTTTTCTTGTTAAAAAGCAATATTTTGAGGACTGTACTTCAACGAGGCAAGAGTTGCACTTGTTTGTGTTGGGTTATAGATCCGAATGCTGATGTAGCTATTGGAATTATTCTGCAGTTAGTATTAAAACCATTTAAATAACAAGGTGATCAATGTTACAACAAAGTAAACTGGTGTTTTCTCTGAGGAGCGGTGGAAGAAGGACTGGATGGGGGTTTTTTTTTGCAGAGCCACTGATGGAAAGAGTTTGACCTGGTTGCACTTTTAGGAACCATGTTATTTCCCTCATCTGGAACTAAGATCCATTAGCTGCAAATACTGTATGTAGTAATACTTCAGCTGAAACAGAACGATGAGCTATTTAGCCATCGCAACAAAGCAGGATTGTCCATCTTCCATGGCTGCCCCTGAAAACTGCTGAGGCCAAACTGTGTCTGTCTACAGCTTTACAGTGTTTAGTCATTTAGTTGTATTTAATCCCCAAATGTAACTGCCACATGTGCTGCAGCTAACTCTGCGGCCCGAATCTGCAAATATGAAGTAAATATTTAAGGGAGAGAGAAAGTCGATTTGGATAAAAAGGATATTTAAAGATAAAAAAGACCCTTGCGTGGTGGAGAAGAGTTGCGGATGAGAGAAGACCCTGTAGTGTAATTAAAAACATGTCCGTAGATTTTAGATGTGCTTCACATCAGTAAATGAAAAAAAATAAAAAATAAACAATTACCTGTATATTTTTGTGATGTGTATCATACAAGTGTGCTCCAACGATAATGTCCATTTGTGTAAATGTATTTATTTCACATTGTATATATTGTTCAATGCAAAAAGAGAGACCTATGATTCTGTAACTTAAACTACTATGGGTTGAAACATTACATGTGTTACTCCAGACTATGCCTTTCAGGATTATTACAGTAGAGCAATATCAATTAAAACCAGGCTTCCAGTTTTGACACCTGTCTTGTGACTCTTTGATTCTTCACACATTTTGTTTCCGGTGTGGGTGTCTCTTTTAATTGAGATACATGCTTAATCTTTTCTAAGACAGTTAACAGAGACTGCATGCGACAGTAGTTTCCAGCAGTGCTGTATCTCACACCACTAATTCACACCTTGAAGCCATCCAGGAATTCTTGTTGTGATGAAGCATTGACTTAGTTTCAGCTACACCTGTTGGAGGTAACAGCTGCAGACTATTTACTGTATGTCATTTTGTTTAGAGACTTCTGACATAGTATCAAGGCAATGGCCAGAGTGGATGATTCAACTTGAAAACTAGCACATCAAACATGATTGATAGCAACCACTGACTATATATAAATATACACGACGCGTCTCCACTCACTACCGCTATGCTAAAGTAGAGCCAAAATATCTCCTTTCTGGGAGCTGCCATCTTGCTTGTTTGACATAATTTGGAGCCAGTAGAGTTGGGCACCTGACGGAGGTTTTAGAGCAGCTGTGACAGCTGTCAATCATGACGTCACACCCCCTTTTTAAAATTTATTTGCTGTGTACTTTGACTTTTTAGTTCGACTCATCCGCTAACATGGAGGGGGAGGGGCTTATGGCCTATACTGCAGCTAGCCACCAGGGGGCGATTGAGATATTCCAACGTCCCCGTTATGCAGCGAGGCTACAAGTAAGCTGTGGATGTTGGGGTGAGCGTGTAATGTTTGACTTTTAAAAACATTTTTAAGAAATGTTGTTATCGAACATAAGTGAGGATTTTGCAGAACAAACCCTTTTCTCCATAGACGATTTGACTTGTCAAAGCAGGAAAAGCAGTGATGTAAATAATAACGTTAACAATGACTCCATTCCACTAATTGTTCCAGAAAAGCCACGTCAGTGAGTGAGCAGGCGCAATACTGGAGCTGGAACTGGCTCACCTAAATCGAATGCAGCCATCGTTGTTATTAATTACACCTGTGCTTTTCCTGCTTTGACCAGTCAAAATGTGCCATGAAAAGGGTCTATTTTCCAATATTAATGTTCTTTTCTGGTGATGGGGTGCCCCCAGTCTCAGTGACTCTACCAATGTGCAGATCTTGAACATCCCAACACAAAACTTTAAAAGATAGGTTCAGGTTTTTTCAAGTCTGTCTTAACACAATACTGATGTGCCAATATGTACGTGGAAATGGGTCTTGGTCACTGCAACTATTCCTACTCTCAATACAGACCCTGAAGCCACGTGAACGTGACTACCCTGTAAGAAATGGGGGCCAAAATACATGGCCCTCATTCTGTGCAAAAATACATTCCAAAGTTCATATGAAGCTAATATTAGGCTTTAGCAGTCTGAGTTAGCTAAAACAAGTCGGTATCTTCCAAAGTTACAGCCTATTTAGTACAAAATTGCCTAGCAGTGGCACGAGTATGTTTTTTTCTACAAACTTCAGCGGACTTGATGAAAGAAATATAACAGTTTTTTGATTGTGACAGTGTTTGCAAATGTATTTTAGTGCCCTGCCTAAGGACACTGCAATCACAATTCATCCAATGTTAATCTACCCAGTGCTGCAAATTCAAACCTGTGATCGTACAGGCAAAAAGCCCACTTCTCTAAACTATAGCCAATCGTCGTCCCTTTATTGTTCTGTGTATCAGCTACTATCCCTTCAAGTAAAGTACAGACCAATGAAGAATGAATGGATAGATGGCGAAGGAGAGAGGGGGAGGATGGGAGGAAGGGAGGAGGTGGGAAGAGGAAGTGGTAACAGCTTGCTCCGGTGGGTGGCTAACTACTGTCCATTCTGAATAGCCAGATCTCCTGCTCTTGCCAAGGGCACTAAACACACACACACTCGCACACACACACACACACACACACGCTGATGTAAGACATGCTGTGTGCAGCATTAAAGAGAAGACGCCCCACAAAAGCAAAAGCAAACACGAGTAGAAATCAAATCAACAGAGGCTTAACTGTTGTTATTGTGCTATTTTTATTTGTTTCTTTTCTATCATGTATCTCTCTTTTCTTGTTCTCCCCATCCTTTCATGTCCCTGTTTTTCTTTTATTCCTATTTTCTTCCCCTCTTCCTCTCTCTCCCTCTCCCTAATAGCCAGCAGCAGTAAATGGGATGCAGAGGCCAGATATTTAATGTAGCAGAGAGCCATGAAGCGTTTTAAGAAGCCTTTTTCTAACAGGGGGAGCCCTGACCCGCAGGCAAATATTTTTCAACCAGATGACATAAGAAGATATTAGCCGAAAGAGGGCGAGATTTTTATTCCTTTTTTCCCTTCTCTTTCTCAGATTTCTCTCTCCCTCTTCTATTCGGGTTGCTGCCTGGTCAACCAGCCCTCTGCACATATGTTTTATTTTACTTCCTTGCCTTTTGGAGTTCATTTATTTTATTTTATCTTTGATTCATTATTATGATACGATAAAAGCTACTTGAGCATTTCAGCTGCTGAGGGGCTCTTATCGTTAACCTTGTGGAACACACGTAAGAGCGGGCTCCACACGCCGCATCGCTAATGGCCAACTTAACTCCTCTCTTCTCCTCCTCCACCTTCTGGCTTCATCTACATCTCTCCTTCAATCTCTGTCTCTCTCTGAGCATCTTTCATCCCTTTATCTTGCTCCTCTGCTATCGCCTCTTTGCTCTCATAATCTCTTCCTCTTATTCTCACTGTATTTCTCTGTTTTTACACTCGTTTTTTTCAATTACTCAGCTCAGGATTCAAATTGGTTTGATTTCTTTTGTGTGTCAGAAAATAAAACTCAGCACAGCTCTGCTCTACCCGACTCAGCATTACTGACTAATGAATGATGCAGCTCTTTGTGATTCCTCAACCTGAGCACTAAAACGAGGATATAACCCCGATCTGTCACCGCTGATAATTGTGATGAGCTGTTGTGAAAACTGTTTCTGAGTGGCTGTTCACACTAAAATCACTGTTTCTAAAAGTCAGCCATCTGAGAAAGCGTTTTCAATCACCACGAGCAATATATCCATAGCAGACGTTATTTTTGGGGTTCCACAGGGTTAATTTTTCGGCCCCATTTCATTCTCCATTTACATGCATAAAGTTTCACTGTTATACCAATGACACACAGTTATAGCTGCCCATAACAGCTAATGACACCATTAGTCTAGACAGTCCTAGAAGCTGCCTTGCAGATATGAAGTGTTGAACGTTGCTGATTTTAATGAATCCAAATCCAAAGGACAAGATCATTTTCTATCTTCAGAACTCCATTACATTCATCTACTAGTCATTTACTTACTTAACAGTTCAACTTACTTGGATGAAGATCTGAGCTTTGATGAGAAAGTAGACAGTATTTGTGGTGACGCTGATAAAGAGCCGCTGATCTATAAACCAGGTTACCACAGGACAAGAGACAAGTGTGCCTGACCGCATTATATGATTTGAATAGTGGTTCCCAGTATTTTTCAAACCATGACACCTCACCTGGGTGATTTTTTTTAATGTCCTGCACTCATACACATGCAGTCCTAAACTAAAATAATACTGTGAATATCTTTAAGAAATCATGTCAGACCACAACTGACATGCACCTGACAGTCGTGAGCATTTGTGCACATATACAAAAAAGAATCACCTTGACAACCGGCAATATTATTTCACTAATTCCTATTTGTCACCCTAACTGTAAGGGAAATAGCTATATTTAAAACTCTGCATTTATGTAATGGTATTATGCAATTAATATGCTACTTAACTGCTTTGATTTCACTTTTTATTGTCGCCTCCCTTGTATCACCTTAATTTTCGTTTATTGTTGTTTTGTAATGTTCATTGTTAAGTGCTTTGTAGGCTGTTATTAGCAGCAGTAAGTTACATATATCACTCTCCAAAATAAATAACATGCTAAACAACAGCAGGAACAGCAAGAATTCATTTAAGAACACAAACAAAAATTTTAACTTTTGGCGGAGGGACACATTTTGTGACAACCAGTCTGTTGATGGAGTAACAATACACAAGAGGTAATGAAAACCAGGACAATGCTATCAATCATGAATATGATGCAAGCCCTCCCCCAGCTTTTAATCATTTAACCTACAGTACAGAGAGAAATGCAGCTCCTTTCTGGTGCGCTGGGTTTTCCTCAGAAATCTGTGATGTTTAAGAAAAAAAAAAGAGAACCTACAGGTAACACAGTTACACAAACCTACTTCTTCATTCAGACCTCATACTGATGATTTTATTTCAGAGGGATGCTTATTGGGTTTGGGAGAAAGTCTGGATGTGATTTTCTCCTCCTAATATGGTGTCAAACAGGGCGGTCTCCAAGGGTGACCATATCTGTTTTAAGCGCTGTGACCTGTAAAGTGCTAATGTGTGGCAGCTTCGCACTGATGGTGTTTCAAAGCCCTGTTTTGGGGCTATTTAACCAGCTTTATGTGTGTGTGTGTGTGTGTGTGTGTGTGTGTGTGTGTGTACATATATATACATTTATATGTATGTATGTGGGTAGGTGGTTGTATGTCCATTTTGGCATGTGTGATTTATAATTTTACAATCTTATAGGGTTCACATGTGGTTATATGTAAGCACTATTTGTATGTGTCTAAATTTCTATGTCCCTGTGTGTGTGTGTGTGTGTGTGTGTGTGTGTGTGTGTGTGTGTGTGTGTGTGTGTGTGTGTGTGTGTGTGTGTGTGTGTGTGTGTGTTTTATCCTCATATCCCCTTGTATCAGTGGTGGGGTTCCCTTGGGTTTCACAGGCCTAGTGACATGGACTCACGGTGGTAATGGCCTTTCACAGCATCTAGCTCCCCTGACACATACACACACAGAAACACACACACACACAGAAACACAGATAAGGAGAGTAACACAGAACACAGTGGCAGACCAACTAGTGCACAAATGGGTATAGATGGAGAAAAATACACAAGAAAGGTGAACAGATGTGAGCACACATGGACACAAACAATTACTGTTTTATGCTTATACATTAGAGTCTAGATAATAAACATTGTGAAATGTTCTTTATGTACAGAAATTTAAAGAAAAAAACTGTACTTGTAACTTTACTGTAATTGCATTGACCCTCTATCCATCAAACATAGCCTACTTAGCTTACATGCTAACTAGCAGACCATTCTGCTTTTAAGTTTTTGCCCACTCATTTGTGCAAACCTTCAATGATTTACTTGCTGTGTTCTCTTCCTTTATCAAGCCTCTTTCTTCTATGCAATGTCTCTCTTTCATTCGGTCTTTGATCTTTCTTTCGTTCTTTTTTCTCGTTCACTGTTTTCTATCTTATTCATTATAATAAATTTCCTTAGTCACTTGCCTCCCTTCTGTTTCTCGCTGTCCTCTGTCCTTTGCCATCATCCCACCCTTTTGTGTCATCCCACTCTACATCTTTCCCTCTCTTTTTTTCCATTCTGTCCCCCATCCCTCTATCTCGCAGGGTGTAAAGTGGCTTAGGTGACTGTGTGTGTCTGAGCTGCATGTGCGAGCTATAAGAGGGTCAGCTGTCTATTTGCACTTTTAACGTATTAACTCTATACGATGGGGCCATTTATTCTCACTCTCTCCTCTCTCTTTCCCGCTCTCTCTCCCCCTTCCCACCCTCTTTGTGTGTCTATTGCTCTCTATCTCTCTCTGAGGACAGTAAATGTTTTAACTCTCCATTCTATGGGCCATTCATTAAGTTAGTGTACTTTAATAAATAGTCTGATGTGTCACTGGCCAGTGAGTTAGTGGCACTTTAAATCCCCCACTAGTGGCCAATAGATAGCTGGAAGGTTTGATATGTAGCAGCCACTTTTCCTCAGAAAACCAATTAGAGCTTGCCAGAACTGATATGTATGTTAATAGCACAATGCAAGCTCAGAAATTAATGTTTCGGTATTGAAGGCTCAAACAATTTCACTAACTCATTTCTGTTTACAAAGTGTCAAGATACAAGAACTAGTTCAGAAATTATGTCCTTTGTAAAAATGTGCATTTTTATAAATATTACTTAACTTTAAATTCTGAATGCAGAATACATTTTTGTTTAAAGTTGAGAGATTACAAGAAACAAGGGAGAGAGAGAGGCTGCGAATGATATGCAACCAAGGTCCACTGCAAGAATGGAACCACGGACACTGCGGCTATGTGGCATGAGTCTTAACCAGTAAGCTACAAGGAGTTTTTGTCTGGAATTAGCCACAGTAGGCAGGCCAAAAAGTTCTAAAAACCCACTATACACTACCTACCCAGCACTGAACAGCAGACATACAAGTAGCAGGTGAACATAGTGTTGCATTCAGCTTATAAAGAGCCGGATGTTTTTCTTAGGAGTAGGTGGAAACCAAAAACAGAGCTAAAAGAAGAGTGAATAATGTGACTTACAGGTGGCGACAGAAAAATGAATCTGAATCTATATCCGCTATACCGCTATGGAGCACTGTTTTACAAGTGGGTCCCTGTTTCATTTGTTTTTGTACACATGCAAGAAGACAAGCATGCACGTGAAAGCAGGTGACACGACACCCATTCCTGCCAATGGTTTTACACTATTCCACTGATCAGCAGGTGGTGGTAATGTGCCAAGAAACACAACAATGCACCAACAGAGGCAGGAAAGAAGACGTTTTCAATATAGATGAATAAAAATAGAACAAAAGTAAGGTTATAAACTAAATAATATTAAAAGTAAATTTTCATTTCATCAAATCTATATACTAAATGGAATAATAATAGTTTTGAAATGGGATATAAAACTTGAAATATTGACTGTAAAGGAAATTTGGACTGTGCTATGGACAAAGAAATGAAATGTATGAAATATATGAAGGTGACAAGAGGAAAAATTAAATGTGACATGTGCATAAATAATTAAAGTATGTAACTGGTTGGATGCAATGTACAATGTTAGATCCAGTTTGATATTAAGAAAGTGACAAGTGCAGGGATTTAATGATGGATGTGAAATGTAAAGTCCAGTTTGATAACAAATCCAACTATTTAGTAGAACAACTGCTTCTGGAAAGAAGCTGTTGTCTGCTGGTGGAGGTTTTTATGGATGTGAGAAGCCACACAGGAACTGAAGTTTAAGAAAACATACTTGACTTCCCAAGTGGGAAGCATGACTTAAAGGGACATCTCGTTTCATTTTTTCCAAGTCGAAATAGTAAATCTCACAATTCAACTCAAATGTTCACAGCAAGACAGAGATTTAGCTGTAGATTTCTGTTTTGCTACATTTTGCCCTTTAATGGTCAGAAATCTATTAATGCGGCTTTAAGTTTTACCTGATGGCCAGCTAAACATTTAACATTTTAGTCCACACTACACCTACTGTTGTGCCTATACAGCCATTCATGTGCAACGTATTCTGTGAGAAAATACATAAACAAATCCTGTGCATTTAGCAGGTTGGTTCCCATGGCTGAATCTAAGTGAAGTGCCCCAAGCTAAAAATACAGCCCATGACAGGGGAAAGGTGATTGGCATAGACAAAGTGTGTGTGTGTGAGAGAGACTGTATGATTATGTGTATGTGCATTGTGAAGAGAGGCAGGAGGTTAATTCAATCCTATAGAAACGCAGCATGGAGGGGATTGGACAGCACAGCCCTGAGGGTGTCACTGGCCTCAACCCCAATAGGGGGCAGAAAGCGTGCACGCGTGCACACACACACACACACACACACACACACACACACACACACACACACACACACACACACAATATGGACAGTGTGACTTGAGGGTATGAATTCTGAAAAGCCTAGGAAAAGCCAAATTGTTTTCATATCTAGTTTCTGGTGCATTTCATTCAGAGCCGAGGATGGATAAATGATGAACATGGATTAGAATATATATATATATATATATATAGAGAGAGAGAGAGAGAGAGAGAGAGAGAGAGAGAGAGAGAGAGAGAGAGAGAGAGGGAGGGAGAGAGAGAGAGAGAGAGAAAATGCTGCATAGAACAAGGACAAGAAAGAAGAGGACATTTAGAGAGGAGCGGTGAAGGAGGAAGAGGGACTGAGGGCATGAGGAGGGGAGAGGGGAAAGGAGTGAATGAAGGCAGAGGTGTATGAGTGGAGCACAGAAGTGAACAAAATGGAGAATTTAGACAACAGGATGACATAGGTGCCAGTGGAAAGTGGCAGAGACAGTCATGATAAACCTTACAACAGTGCAGCTACATATCCAAGTTTCACACAGTATAGTTTTTCCTCATATCAATTCTTGCTCATTGAACAGATAGACTGTTTCACAGAAATACTTTAGCCTGGTGTGTAGCGTTAGGCCAGACTTAACTTTGTTCTTAGATCAGTCTAATGTAAGTTAGATAGTTTCACAAAAATAAAAACTGACGAAACTGAAGCTGAAAAGGTTAGCAACTCAGTATTAAGGGGCCAAGTTTCCATGGCAACAACCAGTGACACCTACTGACCAGTGGCACCCAATGCAAAAAGAACAAAACATGAAACTTAATTTGTGGTTTGTGAACAATGTTGTGGAGCAAGTAATTTGAAGAGAAAGAGTTTTAGAGACTGCAGTAACCTGTTGTGGAATACACTGCAGTAAGAAGACTGTCCAAATTTCCAGAATTTTTCCAGTACAATATCCTTGTAACTGTTGGATTCTTCCAAAAGGCAAACATTTCTGTTTTTTCTGATAGTCAAGAACCAGGCCGCTTTGTGCAACAGATCAATTTAAACATCAACTTAAGTTTGACTATCGATTAGTTTTGAGCCATAGGTAAAGTCTGAGTCTATCTCTGTGAAACCGGCCAATGGGAAACTTGATATAACTTATGTCTTGGCAGACGGCCATAAAAAACTTCTCACTTTTTCACGACATGGACACTTAAAACCATAATGGACTGTCAGGGCTTACCTACTTACCTACTACTTTTGCGTTCCCTCGCAATAAGTTTTGAGCCTCTAACCCATAGAGAAAGGCTGAGCTCTGACAGTAGCATAGAGCATGGGTGTATTAGTAGCAATAGTGTGTATTATTGGCGAAAGCTAGTCAACCTATAGTCCTCTACACTGTGTTATGACCGGCTACTGCTGTGGCTGTGACTGAGACTGCTGTGATTATGACTATAGCTTTGGCCCATTGCAGTTGCTGTGATTATTGCCATGGCTGCTGTGGCTTTGGTTATTATGATTACCATGGCTGTGACAATGGCTGTACCACTAAATACATGCAGGGGTTGTGTGTGTGTGTGTGTGCGTGCGTGCAGTGAAGTGACATGGTTGTGCTGCTTGTGAGCGTTGCAGTGAAGCTATTCTTGAACTCCTGTGGTGTGTATTGGCAAGACATCAGTCATCTAATAGAAGCACTGTGTTCAAATCCTGAGTGTCTGGCTTTATGATGCTTTCTCAGCTGATGTTAAATTAGTAGCTGTGAAGAGTAGCCACAGTACAGCTACAGCAACACTATATCCATAGAAACAGCCACTGTTGCAGCAATAACCATATCTACAGTTCAACCATAGCTCAACCAGCCAGGCATAGCCACGGCTGGTCACAGCTAGTATACTGCATTTCCAAAGGTTGAACGTTGAAGGACCAGTGTATAGGATTCAGTTGCATTTAGCAGTGAGTTTACAAATTGCAACTAACTGAAAACACCTCCCTCCTCACCCTACACTTCCAAGCATGTAGGAGAGCCTACGGTGACGGCGAAACTCGCGAAAAACGCGAAAGTCCCTCTCTAGAGTCAGTATTTGGTTTGTCCGTTCTCGGCTACCGTAGAAACATGACGGAGCAACATGGCGGGCTCCGTTAAAGAGGACCCGCCATGGACGTATAATATGAGCTCTTGTAATACATCCGTGGGACCCGCTCACTCCGTAGTTATTTGTAAGTTTGTTAACGTTTAAAAAAAAAATAAAGTCAGGCTTTGTGTGGCCTCTACTGCCACCAGTGGTGATACCGGGCAGCTAATTCTGGTGAAAACTCAGCAGCGAGTGTGGGAACAGACTTTGACACAGAGAGGAAAGAAAACATGTCTTCAGATGAGGTGAAATGACTTTTCTTTTGGTTCTATTATCATCACATCCCTTGTGCTTATGCTCTCGGTATCGTGACCGTCAACAACTGAACCCACAGCAATTGTGTTATGTAGCGTTACTTGCCGACAGCTAGCGTTGGCTTGCAAAAGCGCACTGATTTACTATCAGCAGGGTCTCGCCTCGGCAGAACTGTAGCCATGGCAACAATCAAGTTAGTGAGAGGCCCAACATGTAATATGTCCCAGTAACGTCCACATCATCTTAGCGCCGAAAATAGAGTATAGTCTGATGGCTGCTGGTATGTATGTAAAGGGCTTTTAAATAGCCGACAAACAGGAGTTTGGCTATTACGGTTACTATTACTAACTATTAGGCTACTATTCGTGACAAAAATAAAGCCGGTTACGAGAGGTAGTTCATGTAACTTAGTCTAACGTTGCTGTGCTGTATAGTCACCTTCCTAACATAGGGATATTGAAACGCAGCAACAATCAGTGACAACAGAAAAAAAGTAATGGTTAACGTTAGCTAACATATGCAGAGCAGAAGCCAATGTTGGAAGTTACATTACCGGTGAAGTACAGCAGACAGCATACATCCACTTTAATTTTGTCGTCCTATTTTCCATGCTATTTCTGTAATTTGTCTTTCTTGTTCTACTCTGTCACACACAACATCTATTGCATGTCTGTCCGTCCTGGGAGACAGATCCCTCCTCTGTTGCCCTGAGGCAAATGTGTGATTTGTGATACTCAGGGTCAGCTGTTGCTTCACTTCTTTCCACTTTATTATTGTTGGACCATGAAGGGTTAATTCTGTCTGACTCTGTTTGTTTTTTTATTTTTTTGTCCTACAAACCTCCGGCTGATTTTACTTTTTTCTTACCTGTAACACTCAATGCTCCGGTTAGTGGTGGCTGTCGAAATTCCACCAACATGTTTGTTTTGGTCGCCGTCCTTCTTGTTCTTATGTTGTATTATGGCTGGTAAACAATAAAGTGAATCACTACCGCCACCTACTGCTGTGAAAGTGTGTCATCGATGTCTTTGGTTTTACGTCGAAACCTTTGTTCTCACCTTGTTGCTTGGGGACACAGATATGACAGTACATTTTTTAATGAGAAATAATTAACTTTTTGTATATTTATCAGAGGTGGAAACTGACTAAGTAGCCTACATTTATTTAAGTGCTCTCCTTAAGTACAATTTTGAGGTTCTTGTACTTGTTTATTTCCACTTCATAATACTTTATACTTCCACTCCACTACATTTCAGAGGGATATATTGTACGTTCTACTCAACTACATTTATTTGACAGCTTTAGTTACTTTTCAGATGAAGATTTGACACAACCGATAATAAAACAACCTTTTAGAATACAACACATTGTTTAAGATGAAACCAGTGGTTTCCAACCTTTTTAGCTTTTGACGTCTTACAAAAAGCAGTGTGTAGTCGGGGTCACATTCCAGATGTCTTGAGTATGACTAGTGATTTTTCCCTCTAAACTTCTCACGTTTCATTTTAATAAATGTTCAAATGATCAAATATTTACCCAAAAATCAAAGATTAGAGAGAAAGTCCAAAAAACTGAAAACAGATTTGTATATCAGAACTTAGTTTTTTACTCTTTCCTGAATCATCTCATGACACCTCATAAATCCCTCAGCTTTATCTGGTGACCCTTTGGAGGGGCCCAACTCCTAAGTTGGGAACCACTGGACTAAACTAGCTAACTGTATATAAAGCAGTTGAAACTAGCTCCACCTCCAGCAGCTACAACAGTAACATGCCGCTCTAACACTGATGGTTCAGTATTAATAATCTAATGATGTCATATATAATAATATATCAGTCAGAGGGATGAAAACAGTACATTTACTTTAATACTTAAAGTACATTTTGCTGCTAATATGTATGTACTGAGGTCATCTGACATTATTTCTGCACGCCAAAATCATAATAAAGATTTGAGGAATTTTGGTGTTGCTATTTTTCAGTATACATGCAGACACACATGCACATACACAGAAAGAAATTTGAAATCAGTGGCAGCCAACACGCTCATGATTTGGCACCATGCTATTACCTTGCTATCACTCAAGAGGTAAAATTGCACTTGAATGCAACACTATGATGCCTAAAAATAATATGTGTATGTGTGTGTGCATGTATGTGGATGTGTGTGTATGTAACATTTCCATATGGACAGCCTAATATTGTATTTTGCATAGAAAAAACACACAGCCCAGCCATCAATTTATTCCACTTTTCCTAATCAGCAGCGAGGCCAAGGATGTCTCCATACATATTCATGCTGCTCTGGAGACTCAGAGAGACGATACATTTACAGCCTACATTTACCATATTACCCTTAATGTTATTAGACCAGCAAACACAATTTAGCCAAATATAAGTCATACATAAGTAATTTAGAAAATGAGACAATATTAATTGTGCGATCGTCATCCAGTTTTAATCCCGTTTGTGTGATAGCACTTCAATTTCTGGAATTGAATGCGCCTGGCTGAATAAATTAGTACAATCAATGTATGACTAGATTCTTTGTCATGTGGACACACTCTGTGCAAATCTATGCAAATGTCTTACGAAGAGAGGATAAGAGAAACTCTTCTTGGCTAACAAAGCTCTTGATGATTGTAGCCTATCTGACATGGTGGTGTGATGTCATTTTCACACTCTCAGAGGGAAAAGAGAGAATAAAAGAGGAGAAAAATATGATGAGGGATACAAAAAGAGAAAAGCTTCAAAATCTTCTGTAGGTAAATGATCATGCAGATCATCAGAGGCTACACATGGGTATCCATGTCGGATACACCAAGCTTACTTAACAGTTTTTATTGATGCTTGTGTGAGCATTAAAAATATATTATCATTTTGTTGGCAAACAAAAACAGCAGGCAATATTTTCTTCTTCAAATGTATATGTATGTTATTTAAGAGAGTCTCTTGTTTCCATTTAGCCAATATCTCTGGTCTGAAGTCATAGTTAAGTTCCTTCTACCCTCCGTCCACTTGTTATTTTTCCTCACCTGCCTTACTCCCTATATTTCTATATTTCTATCCTCTCCGTCCACAACCTTCCCCTTCTTCCTTCTTCCTACCCCCCTTTTGCTTTCTCCATTTTTTCCCCCCTTTTCCACCCCTTTCCTCCCTACCTCTATCCTAGCCCCTAGCCACCTCCCCTCGCCTCCTCTCCCCTCCCTTTGCTCCTCTCTGCCTGGTATTGATTAGAAGGCGAACCTCTAATCTCCTTAAGGTCATTAGGAACACTTAATTAAAACCTAGTTAGAATGCCTTTGTTCAACCAAAGCAAATTGCAGCTGTTCAAACACGATTAGTATGATAACACAAAAACTTGTCGGCAGGGAAAAAATATAAGAGAGGGTCTTTTTTTGGTAGAAATGTTTACATAATTTAAATGCAGGCCGCTTACGCACACAGTGGAAGTCTAAACCACTGTATACTTCAGCTTGTGCTTTGGCTGTGTGTATTTTGTGATTGTTTATCTTTTCCTAGTGGATGTTCAGCTTTATGAAACTAGAAGATTTATTATAAGTTACTGGGGAAAAATGTGTCATGCGTCCACACTGTCAGTATTCAGACGTCCTTCATGACCTCACACTGCGCGTACAGATTTTACCAGAAGCAAACATTGAGAAAAGAAACAAAACATTTTAAATTTGATTATTTTAATCTACATTGTTACAAGGACAATGAATGAAAACTTGCCAACTCCTTTGCCTGTCCTTTTTTTCCTCCATTTAAATATTTTTTGGAATGAGCTTCCTTCATTTCTCATATTGAGATTTGGAACTAATCACAACTCATTCAACAGAGTGACTTTAGTAAACACTATGTCAGATCTTCCGTCTCGTCCTCTTTTTGAAAACTGATACTAATTGTAATTGTAAAGGTTTTATTGATCATGCTTTTGATTAATACATCTCCAAAGTAAAAGTGCCCTTGTGATTTGGTGCATTACATGTATTTGGGGTTTTTTGCCTGCTTCTTTCCTGTTTAATGTAATTTCATTTACTCTACACTGCTTACACACATTTTACATTACTTAGCTTATATGTACAAAATATCTTTGCGATTTAGATTTTTTGTTTATTCACTTTAATTTAATTTTGATGAGACTGGAGTTATTAAAACATTTATTCATTTTACAGTTTTACTTAATAAGTGTGTAAAGGATCAGGCCTATAGTTTGTAGAAAGTTGCAACTTGTGTCCAGGTTTGACAGCACAGCTGAATAGTAGATGCACATAGTCATAGAGGAATCATGAGTGAATGATTTCACATAATGTGTCCATTCATTCATCCTTTTGCGACATTGTTCCCTGTTTTTTTCCCCCTGGATTTTTAGATGTTTGTCATCCTTCTCATAATGTATGATACCATTAAATCGTGATGTGGTATTTTGGTAAAAACATATTTGACTGATATTATATGATTATGGTTTCCAACCCACACACTCTCTGGCCGGAGCGGATCACCGTCGCCTAGCGACGGCGGTAGCGTTGCTGTTTCCTCTGAGAGCCACTTGTCTGAAACCCAGACGCATCCCACGTAGGTGGGGGGTAAAGCATTACTAGCAGGCAGGGGGTAATTATTTAAATCGCGTATTAATGCCTTGCTGTCACGGACAATCTTTAGTATTCTGTAACAGATGCAAAACGGATATGTCGCACTGTTTGTTCTCATGCCGCCCCCGCGGCTCTCAAGTTTGCGTTACTTGGTCCACAACAGTGTAACGCTCCATCGTCGTTACTTTGTGCCCAATATCCTGCCGCCTCTGCTCTGCGCTGCTGGCCAGATGGCGGCTCGCTGTAATCTCCTTAACACCGCGCGCCGCATGTTCAGAATGAGGTAAGACAGGAAGAAAAAAGAGGAGCCTCGTCAAGTAAAATTGTACTGGCATTCAGTCTAGGCTAGAACAACGGATAAAGTCATGTTTGGAAAGGACTATTTTTTCTACTGGAGCGGCGTCTGCTGTCGCTGACAGACAGGTGTGTGGAGAAATACAGGTAGCTTGTTTTGTCCGACTCATGCCAGAGCAACAAGTTGAATGTTTGTTGACGCTGCACTTGTGATGGGGATAGAGCTATGTGCTTGGAATCCACAACAACAGGTAAACCATGAGGAACTACCAGATATTATAGCGTGTTACCATATCTGCTTAGATTTACACATTTGTACAGCATATATCAATACATAGTAGCACCGTTATTAGATACACTGTGAGCTTTTACATCTATTTTTCTAACCGACATAATGGGCAAGAGGGTCCAAGTAATTCAACACTGCAGAGATGACTGTACTGCTGGCCTCTTTTTGTGTGTCAAAATGTGAAATTGAAGCTGATAAGTATTGTAATGAAGAGAGCTTTGGCCTAAGCCTCAATTTCCAACAAACCTATGTGAAAAACAGCCCAATTGTATAAAAACCTGGAGGCCAGATGCCAGGAGGAAAAAAGGGCATGTTTAATTCAATGGAAAATGAAGAAAAAGAGGAAAGCAATGTAGCAGTATCAGTTGAGCTGTGCCTCCATCAAGCTGTACATGGTAGTGTAGGCTTTGGCTTGGGAATAGCCTGCATGGCATTTCAGTCTCCGCAGATTTGTCTCATGTTGGATTTTGGTCTGACCACGTCTCTCTCTCCCTCTCTCCTTCTCTCTTTTCCCTCTCTAGATTGTGAAATCCTACCTATCATGTGAAGGCTTTGGTTGTGGTTCGTGTGTGAGGATGTGTGTGTGTGTGGGGGTGCGAGGGACAGAGACAGTGTAACGGAGAGCTAAGCTTCGTAGCCTCACCCTGGGGGCACTGGCCTGTAAAAAGAAATGTCCCTGTAACCCTGGAACCATGAAACCATGACAGCCATCACTTATTCAAGCACTGCTCGAAGACCTCCGAAAGAAATCCAGGTTCTTGAACATCCCTCTGCCTCTAGGAATGTTCCAGAACCCGCGTCCAAGAGTCTAGATCCTCGGAACATGCCGGAGCAACCGCAGAATCAGATTCTGGATTCTTGTGGGGTCAAAGGCCGGAAATGGTGTGAAGAGAAAGAAGGCCGGAAAAATGAAGGAGGAAAACTGCAGAGGAAGAGACAAACATGGGGCAGAGGAGTCAGCAAAGAAAGGATGAAGAGAGGAGGAAAAGAGCAGCGAGGCAACAGGAAAGTTGGAAAAGATCGTAAAGGAAGCTGGGGAGAATGGGTGGACGGGAAGGACAAAAGTGAGACAGACGTCTCTGGGATTCAGTCAGTAGCTGAAAGATATGATGAGACCAAGCAGAGTGAGAAATGGATGGAGAAACGCAAGAGCTGGTCTGCCTTTTTGTGGAAGTTCCCCTTGAAGAACGGCACTGCGGAAGAGATGAAGAAAGAGAAAAACATCATGAAAGGGATGAGGCATGGTCATATCTTCCTCTGGTTACCTCTCTTCTTCCTCAGCCTGTGTCCAAAACCTGCTTCATCACTGGTAAGTAGATCCAAAGTCTGTGGAATAGTGAGTAGTGGATTATTGAATGACTATTAAATTGAACTTTTTCACAGCAGACATTTTGACTTCTCCTAGTAGGAAAAGCACTGTTTTATTCAAGTGTCCCATTAAGTCACGACAGTGAGCACACACGCACAATACCAGGACCCTGAAACTGAAGCAGCGAGACGGAATTCAGCGATTATTTTGTTTTGTTTTTTACACCAGTGCTTTTCCCACTGTAATATGTCAAAATGTCGTTTGTGAAAATATTGGAAGCTACTGTAAAATTAATGACTATACAATATGTTCTCTGTGTCTTTTATTCTCTTTCAAAGTTATTGATAATTTTATTGAGAACAACCGTCCTTACACATTTTAAATGCACTGCATACATACAGTACATAACATGTAATGGTAAGAGATTTATCCACAAAATGTGTCATAACCCTGTTCTGTAACCAATATTCTATTTCATTTTATAGCACTTTGAATGAGATTCTTCAAATTGCTAAAATGGCATGATAGGTTATTATTGTATCCAAATTTTTCAGATTGCTGTTGCCACAAATAAGTAAACAATGCAAGAGAGACTCAGATTAAAAGGAAAGATCACACTTGTTCAACCCTCTTCATTCCCAGGGACATTTCCCACGAATGGAGAACATCGCTGCCTTCAAACCTGTGTCCACCTCTCCGGCTCGTTCCACCTGTGGGCTTCCAGAGCGGAGCAGCTACTGCCAGTCAGCCTCTTCACAGACTGAGCTGCTGATGTGCTATCAGGCCTTCTGTATCCAGGAGTGTCCTTATAGATCCTCTACACCTCCATACGCCCCACTGCTATTACCAGCACACAGGTAATTAGATGATTTGTTCAAATTCATAGGAATGTTCGTAAGGTTTTTTAGAAGCCTACATGATTCTTCATGACCTCTGCCCTTTCAGTCTGTGCAAAATAAAAAAAAAAAACATACTTGTGTAGGCTAGTACGGTGTCAGGAATAAATCAGGAGTCGAGGTGTTTAATTTTGGTTTGATTTGGCTGTGCTGTAATAGATCTTTTATAATATATCTAATATATCTCTCTAATTTTAGCATATGACTGTCTTGCATACTGTATATTCATGAGTGATGTAACACACTTTTAAGGTCCTTTAAGGAGAAAATATTAACCTATTCTTTTTTTTCCTACACCAGGGGTACTTGTGTAACTGAAGACATTAATGACACTCGTCCTGGGATTCAGACAGAGTATGAGACTCGAACCACCTCCGGCTCAGACGGGGTTTCTAGCAGATCCGGTAGTGTGATGTTTCGGCCAGTCCAGCAGGGATGTCTGGTCTCTCCCCCCTCACAGAATCTGGGAGCTTTAGGATCCCTCACCCTGGCATTATGGATGAAACCAAGCTCTCCTGGGGAGATGTGAGTTTAACTTTTGTAATTTCTCTGAAAGAAAAAGAATAGCTGTTAGTTGAATAGTTGGAGACATCATGCATTCTTTTACAGTAATAGAAGTATCAAGTAGAAGTATCTATTTACAAATGTTATCTTACAGTACATAATGTATGCTGAGCATTACAGAACATATGGATACATAATTGATGGATGGATGGATCTTATTTAGCTACTTCTCTCTCTGAATCTGCTGTAACTCTATTAAATGACATATTTTCTCTTATTTAATGCAAAGACGCAAAGGTCAAATACAGAGAAGCTGTGCATGAGTGTACATGACAGGCAGTTGGTGTTGTCTGTGTGTGTATGACTGTATATAAGAAAACATATTAATTGAAATTCTGATTTTGATCGAAGTCAATGATCTAAACTCATCACAGAATGTGATTCATTATAAACAGTACTGAACTGAGAAATATCAGTGGTTTAAAAATGTTGAATTGTATGTTAGCCAGTGATAAGTTGTATAAATAACTGATGAATAGATTGATCTTAGCTAGCTATTAGTTTCTGATGTCAGTGAAAATGATGAGCCCTAAAGACACGTCATTTTTATGGGAGCAATAACATTGTGTTACATTTAGCAAGCTTTGGTAAAACTGGTTACAGAAGTGGCTCTAATAGCTCTAACAGTTATCGGACAGTGCACATTGCCTAGTTAAAAACATGTTGTTACTCAGTTAGCTGTGTTTTTTGTATACTTTCAACACTGGGTCACAGTTCAGGTACCTAAAACCTGACTCAGGGCAGAACACACATGGTGGGTAAAAAGGCATCTTTATGTTGGCAAAGAAAAGGCAGTCAGACCAATTGAAAAATCTAGAGGTCTGAGGCAGACACACAGTCATCAGAACGGGAACAGATAGGTAGGAGGAAGGGATGGCTGGTGATTTGGTAAGGCATGGCACGTCTGGAATGATGTGGTTAGTTAGTTTATACAACACAGAGATTGACCAGATGAACCAGAGGCAGAACAGGAAAGAGAGGAGGATGAAGAAACAATGTCTTGTACTGTATGTATTTTATTAAGTTTAAACATTTATTACAACTTACACTGTAATTAAAGATGGGGTTTATTTGTTCTCCATGTATCTCACAGTGACATTAAAACCATTTTTAAAACAGAAATGGGAAATAAGCATTCAAATAGTTAATTCTCCTGCTTTTTAAAATAGACACTTGTGTGTGTCATGTGCATGATTCACAAATACCGATGTACAGAAATAGAATAGTCTAACACCATCAAATACAGCTTCCCTGCCAGAACACACTGCTGTCCTGATGCATAGTGAAATGTCTGTTCTGATATATCTAAAATGATTTTCAAACATTGAAAAGAAAGTGAAAGCTCTGCGGTATTGATCTAATAACAAGGAACAACTGGGTCAGGTCTGGTCAGGTCAATATCACCATCAGGAAATGTTAGCCAACTGCCTGTCATGTCCTACTTAGACATGTTGTTTGTGAGAGACAGGGGATGAGAGTGTGTTCATATGTTTCAGACAGGGTTGAGATGGTGCAGAGTTACACACACTGAGATCAACTTGCAATCACACACACACATGCATGCACACACACACACAAAAGGTACATGTACGCACAGAAAGAGATCAGTTAGCTCTGCTCGGCAACTCTATCTCCTTCTCCATCATGCAACACTTAAAGTAGATTGTGTCGAACAACATTGACTGCTTTGTTTAAAAAAAATGAGCTATAATGCATGCATGGCCACTTGGATTGTATTTGTTATAGGGTTCATGAATGAAACTTAGCTAGTAATGTAGTTGTTGTTAGAAATACACATCTCTTTGACTACTATACAATGACAATTGAAAGATTAGATAAATTACTTTGCTAATCAGGACACATAAAATTATGTAGTGAATCTGTCTTAGAACATGATCAGGAATGGTTGGCTTTATGTGAATAAACTAATAAATGGTTTTGTTGAAGAGATAAAGTACGTCAACATTCACATATTCAGCAATGTGATGAAAAGATAAACGTGACTGATAACTTTGCAGTGGCGTCAGGTCTGAGGAAAGACCAAGTGCAACACTAGACAGGTTGCATGTGTACTCTAGTAACTGACTGGATGTTCAGTTTAAATGTGGCTGTCAGTTAAGTTAAACTCTCAGAAGGAGAATTAGACTAAGATCAGATCCCTCCTTTAAATTTCATGCTGTGATTTTTGTTTGTGAAGTTGTCTGTCCAGGGATTCTTGTCTCGGTGTGCCGAACACGACACCTGTATGGCTGAAAGCATCTGAATGGAAGTAATATCTCCCCCCCCACTCTGTCCCCTTCTCTCTCTCTCTCTCTGTTGCTGTCATTGGCTATCAGTCTTTTGTTGTACAGACGATCATGGCTGCCATCAAAGAAGCCAGATGAAAGGAGGTCTCTATCCTCACCTCTGTCCATCTCTTCTCACCCCTCTTTTTGTCTCTCTCTCTCTCTTTCTCCCCTCCTTCTGAACAATGAACAGAGCCAGCCACCTGTTCTTACAAATGATAGTTTTGACTGTACAAAGGCTTCACTTTCAGAAATTGATTATTAGGTTATGTTTATAGTTTACTAGACTTTTTGTATATGGACAATACATGGCAGAAATGCACAAACACGTGATGTTAAATATAACAGAAAGACTGATTTGTTGGCAATATTACAAAAAAGTTTGTAAAAGTTTTTTTGCTCCTCCCAGCTGTTGACGCCTTGTCTTTTTCTTTGTTCTGCCCCAACATTGGATTAAATAAATCAGAATTCTTATATAAAAAGCAAAAGCACCTTTGACACAAGAAGCATTCTCAGTCCACTAAATCATATTTATATCAGATATAACTCTCACCAATTTGTACTTTATTTCTTCTTGCACTTATTCTCTATCTGTCCCACTCACAGGTTCACACACACACACACATGCATGTGAAGACATTCATACACATGCTCTTTTTCTCATGCATACATCTATCTGTGATTTATAGGGTATGCTGCTCTGGGTTCATAAAAGCCATGATTTCCCATAAAATGTCAGCGATGGTGGTTAATATGACACGTGGAGGGTGTGCGTGTGTGTGTCTGCACCCAGTGTAGCAGCAGAAACCTAGCAGTCATGTAAAATATTAATATTCCATGTGTAAATGTCAGAATGAGAGACTGCACGTAGTGGCGCTCGACTCCATGGGTTTTGGAGTCCACTCTTCTTTGTGTTTTCTGTGTTAAGCTGGAACAATTCCTCACTGCCAAATATTCAAATGGACTGTCTCCTGCTGCTGAAATAGTGAATAAATTCATAAATATTGTTTATTGACACTGTATATATGTGTGTTTTTGTTTCTTAGGATGCTGCTGGAGAAGAGCTCAGGGCAGAAGTTAGTTTTTTCTGTGACCGTGTCTGAGCAGGTGGTCACCCTGCGGTACGGTCAGTCCAGCAGTCAGACTCTTCTAATGGTCAGCTTCAGAACAGAGGGACGACTTGCACCGGAGAGGTGGACGCACCTTGTTTTGCAGGTAACAAAACACACATGTTACATCAAAAACACATACACAGACAATTCCTTACACTTTCCATACATTTAAAAAGCATGCACAGTATGTCCCATGTGGAAAACTAACTGCACCCCACTTATTCTCTGTGAAGTTCACTCATTTATTCATTTCTAATTGGTGGTTATATTCAGATGTTTGTGGGTACTCTGACGTAGTACTGTTGTCATGTAATTTGTGGGTTGTGTTGGTATGGTGGAGATACTGTACAGTAGATTAAAGTTTGGTAGACTCTTTAGGTAAAGATCCTTAGGTAAAAGAAAAAAAAATATATAAAAGGAAAAACTTTTAATTTCTGTAAGTAGTGTATGTAATATAACTAGGGCTGGGCGATATCGACAGAATCAAATATCGCAATATTTTTGACCAGATACCTCAATATTGATATTGTGACAATATTGTAGGGATGACTAATGGTGCTTTCACAAAATATTTATACAATGAGATTTTTGATAAATAATCATCAGTAATGTGGATATATATATATAATGACTAAGTGAGTAAAGGCAAATAATAGAACAGCTACAACAGTCTGGTAAGTTCAGAAAATTACATCATTTCTGTAATGCAGTCTTTAAGACCAGGAAAAGACAACACTGATGCCATATCACGATATTATGATATCCAAAATCTAAGATGTTATCTAGTCTCATATCACGATATTGATATAATATCGATATATTGTCCAGCCCTAAATATAACCATGTATGAATTTATTTCATTTTATTCATTTTCTTTTCTTTACTTCTTTTTCGTTATTTTCTCAGAACAGGTTGACCCAAGTGGTACATCAACTAGAAATTTTAGAAGGCATTAGAGGTTAGAAATAGAAGGCTGTCATGGACAAAAAAGGCTTTCATTAGCTCTGATTTTTTCTGAAATGGCAGCTATTGGAGTGGGAAAGAGTCTTGAGACCCCGAATGATTGTGTGTGTGTGTGTGTGTGTGTGTGTGTGTGTGTGTCTAGTCTGTTTAAGAGTATCATTTTACAGATTGCTCCACTGGACAATCTCTCTTTCAGCATCTCTGAATAACACCAGGGCTAGTAGGGAAGAAAACATGGTCACCATGACAAGCCTTATCACTATAAGTGTCTGTAATTTAAGTTGTTTGATTGTCTGCTTTTTATCTGTATAATCTTTGGACCCACATTTTTATTTGACCTGGCACCAGTTTTTGAGAGCCCTTATTACAGTTTGTCTGCAACACATTTTCAAAACAAAGCACAGGTGATTGATTTGAAAGAATTTACATTTACTACATTTCATGTGGTAAATGTAAAATGTATGTAGCAAATCACAAAAAGTAATGGAAGACCAAATCTCATGTCCTCTTTTGAATTAGATGTGTAGCAGTTGGGTGTCTTGGCCTGCCCAACATCTTTTTGTTGTAATATACTATACAGCTCTACATGATCATGGATCAGCTCTCCTTTACTGTTCCTCTAGTGCTGAGCAGCTATAATGTAATATAGTAAAATGTATTATACCACCACTGAAATGCTAGAAAAGGTTTTTCTATGAAACTGAAGATGATTGTTTTGAGGTTGTATTTACAGCACACAACAGCTGTAAATACAACAACAGAGTAACAGGGCAAAGGGGAGCAGATCAGAATCTAGTGAATCTTCTGTCTGTAATAGCTACTTATGGATGATTATGACAGTCATATTTCAAACTGAGTTTCCAGTAATTAACTTTTTTCTTGGTTTAACACATCCATCTGTGTATTCTATAACAAGCAAAGTATAGTTTTAAAAATAACAATGTGCCAAATGCAAGTAGATAAAAGGAATGTGTATTAATTGTTTTTTTTTGTTTTTTTGTTTGTTTTTTGGTTTAGCACAATTTAAGGCTAGAGTGAGAAGCCAGGAATAAAGCCAGGTTATACATGGTGACCAATACTTAAAGGGAAAATTATTGTGCCAGGTCAGAAAATCTAATTCGACTGCTTTGTTTACTTGCTGGCTGATTGGTGTTGATGCATAGTACAGTAATTTAGCAGTTCAGAGTGTTGTTAAATGTGCTAAATGTGGCGCTGCTGATGGCTCAATCGCTCGCAACTCTGTGTGTACAGTATGTGTGTATTCCCCCGTAGGGATCAGGTGTTTATATATGTCTATTTACAGTATATATGTGTGTTTCACATGTCCATGTTGGCATGTGAAACTATAAGGCTCGTAGGCATTTTGCCGTAAGCACGTTTTGCTTGTGTGGCTTGGAGGTGTTTTGCAACTGTGTGTATGTGTGTGTGTGTGTATTCTCGTGAATCAGTCTGCCTTTAGTTTAATGGTTATGGTGATGTGATCTGCTTTGACCATTCAGAAGAATAACATAATCATCCTTGACACTCAAACACCATTCGCATACTCCCGTTCTCATGCATGCACACACACTTATCTACTCACTCTCTCACTCATACACACAGATACACACTCACATACTCACAGTTCAGCGATAATTTGTAGCAGTCTGTCAGCCACAATACAGACATTACCCTATGAAGGAGCTGGGTAATTTAGAAACCATCCTACACACACACACACACACACACACACACTTCACACACACACGCACACACACACACCAGTCATCTGTCGGTTTGAAAAGCTCAAAACACCAAAAAAGACAGTCAAAAGGAATACGGGTTTCCAAGTGCCAGGAGCAATTCACACACACACTCACATACACACATGCACACATGTACACACATGGTGCCACGAGCAAGGTGCTGTAGGGATGCTGGTGCTCCCTAGGTAGTTGTCTTATCTGATTATGGTAACGATGTAGAGAATAGTAGAGGAAAAAGAGGTAGCCTGGGGGAGGGAGGGATGGATTGAGAGAGGAGGAGAGAGGGGGGGAAGTGAGGGAAGTGGTTCAGTGTAGTGTAGTGATAATTTGAAGTCAGTATACTGTGGGACTTTCTGTACATTTTAGCAGAATTAATACTATATATAATTAATTGTCGATATATAGGCACACATACATACATACACATGATTGCGCCCAGTACAAAAACTGGAAGTGATAAGCAAGGCTCATTTATTATAAAAAAAAATAAAAATTGTGGAATTATTAATGCAAGTAGCTAACCTCGATAGGTAAATCAGGGTGCAGGTCCCCCCCCCCCGGTGTCCTGAGCCATGTGACGCTGGTGTTTAGACGATGGCTGCCTCCTACCACCATCTTTAGTCGTGATTAACAGTCTGGCTGGGTAGTGCAGAGCAGGGTTTAAGCCAAGGTTGTAGAGGTCCCTCATTACATTTGGCATGCATCTCCAAAACCTCCAAAGTTTAGCTTAGCTTCTGAGAGGGAGTCTCAGAAGCCACCACCAGACCTTTAGTCTGGAGCTTGTGGAAGCAGATTATGACTCATCTGGGTTTCTCCCCGGGCTTTGGTTTAGCGGCGAGGGCTGCAATTTAGCAT
Organism: Thunnus thynnus; assembly: GCF_963924715.1. Lineage (NCBI taxonomy): Eukaryota > Metazoa > Chordata > Actinopteri > Scombriformes > Scombridae > Thunnus > Thunnus thynnus. The sequence continues at coordinate 25,099,640 of NC_089517.1, read as the reverse complement.
TGTCACCAGCTAGGTCCGTACACTTCGTCTCTAAGGCCTGAATGCTCTGGCTAATCATTGCTGCATTTAATTTGAGAGAACCAATTCGCTGTTTGTGGTCTGAGAGTCTGAATTATGTCCAGCATTGTTTCAATGGCTACAAACACTGACTTCAAATCAGCTCATAGGGTGACTCTGTGATGTTCGAGCAGAGCAGTCAGAGCAGACATGACGGTGTCACTAACTGAAAAGTCAGCTTTCTTGGTATTATCTTTTTTTGACTGTTTGCTGGACCCCAAAGTAATGGCTTTGTCAAAAACAGTACAAAAAAGTACTCTGTTTGGTAGAAGGCAACAAATAAGTGAATACTTGGGCAAAAATATGACTTTATAGTGTTAGTTATGGGAGCATAGAACAGAAGCAACTCCTTTGAAGTCTAGTTTACCATTTTAATTAGTATTATACATATACATATATATTACAGGGACTGTCAGTTTGTGCATCCTATCCAGAGTTATTGGCTGTTACTGCCAATTTACTGCCATGAAACTAGAGGCTCTCGATGTTGTTATTGTCATGTTCACCTGCACCCAATCCACTGTAAATGCAGTACTGTTGAGAGGAACTGGATAACTTCTGTATACCTAGTGAGTGAGTGAGTGAATGAGTGGGCTTTACAGAGAGGCAGTTATCTAATATGCCTCAATGGCATGCTGTTCTATTATGTTATTGTAGTGAAAGGGGAACACACAACCTAAAAGTTGGAGATGTACTGTAAGTCTTATGGGAAATCTAGACATTGGAAAGGAAAATAATTCATGATTTAAATAACTTTGGGGTGCTATCTTTTGGAGTACTTGTGATTGACTGTGTGCCTGGAGGACCCCCAGAGGGGTCTGTCTGTTAGTGCCTGAGCAAATCAGCATTATCGGAAGAGGCAGTGGCAGGGACAACCAGTCACACCGGTCCCATCACGACCAAACACAGCAGCATGAATGTTTAACACTTGTGTGTGCACACACGTATACACACTCCCTTTTTGTCTTACTTTCTTACCATTAAACACACACACACACACATACATAACCTCCACACGAGATACACAATTAAACACAGAAACGGCAGGTTGCTTTTTTGTCAAAGGTCTCTTGCCTATTGATAAAGAGAGAGAGAAGAGAGGAGAAACAGAACTGTTAAGAAAATATGAAGTGGTACTACAGCTCTGGAGCAAAGTCTTACGCGAATGTTGGTAAACATGTATTTACCGTAACCAGAAGTCACCTATAAATGGTCAAATGTGCGTTCAGTGTCCCATGTCATGACTTAAGATTCTTAGAGTAACTCCCTTTTTTCGCTTGATTTTGGTTAAGCCCCTATTTTAGCGCTGGTGCAGGATTCATCTTCAGTAGTGTTAATACAGACAGTACATGCATTATCTCAATATACCCTACTCCCAACTTTCAATATTCGAACCTTCAAGACGAGGGTACTGCTACTGTGACAGGCTGCTTAATGAATGTAAAGCATCTTTAAGGTATGTGTTTACTGTAAGAGTAATGTAACATTTGATATAAAGAGAGGAAAGAAATAGGACACATGAAAAAACCTTATGCAGATGGTTGATGACATATGCAGTAGCAGAAGTGTTTTGTGCATTTTTTTAGTGTGTGCGGCTCCCTGGCAAAAAAGGCAACATTTTCACTCACACACATGCAAACTCTCACACAGTCCTGCACACTTTTCTCTCTGTCCCATGTAGCATGACAGAGACAGATTGTGAGACAGATGAGTATGTGCGTGTGTGTGTGCGTGTGCGTGTGTTCATGTGCATAGACTATATGTACAGGCATGGGGGCACTATTTGTGCATGTTTCTGTAGGCTATGTGTGTGTGTTTGCGTGCATGTAATTATATGTGTGTGTGTGCATATGTGTGGTTCCGTGCATGTGTGTGAAGGTGAGGCAAGGTTGTTACGTAGGGGTGAAGCGGACACCTCTATGTTTGCCCTCTGCCTGCTGGCACAGGAAGCAAAAGGGCACAAGGCTGGCATCAATTACATAGTGAGAGAGAAAGGTGTGTATGTGTGTGTGTGTGTGTGTGTGTGTGTGGTGGGGTTCAGGTTTTTCTGTCTTTAAATTCATTGATTTATTTATTTATTTTACATCAGCGTTTCATCCCAGTGTGCAGTGTGGCTAGTGAGAGCAAGGCACTAGCACAGCCAGGGTTAGTGGTGTCATTCCCACTGGAGCTTTGAGATATGAGTGCTAAAAATGTATGCAGCAAGGGCAGAAATATCCACTAAAGTACAAGTTTCATGGCATAGGTTAGTAGTGCTATTAAACGCAAAACAAATATAAAATATAACCACAATATTGTAAACAAATCATATCAATATCAAACCAATGTTTCTGCCTAGTGCTACAATTCTGCACAGGCCTGAAATTGAGACCCTGAACCTGCTCATACTTCTGTCTGTAAGACCCAACCTTACTGAACCCACTGCCAAATTTAAAGGATAACTGGTTTATTTCAACCTGATCTATTTTCCATAAATGTGGCCATCGTGGCTCTATGGGTCATGCTGACTTTGCACTCACCAGCTCGATTATAGAGATTTGGGGAAATGGCTTATATCGGGCCGAGCTGTCTGAGCCTCCTACAGCTTTCCAAATAAACATCGTTTAACAACGTTTGTCTCAGAGAAATTGCTGTCCTCAATTTGACTGAAGATTAAGATAGGGCCCTTGATTTGCTCAACTCAGACTACTGCTCAGATTTTTCACTTATATTAAAATCACTTTGGAGACAGATCTTTTTGTGGATCTTACAGCGACCAATAACTTTTTCAATGTACATATGCACATGTGAGTGTTATTTTAAGACAGACTTGAAAAAATATGATCCAAATCCGAACGCGACCCAAAATACAAAAGCCGGAATGGATCCAAAACCTGATACTTTCTCGATCTGATACCTGAAACCCTGTGTAGATCTGTTGCGTAGCAGAACTCTACCCAGTGCATCTAAGCCTTGGTCCAAAATAATTTTTCTGCACATCTCTCCCCTCTCATAATGCGATAGTGTACAGTATATGTTCCTCCTTCCTTCCTTCCCTCCCATGAATGCCTCTCTTTTTTTTTAAAGAGACCCCTCTTTGCTTTCTGCTTAGAAAGAAAAAGTCTTAGAGACTTATGGTCTTTATTAAAAGGTTGGCATGTCATCTTATATATATGTCCCCCCTCTTTCTTTTTCTCTCTTTATCTTTTCTCTCAGCTTTTTTTTCTTCCTGAAGACGACTTTCCCTTTCTCTCTTTCTCTGCCTCATCTATCTCTCCTTCTCTTCCCCCTGTTTCATTGTCTCTCCCCCTCCACCTTCTTTGTCCTTCCCTCTTTTACTCTCATTTTCCTTACACACACACTGTCTCTCTCTCCCTCTCCATCTCCCTGGAGACAATTTTCTTTTCTTAAATAAACTGTCATAGCTAGTGTTAAATTATGGGCCTTACATGGTGTGAGCGCGGCAAGGCAAAGGCATGGGGCCCTGGGCTGGTATAAAACATGGATAATATGCTGTGAGAGGTAATTGTATCTTTTAGCGCTGGGATGAGTAGAACAAATGTGTCTCCTCTCTCTCTCTCTCTCTCCCTCTCCCTATTCTTTTATTCCTTTTCCTCCTCTCTTCCTCTCCCTATCTCTTTCTTTACACACTGCAGCCGTCCTAATATGATGGAGAGAATATTGGCTGTACATCAGAGCTGCTAACAGTTCATAGTGGGTAGGGGCAAGTATAGGGGGGGGGGGGGAGAGAGGACTAAAGAAGGTGAGAGAGGCTTGGAGGGTGAATAACAAGGAGAGGGAGAGCAATAACAGGAGAGCAGAAGTGAGAGAGAGAGAGAGAGAGGGAGAAAGAGAGAGAAAGGTGACAGTGTGCCTGGAGATGCGAAAGTGGAGAGCTGGTTATGCGTTAAGTCACATTACACTTTTATTTTACGTACTGCAGTTCACATGTGGAGAACTGGAATATATTTGAATATCAGCAACCTGTTTCCCAAAAGTATCCTGAGATTAAGATGATCTAAGTCCCGTTGTTTTTCAAGTTTTTCAAGCTGAGATTGTCCCAGAGATGTTTTTGTGTAGTTTTCTAATTACACTGTGGCTTTCAGGAGGGTCTCTGTTGTGGTGGGGTTGAGGGAAGCCGGTCAACACTGCATGGACCAGTACTAGTTCCCATCCTGGTTGCTGCGAATCACTGATCTACCTGAAATAAAAGTCATGACAACATAGAAAACACCCTGCACATGTCCAGACCAAAAGATAAAAATCAGTCACAGTGACCAGTGTAGAGCCGTACACACACAAATGATTTCAAAAATACTGTGACTTGTAACTTTACATTTTTATTTTTAGCTCTAAAGAAGTTAGAACAAAACCAACTGGCCAACAAAAAATGAAGATTGAATAAATGAATGAATGAATGAAAATGAAAGTTAAGAAGTTGCATATAACAAACCGGCCAAGCAATTATATCAGTGAAGGGAAAACAAAGATGTCTTGTTGGCCTTTTGAAAGAATTATTAAAAAAAACCCACATAGGCTACCAGGCCTTTGACTGGCCTTCTCAATGAATGTATAGAAAAAAAACTTGTCTCTTGTCCTTGTCCTCCTTGTCTTGTCATCAGCTCTGTTCCTCTGTAACACACAAATCACACACACACATACACACCTTAATAACTTTTAGCCTAGTTCTGTTCCTGTTTGTTTAACCCCCCTTGTGCACTAACCGGTGAACCACCGGTGTGCAGCTAAGGATTTTAACGTTGACTAAGTAGTACATGCGTGGTTCTGAAAGCAGGCAGCTAATATTTGACAACTTTGAGCTCAGTCAAACTTTATTTAACGTTAGACGTATAGGGAGCGAGTCCAAATAAGCAACTACACTTTAGAAACAAGCCCAAAAAGCGCAACCCATGACTACCAATATTTGTAAGTGACTTTACAGAAAAACAAGCCCAAAATTGTTTATAATAAGCGGACTTGGCAACTGCGGTTGCTCAGGTGAGCTACTGGTGATCAGGTTTTGATTAAGTGAGCTGTTGGGACCTTTATGACATTGTTGCCTGTTATACAAACATTTGTTGCAGAAACAAAGTTATTTATGTTACGTCAATGATAGTGTACACAATTAACTTTGCAATAAGCAACTATATGAGGAACATACTAGAACCATGTTTTTTTATGTATTCCTTTTCTTCTCACACCCGCTCTTCCTTCATTGTCTTGGATCAGCTTTTTTTTCTCTCTGTTCTGACTTTGTCACCTTCCTCTTTTCAGTGTTTTCTTATGGTCTTTTTACACAATACTATGATTAAAAGTGTTTTGTGCATATTTATCACCCTTTTGTCTTATCTTGTCTTGTTGAATATTGACTGTGCCCAAATTTTGCACCCAGCCCTCCTTAAACTGACATTGATACTGTTTTAATACTGTATGACTCAAACTCATTCCACTGAATGATTTAATGAGCCTGAACCCAATTAAAACCCAAATTCTTTGCAATAACCCTCACTTAAAATAACACAACTTCTTCTATTATTAACTGTAGATTCTATTCCATTCACAGTTTCTTCCTTTCTCTCTTTCTTCTCTCTAATTTTACCCAGTGTCTTCCTTTCAGTGTCTATTTAGTGTATTCTTGCGTGTCTTTTTCATATTTAATACTTAATTTTTCATTCACTTTTCTTCTGTCAACGCTAGAGAATCTCTTTCTCCAAACTCTTCACTCAAACCTCCCTTTATCATGTCTCGGTTTCTTTCTCTCTCTTTTTCTTCCTTCCTTTCTTTCCCTCTCTCTCTCTCTCTCTCCTTTTCAGCCTCTCTCTTTCTCTCCCCATTGACAGCTTCACTGGCTGTGGAATGAGGTGTGTTATCAGTGAGTGGCATGTCAGTCAGTCACAGGGTAGTACAGCCTGGAGGAGAGGGCCTGCGTGAAGAGAGTTTGGTAATGCAGGATGCACGGGGACAGAGACGGGGAGTCAGGGATTAGAGGAGGTTAAATGGAAAGGAGGAGATAGGTGAGGAAGAACAGACAAGCATGAGAGGAGCAACACGAGAGGGGAAGGTTCGAGAAAACAAAAGCTGGGTGAGTGAAGTTCAAGACAGCAGGGTGGAGATGGGTAGATGAAAAGAAGAGATGGAAGGACTGACAGGAGGGAGTAGGAGAACAGGAACTAAGAATAAAGCAGAGGGTGTAAGAGGGGAAGAAGTTGAACGAGAAGACGGTGAAATTTTAAAGTCAGTTTTATTGATACGCACCAAAATCAGCCCAGAATTTTTTCTCAAGAGGGTTTTAAAAACATATACCACCCTCTACTCTTTAACCCTAACTTTGCATGAGGAAAAACACACACACAAAAGCAGGATATACAGTACAGGTGCAGAGCAGACAATAAGACAGGGAAAGAAACAGAGAAAAAGGGAATGGAGGTAGCAAACGATAGAGGGAAGTACCTGAAAGAGAAATGAGAGAAACAAAAAATAGGACAGAGGAGGTGAGATGAAGGGATGAATGATAAGTGGGTTGTGTAGACAGGATGAGAAGAGGAGAGGGGTCGATGAGGCAGACTGGGTGGGTGAGAAAAATGTGGAGGACAAGGGGGAGATACTATCCTCTGTGGGAAAGGTCAAACTGGGACAGTTCTCTGGGCTTCCCTTCCCTATTTCAGTCATAATTTCTGCTTACATTCACTCACACAAACACACATACAGCATCAAGCTCCTGCATAGAGCTCTACATTGCTTTAGCTGTTAATATAATAGTTGCGCAGCAGTAAAATATGTATCTCGAATTGGTTTCCAGTATAATTCAACTTTAACGTCCCTCTCATTTAGTTTGACCTCCAGCTGTCACTTCTGAGCTTCTAAAGTCAACACCTAAGATAGCCCTTCTCCACATATAAATAAAATGTTATTTTTAAGTCTGTCTGCAATATGTCAGATGTTTGGATAATGCCTGGCTGCTTAGAGTAATGAGAATTATTCAGGTGAATTCCTGTGTGTTGCGGTAAAACCTTTCTTGGACCGTGATGAATTGAAAAGCTTCAGCGTGTGATTGCAGCATGACAGCTGTCTGTTTGAAACACCTCTACAGAGTTTTTGAAGGAACAGCTTATATGATGTGACAACCAAATGTTCATTTCATGCATATTTGAAAGCTATATGTTTGCTTACATTGCTGAGAGTTTAGTTTCAAGTGACACAGACACGCATTTTGTCTTTTGATTGGTTATTAATAAAATCATTAATAAATAAAGAATTAAATTCAAATGCAGAAGTTCACCTCAAATTTTTGATATACTTGAAAATCATGCTGGCAAAATACTCTGCCATGACCTCAGTGTGGTTATGTGTACTGTAGGTCACTGAGCGGTCGGCTCAAGTTCATGGAAAATGACCCAGGTCATTAGGAAGTGTTGCTGTGGCTCATAGACACCTAATTCCTCTCCTCACCTATCATTGTGGTTAAGTGTTAAGTAGCTATCTATGCCTTATATATATGCAAACTATCCAAGATTTCACCAGTGCAAAAAAAGGAAAAGAAAAGGTCAATTTAGCAGGTCATCTGACAAAATAAGTTTGTTGTCCATAGTGCAGAATTTGTAGTGCAGAAACACAGGTGACTCTTTTTTAATCCGTATCCCTTTTTTTTTTTTTACTTTTACAGAATAGAAATACTAACGCAGTAGGTTCCATGCTGGTTACAAAAATAATAGTTCCATATAATATTATTATCTATTAAAATGTATTATTGGCTGTATATTTTTGTGTCACTGGTTGGGCTAATTTTTATTCATCGTATATTTTCTTTACCACCCTTTGCTTTTGTTGCCCACATCTACAAAGTGAGCTTGGAAGAGACACTGCTGTCCACACTGTGTACTGAGCCATGGCTTGGCAGGAGTGTGAAAATCGAGAAGAGCTTTAGTCAAAATGCCAGTCTACAGATCACTAAAAGCTTTCCACTCAGGGTTTCCCTGGGCTTTTAGAGAGGCTTAGGTGGTAACATTGCCAGTGGAGTGGGTTTTGCACAGGGAAAGGGTGCTTTAAACTCCATAAGAGCATAGCAACCTTTAGGAACAAAGTTGAAGGAAATTATTTAATAAGGAAAAGAAAAATAATGACATAAAATATAGCATGGTGCTTTTAATTTGATAGTCATGTAATATACCTCCCTAAAGGTGGTGATACAGCACATCAACAACTTTATAGCCATCAGTGGTCACAGAATGTCAAAAGTCATAAAATAAATGTAGCTAAAATGGATGTAATAGGATATAATGTAGAAGTATTATATTAGAATATTAGAATGCTGTAGGTCTGTTGTTATTTTGAACATGAGTCGTGCAGGAATGTTGCAGGAGTAAACATTTTCACTATAGGCAAGCAGGCCAGGTACTAATGGGGTAATGAGTGGTGGCAGGACTACTGTGCAGGGGTTAAGATTCAATATCTAGACTGGCCTGGGATTGAACCTTCTGAACACATCTCTCCCTCCAGTTTCAGCTTTAACCTTAATTTGACAGAGTTTGAGTTTGTAGGAGAGATGAGCGAAGGAAAAAATAAATGCTGGAGACATAAAGAATGGTACGTATAGTACAAGTAAGGCTGCAACGATTACTCGATTGACTGCCAACTATTTTGATAATTGATTTCAGTTGTTTTGAGTCATTTTTTAAGAACATTTTCCAATTCTCTGATTCCAGCTTCTCAAATGTGACTATTTTCTGGTTTCTTTAGCCCTCTATGACAGTAAACTGAGTATCTTTGGGCTGTGGACTGTTGTGGATAAAACAAGACATGTGAAGACATCACCATGGGGTTTAGGAAACAGTTGTTGACATTTTTCACCATTTTCTGACATTTTATGGACCAAACAACATATCGATTAATCAAGAAAATAATCGACAAATTAATCAATAATGAAAATATTTGTTAGCTGCAGACTTAATAGGAAATGACAGCTTAGGTTTGCATGATTATTGAAGAAATTATATCCCAGCTGTTTTTTAAATATTGTAAAATGTTAAAGCAAAATTTGACCAAAAACTTTGGCATTGGTTAATAGATTAGTATATGACATGATAACATTCTTTGGAATTAAAAAGGTAATAAACACATACATTATATACTACAAAATTACACTCTTGTTAATTATGGCAACAGAGTTGATTGCAGTAAGTGATTATTACTTGTATGGCTCTATTATGGCTTAGTGTAAAGGAAATGACTTCAACACTGCCAGTTTGATTGGAGCAGAGGATATTTCGGCTGAAAATGTGTGCAGTGATGATGCCTTTAAGTGTGTTGGTTAAAGCCTTCATGAAATGGCAAATCCTGTGTAAATAAGGGAGAAGCTAGGTAGAGTTTAAAGTAGTCCTTTCCTTTCCTCTGGACTTAGTGGACACAGTCCAAATGAGACTAGTTATCACCGCTACAGAATTCTTTAACTCTCTCTCCTCTTTTTTTCTTTCGTTCTCAAAAAATTCAGAAGTTATACTGGCTAAAAGACACAAAGAGGTTGAGGAAAGAAGAAGGTAAAAATACAGATGGACGGAGAAAGGGAAAAACGGAGGGAAAGTGTTTGTGAAAGCTAACAAAGGGGAGTTGGCTGTGTTTCAAAAGGGCGCGTGGCAGCTAAGGAGGATGAAGCGTTTCAGGATTCATTTACATCAGGCCTGACAACTGCCTCACATCTCCCCAAGAGCCACACAGCTCAGCTTAGAGATTCCTAAAGTGGGCCCTTTTTCTAGCTCCGTCTCTTACACCCGCTCTCTGACTTTTCTTTTTCTCCCTCCTGTCTCTTTTTTTTTTCTCTCTTCTTTTTTTTAAACTCTTATTCTCTCCCGTGCTCACTCTTGTGCTCTCATGTGCTTGCCAGTCTTCAATCAGCCATCATGAAAGTGTCTGTCTGGGCGTCTTAACTATCCTCTGAGAGGCAGACACTTGTCTGGGCCTGCCTTCATCCCCTAAAGGCGTTTTTTGACTTGGACTTATTTCCCTCCTCACACCTTTTCAACTTCCCTAAAGAGCTGACAACAAGTGAGAGCGACAGGGCAAGATAAACATGAGGGAAAGAGACAGGAAGGGAGATGAGAGGGGGAAGTTATGGACAGAGAGAGAAGAGAATATGAAAAATAGGGAGAGTGAGAGAGGGAGCAAATAAAAAAAAAAGGTGAGGAAACTCAAAATAAGAATGTGAAGGATCCAGATGACCTCATGAGGAGGAGAAAGGACAAAGCAAGGAGGACCAGAGCAGAAGGGAGACATGAAAAAGATGAAGGAGAGGGGAATTCTAGTAAGACCGGGAGAGTCAGGTTTATCAGTGGTCCCACAGTGTGTTTCCCAAACACGGAATTTAGAGATGGGGCAAAGGGAGAGAGTGGGACAGGGCACATTAAAGTTTTTTTTAGGGGGGAGAGCCCCTCTTATGGAAGCGTCTTTCTTTTCGCCTGGGTTTGATGTGAAAGGGAGCTGCTCCTGCTTTGACGATGTTGTCTGCTGTGCAGTTTTTAATATTCATGCAGCAGATCAGGAAAGGACAGAGGAAAGGAGCGGAGAAGAGATTTTTGGTCAAACAGAAAGCTAATTTGCGGCTGAGGTAGTTTAGCCTGAGGCTCTTCTGCTACTGGGGAAACGAGCTGGAAGATTAGCCGTATGTATAATTCACACACACATGGTCTCACACACACACACACACACACATGCACACAGACACAAACACACACATGCATAGATATGCAAAAACACACTAATGGTGTGTGCATAATCTTTTTGTAGATTGATGCACATATGCACACACAGACCAGCTGCCACTCTCTGAGACATTGTGTGTTCTAGAAGTAACCTGCTGCTAGGCCTTTTCTGCTGCATATGCCCCTCAGGCCGCTCCCTTACATGTCCCTAGGTTACACTGTGGTGCTTGGGACTCTTAATTGTATCCAATGATGCTTCATGTAAAAGCTTATTTATTAATTGATCACCTTCGTGCTGTTTTTCCCCCCAAGATGCAGTATATAGAATAGATGTTATTTGACAAAATCAACCATGTTTGCTCATTAAAATAAATTACACTGTAAGTCAATCCAGGTGCCTTCCTCATCCTAATCACATTGTCATGCTTAACATGCAGTATAAGGGAAACATAGAGATGGGTTGTTTTTTGTGGTTAATCCTGATTTTCTGAAATGTATTACTCTTTTTGATCTGTTTCCACAGAAAATATTGAATGTTAACTTTACAGTATAATGTTGGAAATCCTGTGAAATATAACAGGCACACTGTAAATATAAAGACTGCGTTCTTATTGGTGCACACAGACTTACATCTCATCCTGACTGATTTCCAGGTCCACGACAGACGTGTCAGTCTGTTTCTGAATGGCCTTGAGGAGGATGGGACACCATTTGACACAAAACCTCTGACCACCAGACTCTATGACATCAGCGAGGATGGTGCCATGTGGGTGGGACTCAGCTCTAACGGTAAATATGTTTGGTTTTTTGTAAACATGGTTGGATTCCTCTGTGGTACTGCTATAAAATGTCTCACAAACATGCCAAAATTAACTAAAATGATTATTGATTAATTCATTAAAGAGAGAATTTTGTTATACATTCAATTATACTGTAGGTTAGTTCAAACACTGCCAGCTCAGGTATCATCAAGAATCAGTAATCAGTGTTTGAATGTGTTTAAAACTGCGGCAGAAAACTCAGACACCAAAGGGAGAAATTTGTTTTCCAAACCTAAAATGAGCCTCCAGTCTCCAGTCCTCCTCCTTAACAGAGACAACTGTCTGTTTTTTTCCTCCAAGTGGAGAAAAATTACCTCTTAGTTTATCTTGTCTGTATATCTTAATATGGTGTCAATGACTACTCCACCTTTATTTTCCTCCCAGCCATTATCCCCCTTCAACTACACATCTGTGATTGATTGGTGGTGCTTGGGAGCCGTCTCGGAGTCAATAGGAGAGAAATTGAGAGAAAAATGATATCCGTTCATCTCCAGGGTGATAAACGAGTGTTTTTCTTCTCGTTTATCAGGCATTGATCCCTAGTTCACGGCAGGTAGCATCTGATCAGCTGAAGATCACATCAGAGGTGGTGATCAATACAAGTGATTGGCTTTGGGGGGGGTAGGGGTGGGGGGGAGTGTGTGTGTGTCTGTGTGTGTTTTAGGGTGGTGGTTGAACCTGGCAGCTGTGTCTGGAATTCTGATCAGTGGATTGATTATATGAATGCTGATCAGATGTATTGATTAACAACTATGTCTGTTTTTGGAGGGGACACCACTAACTGAAAATTGTGTGTCTGATAAGTACGATGAGAACTTGTCAAGAATGGCAACCATATTTTTAAAATAGCTGATAAGAATGTCATGATCAATTGTCATCAGCTGCCAATAACAGATTATTAGTAACTTTTAAGAGAACTGATTTGGTGCTAAGGTATGGTTGAGATCAAGTAGCCACAAATATATGACAGTATTTGACCTTAAAGGGGAACTTGAGCGAGTTTACAGATCAAAGTTTATCTGCAGGTCTTGGGGAGTACTACTGCATATGTGAAAAAAGTTGTACAAAGCCTTTTTGCGACTCCAGAGACAGCTGCGCAAAGTCTGATAAACATGATGTGGGATTCACAGCAAACAATGCAACATTACTCTTATTATCTTATTTTATCTCATTGATATCAGCCTCACTGTTCACTGTTCACTCTCGCACAACCGTGTCAGGGCTGTATTAAGTTAATGCATGTGCAGCATTATACTGGTGTAACATAGGGTGGCCATTATTGTGAACAAGTATGAGGAAACACATTGTTTTTGTTGCAGACGTTAGCATTAACAGCAGTTGTTTATCAAAAATGTGTCTACAAAACAAGACAACTTTCATTTTTGGCATGTTAGCAGATCAGTTTTAAATGTTGCAGGGAGTAATGGAACAAAAGGGAGCAGCCGCAGGGAGCAAGATGTTAGATGAAGAGCTGCAGCCGATTAGCTGCGCACCTCCAACTTCCCAGCAACCAACTGTACTGTGCCCTATTGTGAAGAAAACTACTTGCGCCATGCACAGCTTGAAAATAGAACACACACTTATTACTATGCAATTATTATAGTCTGAGTTCTTTATTAAAGCACCCCGAATGTGTTTGGCTGCTCTGTAAGTAGCTGCCTATTAAACTGCACTTGCTGTTAACACTAGTAACCACAAGTTTCCCCAGAACCATCAGGAAACTGACAACTTTAAATGATAACTTTAAATGATAACTTTGAAATTGTCTACAATCAGGAGTGTATCAGTCAGCAGGGCCAGTGAAGGACAGAGAGGCAAAGCATAACACAGAAAAAATTGCATGAACCTCTTAGTTGCCTGTATCAACTGTCATTAGCTCAAACAACAAAAAACAAAGAGGCAACTTAGAGATCCAGTGAATGACAGACTGAAACATAGAGAGAGAAGACAGAGACCTACCCAGAGAAGAGAGAATTAAGGCTTATACCTTGCATCATCCCAGTAACAATAGGGAGAGTGCTTTTCAGAGGAAGGCATAATCCCATTTCCACACGCTAAAGAAATCCTGAGCCAAAGCCTAAGGCTGCACAACCACACACTGTTCTAACACACTTACATCCCATAACACTCTCCCACTCTCACACTGTTTTACACACACACACACACACACACACACACACACACACACACAAACACACACACACACACACCCTCCAGCACATACATGCTCACAGTCGCACACTGTACTTGAGCCAAACACGGTAAAGCCTCTCTCAAAAGCAAATTCACACATACAAGCACAGGCACACGCATACACTCTCATTCTCTAAAGTAAGGATGTTTGTTGGAACACACATGGTAAAGCCTTTAACACACACACACACACTCTCGCAGACAAAGCTAGACATGGCAGGGGTTCTGTCGATGCTTAGAGACGTTATCCGTCTTCTAAGAGTTGTTGTCAAACTAGACAGAAGTTTGTTGGACACTAAAAGAATCTGGCTCCCTTTGGACCAGCTTCATTGTGTGTATTTAATTCTTTTATGTTCTATCCAACATTGTCACATATGTAGGGTTGTGAGTAGAGATGTGTTGTGGGCCTGCCTGTGTTCATTTATGTGTTTGATGGTGTTTTTTGTGTGCGGTCCAGTTTTTTCATGTGTGTGTGGACATATGCTTGAGAATTAGCACACAGTATTAAACAGTATATATATGTTCGCTACAGAGACATGGACAACTTGGCATATTTGGTATATGGAACATGTCTTGTCCCAACATCTTTGCCTTTAACTACCTCCAGATCCTTTCTTCTCAGCGTCAGCCAGCCAGCTCAAAGTACTCTTTCTATTTTAGTGCTACTATTAATATTTGTTCCTGATTGTCACTTGTTAGACTAACTCATACATGCCTGCTTGAGCTAAAATGATTACATAACTTATTGATCAGTTGATTGCAAGAAAATTCATCAGCAACATTTTTTTTTCAATTGATTTATCACGTAAAGTAATTTTTTTTAAATGCCAAAATAAGGTGGTTACAGACCTTTAAATGTGATCACTTCCTGCTTTTGTCTTATATGCAAGTAAACTGAATATATTTAGATTTAGAGCTGTTAATCTGTTGATTATTTTCTCAATTAATCAATTAGTCGTTATAGACTAATTGAGAAATGTCAGAAAATGGTGAAAAATAATCACCTCAACATCTTGTTTTGTCTTGATCAGAAGTCCTTAACCCAAAGATATTCAGTTTACAATCATAGAGGACTAAAGAAACCAGACAACATTCACATTTAAGAAGCTGGAGTGATAGAATTTTTGTATTTTTTCTTACAAAATGACTCAAAACGATTAATCGATTATCAAAATAGTTGCTGATTAATTTTCTGTTGATCAACTAATTGATTATTCGACTCAACTTTGCAGGTCTGCTCTTGGATAAAACCTGTAAAGAACTATTTTCCTTAGTAGTTTAATGAAGCCAGTGGGTAATACCGGATTATTCTTAGATAGACCTGTTTTGGCCTTGCATCATACCAAGCTAATGAATATGCCCTTATAAGCCTTGCTGCTCTCTAGTGGAGGCGAATGTAGACTGTAGCAGATCCTGTTCAGCTTTGTATCATGAACTTAGCCAATATAAGTAGCTATGGGCAGCCTCACTTAGCTGTTATCAAGAAACTGATAAGATAATCTACTAAATACTGTGAAATCCTCACTCACTGCCTTCAGTGCAAACCCATTAACACCTTCTTTATGTTCTTTTCTCCTCTCTTTTCATCTCTCCAGGGTCTAATCAGTTCATTGGGCGGATGCAGGACTTTAGATTTTATCCTGCCACTCTGACCAACAGGTGAGATGGATAGCGTGACGTAGAGAGACATTTAAAGATGAATGAACAGCCAGACTAAAGGAAATGAGTACTGTGAATGGATGGGTCAGGGGGGAGGAGGAAGGGAATCATGGTTGATGCAAAAAGAAGTGATATCTATTGACAGATTGAAAAAAAGGGAGAAAAGGATAGAGATGAGGAGAAATAGACAGATACTATATAGATTAAGACAACAAGGGAAGCGGAGCAGTGTGGAGTGATAAAGAGAGAGGTGGTAGAAGGAAAGAAGGGGAAGGCTAATCGTTGCATCTTAAGATCCATACTGCTTCCAGAGGATTTTCCTACCATTCAATACAAGGCAATTAGTGTTTTGCTTACCAGTGATGTACTCCACACAGTAAGGACTTACAAGTGTGTCTCATCAGGACTGGGGAGAGACAAAATGAAGGATTGAGTTTTCAAATTATGCCTTTGATTTTTCACTTTGCACTAAATGTTCAGTCAAAAGCCCATCAACAGGTGCTTTAAGATGTTATCTCAAGCTATTTTGTTTAGTTTTTTCAGTCACTGTCATTTTTGTTCTTAATTGTTTGTTATTTTTAGATAAAATAAAGATATGTAGATTAGGGGGGGAAATAAATTTTCTGCAAATGTGTTCCTTCATCTCCCAAGTTTAGCAGAGATTTAAATGAATTTGTCTTCAGTGTTTTGGTATAGCTTAATGTATCGCACTGTTTTTTGTTTTAACAGGGAAATAGTGGAGGTGTACTCAGGTGTCCTGCCCCAGCTCCATTCCCAGTCAGAGTGTCGATGTCCTCCCAGTCATCCCAGAGTGCACCCTTTAGTAGAGAGGTACAGTATCACAACTTCTTTTTTTATGTGTAATAGTGGACTGTATATTCTAAATATTCAGTATCATAAATATCTTTTGTATATTTATGATTTGATGAGCTTGACTTTGTCATCACTCAAAGCTTCTACAAAGCTGAACCCTGCTTAGAGATTATGAAGTCTTTATTGTTAATATTAAATATGATCACATTTTAATTTAACAAACTGAAAAACGTTTACTGCCACTGTTAACAGATACTGTATTCCCAATGCTGTCGAGGACACCACCAATGACAGAGTCTTAAGACTGAACCTTAATGCCCATCCACTCAGCTACATCAATGATCAAGACATGGGCACCACATGGCTTTCTAAGATCATGACTACACAGGAACTGGATGAAGGAGTCACTATTACAGTGGATTTTGCTAATGGACAGTACCAGGTAACACATCCAATATCACAAATGTGCACGTAAGTTGACACACACAGGTCATGTTACAATAATGACAGTCAGACAGATGTGTAATCAGGGTCCCTGCAGATCCTTAAAAAGTCTTAAAATGTCTTAAATTTAGTTTTTGATATTCAAGGTCTAAAAATGTCTTAAAATGTCTGGAATTGCAGGAGGGGAGGAATTCAATTTGATTTGGGGCAAAATGAATGAGCTTGTCTATGTTTTGTTCAGTTTTTATGTTTTATTTTACTGGTATTTCATATCACACAACAGTGACCATTTCCACAATGTCCAATACCTATTTGTTTGTACGTTAAATACGTAGCTTACACTCTGCTTGGTAGTTGGCGGTACGCCTTGTGTGGCTGTGATCTGCATTTTAACCCAGAAGAAGAATGTATTTATTCAGCTCCTGATTTGAGGGATGCAGTGGGGAAAAAGGAAAAAAAAAAACAAGAACACAACACTGTGAGCAAGCAATGCAGGCTCAGCCATGGATAAATGCAAATTTAATGAGAAGTGGTTGGTGGATGACAAATATTGTAGCGGGCTGAAACCATCCAGCGATTCGTATGAGGTGCAAAATGAACTCTGTTGTAAAACATTCAAACCTCGGACAATGGGTTGTAAAGCCCTGGATTCTCATATGAAATCTGAAAAGCACAAGCGCTATGCTAGCACTCGAAAAAGTATCCATCAAGTCGTTCACTGCTACAGCACTGCTAGTTTAGCTGTACGTACTAGAGATGATTTGTCTACTGCGAATATGTCCACTCTGGCAAAGCCTTCAGGCCCCAGTACCAGTCATCTGACAGTATTCAGCACTTTCTCTCTGACAGCCAGGTTGAGGGCAGAAGTGCTGTGGGTTTTGCATGTACAATAAGTCGCCACCACTCATACACTTCAAATGACGACATCCACACAGTGTTCAGGGAAATGTTTCCTGATTCCAAAAATGCAAAACATTCACCTGTGGAAGGGACAAGACAGCTCACCTTGTGCGCTTTGGACTTGCTCCTTACATGAAAAAGGAGTTCATCTCAAGAGTGAATAAAGATTCGTTTGTCATTATGTTCGACGGGAGCATGAACAGGACCACTAAGAATAAACAACTAGACCTGCATGGAAGACATTGCATTGGACAACCGATGAAACTGGCACCCACGTTCAATTCTATTTCTTTGGATCATAATTCATGGGCCATTCAACAGCAGATGACTTGTTGGAACATTTCAAGGTAAGCCATATGAGCTATGCAGTAACAACTTAACAAATTTAGACAAACCCTTGACTACTTAGGCTAAAATGCGATTTTGTTTAAACTGCTTTTTTGTTCCTTTTTTGTTCCTACAGTAATGTTAGGCCTGGACCCATTTTTATTTGCATAGAATAAGAATGATATTTATTGCCAAGAAATTTTTATACAAGGAATTTGTCTTGGTGTTTGCTCACTCAAAGAGGACAAAAGCAACACATCTAGAATTATATAAAAGGGAATATGTAAATGGATAACATGACTTAGTAAAGTGTTGTGGGTATCATTATTGTACTAGTAAGACGATGGCTGTTTTTTATAGGGTGTTTTTATTTTTCACATTTGCAGGAGTGTACAAAGGAACTCAAGCTTAAGAACATGGACCCAATGTTAGTTGGATGTTTGTGGAGCTCATACAAAAAGAACAGGGTGAGCAATTTGCTGGGGCTCAACTCGAAGTTGTGGTTAGTTTTGAAGAGTGGTTTTGCAGTGTAACAGATGGAGAAAGTGCTCAGAGCCCTGCACTCTCTCTTCAACTGTGCACCAGCAAGAAGGAGGACTTCAGTTCTGCAACAGTTCCTCAACGTTTCCTTAACCTTTCTGTTGCCATCAGTGGCTTGAAAACTTGCCAGCAGTTGAAAGAGCAGTTGAAGGTTGGCCCTCCATTGTGAAGTACGTGGACCTGGGGTTATTGTCATATGACACCATCACTGAGGCCCGAATAGATCCCTTCTTCTGGCCATTTCAAGAGTCTTCCTACGTTTTCTGACAAAATACCAGACGGATGCTCCAATAACGCCCTTCCTCCAGAAAGACCTGGATGATTTGATCAGGGTAATTATTCAATATCTTTCTTGTGTTGTAAACTGACTCCATTGTAGTCCTGTTTAAGCTACTGACCAGCTTTGTTCATATGACAAGCACTTTAATTGAAGAGTTAATATTTCTTTTTCCGTTTAATGAGTTGGGCACATACACTCATTGACATAAAATCGTATACAAGATCATATACAACATATTACCTTAACCCTTCCCCACACTCATTCCCCTTGTACACATACTCCGCATACATCAGTACATGCTCTACTTATCTCTAGTTATTAAACAAGTCCCATCTCTTCCACAATACTTATATTTCCTACCTATTTCATTTGTCCAGTTATACTTATCTACTTGCCTGCAAGCTGCAACACACATGTGCACCCACAAACTCACACATTCTCCCCTAACCACACAACCACTCACCACTCACATTCATAAATTTAATCAGTATGGGTGCAGCAGCTGCCCTCAAGGTGGGACATCCAGTATATTCATGCCTTTTATTCATCAGAGCAATTCAATAATGATGTGTTGCAGAATGTCTAGGCTATTTTAAGTAAGTTAAGTCAGTAAAATGTATTTATATAGCGCTTTTCACAGACAATCGTCACAAAGTGCTTGATGCCATGAGCATGATGCCATGAAGAAATACAGAGAAATACACAATCTGTAATTAAAGTGCACAGTAAAAAACTTTTTAGGTCAAGTCAAATATTTGTGACCAATTTTTAATATTTTATCTGTAGTTTGATATGTACAGCTGAATTAATGTTAACCAACTGCTGAGTATGTGTAATTATTCTGGAGGTTTGAAAAACCACTTACTTTCGTCAGGGACTGTTGGGGGCCAAAAACAGTGTAAGCAAGCTTGGTGTGTTGCAGTTTAACAAAGACTGTGAGATTGCCCTCTCAAGCATCTGCAAGAAGGCTCTGGATAAGTGCCCTCTGAAGTACTCCATAGTACAAAACATGATGTGTTTGGACCCAAATACAATGTACTCCGAGCCAGATGAGTGCCTGCAGAAAAGGAAGTGTCTCATCCAGACGTTTGTGGAAGATAATCCGTTGACAGGCGGAATATCTGCTGGTAAATTATAGGAATAAGAATAGAGTGGAATAGAATATTATTATTAATTAAATTATATTTTTCTGTCATTATTCTTATCTGAAACATGGATATTTGTTAACAACACATGGATTTTAACATTCTCTTTAAAAATTGGCATTGCCTTTCATACACCAAGTCCCTTAGTTTGTCAGGGAGTATTCACTTGGTCAGCATATTCATGTTGGTGTGATTTCATTGGCTACACACTGAATGCTGACATTTGATTGACATTGTATTGATGGCACACATGTTACATTACCTTCATCATGGGACAGTTAAGTCACAGCTTGAGAGACGGGGCACACAATGCTATTGTGTTTGTTGGGTGGCAATTTGTTGGGTAGCATAGATGACTTGAGAATGACACTTGCACTTGAACATCTGTTAAAACACAATTGTTGACTGACTTTTGAATGATTACAATTTTATTGTTTTAATTTTGCTCTGACTTGAACATACATATTTAATCTGTTATTTTGCTATTAATATTATGTGAATATTTACATATATATGTTTTTGCATCTAATTTCAGGGGATTTCACAGCAGTTTGAGACCTTCTTGTTCAAAGAGGCCAAAGCTGTGAACTCCATGTCCTTGAGTCCACAAGACCAAGACTCCAGAGTTGATGTGTTTTTACAGCAACACATCAGCACTTCTTACCCTGAGCTCTGGAGTTTTTGCAAGAAGTTGCTGCTCTTGTCCCAAGGGCAAGCAGAAGTCAAACAGGGTTCTCAGTCAACAAAGAGGTGGAAACATGCAACATAGCAGAGGACACCGTTATCACACAGAGACTTGTATGTGACAATTAGGGCTGTAGTCTCCTGGTCGACTAGTCGATTAGTTGGTCAATATGCTCTTGTCTGACTAAATTCTCATTGGTCGAATAATCTCTGTTACTTTCATGATGAGAAAGTGCTACATCAATAGCTTTCTAGGATTAATCCATTATTTCCTGCAGCGGGAGAGACAGACTAACAAATTACCTGTGAAAACGGGGGTGTATTCAAAACACCCCCATTTTTTTCATAACTTTGAACTCTCCCAAAGTAATGGAGCCTGCTGGGTCACTCTGTCCCCCCCCCCCCGACTAATCAATTAGTTGAAGATTACGTACGATTGTAGTCGACCAAGATTTTCTTTGGTTGACTACAGCCCTAGTGTCCATGTCAGAGTGTCTGGCGTGGTGACCAAAGTGACTCTTACAAAATGATGGGGAAGATGATGCTGAACTAGTGTGCAACTGCATGCCTCAGGTACAGAGCTTACCTGGATGAGGAAAAAAGCAAAAAGGGATGAGCAAAAGCTGAAGAGAAAGAACGTTGAAGAAAACCTTGATGAGCTAAAGAAGAGGATACACAAGATGTATGCGAGAGTCTACAAAAGGGTGCAGACAACTGTGCCAAACACGCAGAGAATACTGCAGGGACCAGAATGGCAACACCGATAACAAAATCAAACACACTGAGGAGACGAGCAAAGGAAAAGAGAGAGCAGTTGCTAGTCCTAAATAATGAAATTGATAAGAAGGCTGCTGAGCTAGGACACATGTCATGAGAGACATGGTGTCCATGGACAAACAGGGTCAAACAACTATACAAATTATTTCTGCCAGACGTTCTGAAAAGGAAAGTTTGGTGCTTATTGACTGAGAAATTAAAAATTGAAGAACATAAGGATTATTTCTCCCTAGAAATTACCCAGGCAGACTTTAAGGGTCATTAGCGCTTTGTAGAAGTTGAGATTGTCTTATGTACACATTTTTGTGATTTTAGGCCAAAAGGTTGTAGCGACTGGGTTGTCAAGTTGTCTCTACAGGGCCCTCTTATATTTATTTGATGGTAAACACAGAGGGACATTGTCTTCCATTGGAATGGGCTCAGCCCCATACAGTTTTATTTTCGTTAATGAGAATGCAGTTATGTCAGCTAATGTGCACCGAATATTTCAAAATATTCAAAAAACTCAATAATGGTGTATATTGCAGTCTTGTTTCTTAATTTCTTTTGCCACAGTAATGGTACTATTTTTTCGTTTTAGAGGTATTAAAAAGGTCTTAAAAGTCATTAAATGCGTACTTAAGAATATGCAAATACCCTGCGTGCAATGAAACAGAAAATAAAGTATCTTATTTTGCCTGTACATAGAAGTCTGTTAGACCATTATCAGGATTCTGACTTTTTTTTAAAATTTTAAGTAATTGTGATAATGGTGTCTCAAATTTTCCAGTGTTGACATGTTTTGACTGAGTTAATTGAATATGTCAGCCACTCCCTTGTACGTATTATCATCCTGAAAGACACGATTGCCATCAGCTGGTCGGATGGGCTGATAAGGATCCATCCTGTAGCTGTGAGGCCTTGAGTTTGACCTTGACAATACACTAGGAGTACTCTGTTGAGGCATCTTTAAACAGCTTTGGAAACTTTGACACACCAGCACTGTGTGTTATGACAAACACACATTCAATCCACATTTGAACTCTTTCGGACTGCTTGCACAGGTAATCCATAGTGTAGCCATTCATTCAACAGTCAGCTTGTACTCCTTATACAGTACGTTACTACCAAACAGAATTACAGTACCCGTACTGTACATTCAAGTGTGTCCAAACCTTTGCCTGGTGCTGTATGTCAGCTGGAAACAGATTTGTTTCATATACTATATATATATATATATATAGGTTAAAACCTATATATATTGTGAAAAATTGACATTAAATTGAGGGTGCAGACAAAGTGGTATAAATATTTTTTCTTTAGGTGGTAACCTTATTAAAAATTAATGCAACAACTTGTGCCAGTATATTTAAGTATCTGAAATTTATAATAGCAGAATTTATTATTTAGACTTTTAGTTTCATGTGTAATTTATTTATTAGCACAAGTAACATGACACAAAAACAAAATACATTAAGGATTACATTCAAATCCAAATTGGCTTATAAAGACATATCAACAAGAAATAAATAAAAATATAACATCTAAAAGGTAAGTTTATCAATGATGAGGGAAAAAACTATAAAATAGTTACAAAATGTAGAAGGCCATAAGTTGCAGCTAATATCTTCCATTGGGTTATAATATTTCAATATTAGTTATTACAGAATCCCCTGTTCATCTGTTATGTCAACATTGAGTTGTGTGATATCCATGTGAGCAGGGTTAGGAGCAAATGTGGGTTTATCACAGGTCTCTGTGTCATCTCAAAGTCTTGGCTTGCTCATTCATTGTTAGCTGCTTTGGGTAGGACAGTCAAATAAATTCCATCATTTTGGAGTGTACAGCTGAAATGCTACAATACAAACACTGTACAATATCTATCTGCCTGCACCTGTGGGTGCAGTGGACAGTAGTTTCATCCTCTTTCTAAGCACTGTAGCGAGAGACAGACAGGGGGCAGAAAGAGAGAGAGAGATTGCTGGATTTGGTCGTTGTCAACATTGGGGGGGGGGCTGTCATCTCTCTTCTCTCTGAAGTGTGTATGTGAGTGTGGGCAGGATTTTGGGAGCTGTCCTGACGTGGGCGCTCAACTCAAGTCCCCAGATAAAAGACACTTTCTGAAGTTTGTGTGTGTGTGTGTGTGTGTGTGTTTGCACAGTGGTGGTGGCTTAATGCGCTCCCTACTGTGTAACCCAGTGTCCCAGCCCACACTGTAGTGGGGCAGATAACACTTAACACACGCACACCCACACCTACACAAAGACATACACATGGTTTGTGTGTGATAGGAATGTGTGTGTGTTCGTGTAACTATGTGTGACTGTGTTGTTTGAGAGCTGTCTGGTTTTCAACCAAAACCCTTAATTATAATTTTGGGTCCTCCATGCAAGAAAAAGACAAATAATGACCTATAAGGACATTGTCATTATTAGAACATGACTAGAAAAATTAACTAATAGTCATGTACAAACACCAGATTCATTCCAATATCATTTTGTTCGGTCAGCCCTCTGCAATCAAAGTAAAAATAGAAAATAAAAGTTATGAAAATTCCACACCATGGTAAATATTTTTGGCCTAACATACTTCAACTGAGTGCTAGAGATGGCTCAATCAGGTTGAGTTAAGTACAACTAATTTTTTATCAAGATTTCACAGTTAAAAATGTGCTCATTAGACTATTAAACAGTTAATACAATGCAATGCAAAACAGCAACACCTCTTACTACGGCTTTGAAAATTGCTATAGAGGTGAATAAATATTTCTGTCACAGTGTTAACAAAAAGTAAAGATTTAAAGTATCACCATGGTGGGATTTATTACAGGGCTATCGTGGACAGGTGTACCTATTCATCCTAACTGTACCCCTGTCTCCTCCAGGTATTCTACGTTATAGTTCAGTTTGGCGGCCTCTTGCCTGAGTCAGTTCTGATCCAAAGACGAAGGCTCGATCTTACTGACCTGCAGAGTGGCACCACCACAGAACAGCCCTGGTTGGACTGGCAGTATATTGCCAAAGACTGCAGTGTGTTTGAAATGCAGAACAACGGGCCTTTACTGAGGCCAGACTCAGTCAACTGTCTGCAACTACCCAGGTAGGATGTGTGCGTGTTTGTGTGTGTGTGTGTGTGTGTGTGCATGTATGTTTGGATGGTAAGTATGAAAAATGGTATTATTTTTATCCACTGATCCTGGGTTCCAAGGTTACTAAGCTTTTTGTGCATGGTTTTAAACGTACATCAATAATAACACAATATGCTTAGTAGTATGGTAAGCCCTGGGGGAATCAGGGAGGGCAACCACACATTTAGTTACTTTCAGTTCTGTTGTAAAATTTAATATACGTTCTTCTCCTTTACTGCGTCATTAGTCAGATAAGGATACAGATTAATCATTCCATTTGAAACTGCTTTGAATAATCTATATGTGGAAAAGCTGAAAATAAACTCCTCAAACAGTCTGTTTGGGGCTTTCTCCCAAGAGCAGGGACCACATGTTCTCTTCTACCCTGTTGGGTGGTCATGGCCTCTTCCATGCAGAGAAGATGACACAGAAAATTACTGGCAAGACTCAACAAAGAGAATTATGAGCACACACACACACCACACACAGACTCATATTCATAAATGTATGCAAGTGTATATGTGTGTAAGCACATGTACTAAAACAAAAGAACATTAGTTTCAGGACATCAAAGAAAACCAGACACATACCCATTACACACACATGCAGTAAACACACAAAGAAGCACACACACTTTCCTGGCACCCTCACAGTGAGTAGATTTAAAAAGCTAACCACCTACGGCGTTGCCTTGGCACATGACCGGTAACAGGCTCTCGATTGGCACTAGATAGAGAACTGGACTTGGAACGTAGTCTAACATACACACACAATCTCACACACTCAATCTTGGCATAGCTGCTTGTATCAAGGCCTCGGTTGGCACTAGATAGAACAGGTATGAATAGATCAGAGATTATGTAGTCATTGCTTATTTTTCACTTGACTGACAAATGATATCACATACAACCTTCCCTGGCACAGTTACATGTATTAGTTAATTTGGCATGAGAGCAATTGAACCTCACACTGGCAACATAATAAAACACTTTGTGACATCAGTGGTTGATAATTATATCAAAAAGAGCACCTCATTTGATCTTGTGAGATTTATGTTTTTTATCTTGCAAGATTTATTTAATCCCACAGGAGACGTTGCTTCTCCTGAGCTCACTAGAGTGTCTGGTGAGATTAATTTAAGCATGCCTCAGTCATTTCAGGTGTTTTCAAACCAGTCAGTCAGTTCTGCTCCAGGAGGGCTGTTCATGATCTCTTTGCCTCTTGTTTACATGTACAGATAGACAGGTAACTTAGAGACAACAGAGATGAACAGCATTACAGCATTACAATATAGGTGCAAGTTTTGATTATTAGTTATTTTAGTGGTCTAGTTAATTCAATAGTTACAGTTGTATCACAATTTTTTTTTCCATTAGGAAAAAACAAAAAAACAAAAACTGTTGCCCAAATGCCCAAAAATGGAACCAATGTGTCCCCCATCATACTGATCTTTTTTCATATTGAGCACTGGCTGAAATGTGTGCTGTATAAAAATAAACATAATAAATATCAATATAATTTTTGTTATTGCTTTGAATAAGTTGTTATTTGGGGGGATTTTTTTCCTTATTGGACAGTAACAGTAGAGAGATGAGGAATGACAACAAAGGTGCCTGGCTGGACACAAACCAGGGACTTTGCAGTTCATGGTCGTTGCTTAACCCCTTGGCTACAAGGTCACTCCATATATTTCTTGCACTTATTTCTTACACTGTCCAGCTTTACACAGAAGTGGCCAAGTCTCAAGTCTAACTAGCTAATTAATGACCTGTTTATTACACGTCACAAGCAATGTGAAGGGGGGAGCAGGTGTCTATATTTGGAGATTTTCCCAATTTCCCCCTCACATATTCATATATAAATCGAATGTTTGTTTTATTCATCAAGTAGTTAGTGTTATTCTTTTTAGTTTTGATGATAGAGTCAGTCTTAGGCAGGACAGATCTACTAATGTATGCTCATGAGAGCGCCCACATGTGTGTGTGTGTGTGTGTGTGCGTGTGTGTTGGTAGCTGAACTGTCAATATGTCAAGTCAGTTTTATTTATATAGCTCCAAATCACAACAGAAGTTATCTCAGCACACTTTTCACATAGAGCAGGTCTAGACCATACTCTTTAATTTACAGAGACCCAACATTCCCCCCATGAACAAGCACTTGGCAACAGCAGCAAGGAAGAACTCCTCTTTCATGGGAAGAAACCTCGAGCAGAACTGGGGTCTAGGTGGGCTGCCATCTGTCTTGACTGGTTGGGTTGAGAGAGAAAGAGGGAGGGGGAGAGAGAGGAGAGCGAGACACAGAGAAGCACAACAACAACAATAATAACAATAATAATAATAGAAATATGACTAATAATAATAGTAATAGCAGTGGTTGTCAAGCTGGTCCAGCTGGACAGCAGGTGGTCCGCAACCAAAAGGTCACCTGCAAGATGAGAAAGCACAAAACTCCATGGAAGATGCCAAGTTAGTAACATGCATTAATGGGGCATGAATGCGTGCAGAAATGTATGTAAAACATATGTACAACACTATAGACTCCAGACACAGACAGAAACACAGCAAGCACAGCATATGCACAAACCAAAATAGAGTTATGTGGACACATTTTTACATACATACATCCCGTTTACATCAATGAGTACAATAGTGTGGACTCTGTGCTTGTAGTATGCCAAAAACCAAACTAGCATAAACAAACACGTGCACACACATGGAAACACAGGAGAAGTGCCCTGAATACGTCTTACAGAATTACCTGAAGACAAAGTAGGGGAGGCATTTACAGAGAAAGAAAAGAAGAAAGTAAGCAAAGGAGGAGCCTGTAGAGGTGAAGACAGAATGATACAGTAGGAGTTTTTGTCTTTGTCATGACACTTGTACTGTGTGTTCAATGGTGCCTTATCTTAAAATGTTAGTACACCATGAAGAACCCATACTTCAGTATGTAGCCCGTGGGTTCTTCTGAATAGTATAACAACCCTACACACAAGTAACACTGCTAAGTTGTGAATAACATTTCCTCCAAGATGAAACTAGCATATTTCTCATGCGTCCTCCTTGTCACCAAATACAAACTTTGCAAATGTTTTGTTTAATATGTCTGTTTTTATCTTCATACTTAACTGACTTTATGTTTGTGTGTTTTTCCTGGGTTTCAGTGACGTGCCCTACTCAGGAGGTAACATCACAATCAGCCTGCTGACCCCAGGACCAAACCTGAGGCCAGGCTATAATGACTTCTACAACACTCCTGAACTTCAGAAGATGGTACATGCCACCCAGGTCAGGATACATCTTAGTGGACAGTACCAGACCAGAGCAGCTGGGGTGAACCAGCGACACAGATACTATGCCATCAATGAGATCACCATCAGTGGCAGGTGAGGTTTACAATAATTTATCCAGAGAACCAATATAAGTACCTCATCTGTGTCTGAAAGTTGGTGGTATTGTGTATTATGATAAATAAAATGGAATTTAAATTTCCAATCTGGAATTTAATTGGATATGTTAATCTATGGTATATATAAATAAAAGCCTTGAAGAACTTAACTTGCACACTGAGTAGAATTTTGAATCATCATACCTCTAATATAGTTATTGTATACCTTAAAATGCAGGTAAGTAAGAATTAAAGGGTTACTCCAGAAACCTAGTATTATGCTCTCATAAATTTGGGGGGTTAGGTAAAACAGATTTTAAAAGTAAAAAAATGTAATTAAAGCAGCATAGACTGAAATATCTTGATATTTACTCCTTAGTATGGGTCAAGCACCAGTAACAAAATGTATCCTATACATTTCCCATAATGCAGCTGGATACTGTCTGTCAGTCATCAGACGCTCCCTGCCTAATTAACCTCCACATCTTTCAAACCCTGGTGACAGTGTACTGTACAACCTCTTCAGGGTTTTTTTTTTTAACTTTGGAGAGCTCCCTCCAGAAACACAGAAAACATTACCCAACTGTTTTCACAGGATGTTTAGTACTTCTCATGGCAAGTACACTAAACTTCATAGAGTGAATGAAGTTATCATTAATATTCATAAACTAATACTTTAACTTTTAAGTGTTTTTACATCTTTTTGTGAGTGTTTTCAAGTTCTTTAATGAATGTAGGGAAATCATCA
The DNA here is from genome assembly GCF_963924715.1 of Thunnus thynnus. Lineage (NCBI taxonomy): Eukaryota > Metazoa > Chordata > Actinopteri > Scombriformes > Scombridae > Thunnus > Thunnus thynnus. The sequence continues at coordinate 25,071,092 of NC_089517.1, read as the reverse complement.
CATGTTGCATCATTCCAATCTCTTATAGTCCTTAAAATGTAAGAGTCATAATTGGTTAAAGGGGACCTATTGTGCTTTTCTTTATTTTGTGTCATATATATATAATGTTACAATGTCAAATGTTCATATTAAAAGTGGCAAAAGTGGCAAATAGTGAGGTAAAAGTAATCCCTGTGAGCTAAAAGCTCAGGCTTCAGACTGCTCTGAATACTAGGTTTCAGACGTTTTTTTCTACTTCTGCGATGAGCTGACGTCACCTCGTGATGGATTTCTTTATATGTTCATCTGCTCCAGGCAGAGCCCGCCCACAAGTGCTGCAGTGTGTGTTGGTCAGCTGCTCTCATTTGTTAGTGCTGGAGTTCACTGCTCCGCTCCGCTAACATTATGGAATTTTTCCATTGTTTTGAGGTTAGTCACGCTGAGCCACCGCTCAAATCGAGCTGGCATGCTGCAAGTGTTTTTCCATTACACAGCATGGCAAAGTAAATAAATTGTTTACATGTTGGAGGTGTGCTGGTCGTCTGCAGCTCTTCATAAAACATCATCACTCTGGCTGTTTCTGCTTGTACTATTTCTCCTTGCGTTAGTTCTAACTGATCCTTGGAACAAATAGCTCCAAATATCTCCATATGTTGTTGTGTCAACCTGTTTTTATTGAAGAATAGCGCCGCTAACGGCTCTGATAATTTGGATAAGTTGGCCAATCAGAAGAAAGTGGGCTTTTAAGGAGAGGGGCAGAGGGGAGGGGACCTAAAACGGCTCGTTTCAGACATAGGCTGAACTAGGGGGCTACATAAAGGACCAGTATAGGATAAATAAGGAGTTTTTTGAGCTGTGAGTCATGCAAAGCTACTCTAATAGAGTCCCAAAATAAAAATATAGAGCTGGAAATGAGCATAATAGGTCCCCTTTAAAAGAGACAATTGAAGATATTTTGTTAGTGTTGGTTTGTTAGAAGAATGTTAAAGCTCAAAAAATATCTTTGACAGACTGTTGAGTTTCAGCAGAGCTTTTCTGAGAGTAATTGTGAACACATCTCTTCATTAGACTGACAGAGTGACTGTTTTTATATGACTGTGGTAATTATAGGATTATGCAGGAGGCAATCATTTCTAACTCTTACTGTCCCTCCCCTCCCTCTAAGCTGTTTTAATTAGTAGCTTGTTACACTGAAGTAGGAGAAACAGATTTAGAGCTGCTGAAATCTCATCTTTGCATTCTTTACCCCTCACCATCTTCCCATTCCCCCCCTTTTCTTTCATTCTTCTTCCATCTCTCTTCATTCCTTATAAAGCATGTAAAAAGGCATGTTGGCAAGAGAGAGTACACTCATAACTTAAGCATGTGTGTATATGTGTGTGTGTGTGTATGTCATTAGCATTGTTTATCCTACATGTTAAAACAACGTCCCCCTTATGTCACATTACGGCATGTTATGGTGGCTATATTTTCAAAAAAAAACTGTATAGTAGGGGTGTAAAGGTACACAAAATTCACGGTTACTATGTACCTCGGTTTTGGGGTCACGATTTTTTTCCATACGATTTCGGTGCAGAAAAAAAAAAAGAAAGGTAGAAAATAACATCCAACAATGGGTCAATGGCCAAAACTATTACTGAAGCAGTTTAGTTGTGCTGCAGTGGAAAAAGAAAACAAATTTTCTGTTTCTTGCAAAGAGTCAGGACACCTTCTTAACAGCTGTTTTATGCTGATTTATGGTCGCTCCGAACTGGTTATGATGTGTTTTGTCCGACCACGTTGGAAATCAAATGTGTTTACAGTTGTGAAGTGAAGAACGGCTTCACTCAAAGGTGACCATCACAGCAAGGGGAAGGGGACCAAGGGGACTGGGAAAAGTTTCAAACTGAACCGAACATCCTGTACCGAATGGTTAGGGACGATTACACGAACCGTTACACCCCTACTGTATAGTATTAAAAGTCCCCCTACTACAAAAATGTGTTTTTAGGGCCTGAGCCCAAAGGGCGAAGACCCTATTCTATTTCGTGTGTTTGTTTGTTTCTTTCTTCTTTATTATTCCGCCACTTCAGCCCTAAATTTGACCCCCTAAACATGCTCAAAAACTCACCAAATTTGGCAGGCACATCAGGTCTGGTGAAAAATTTGATAAAATGTAAAAATTAACCCCCAAAGTGCCAAAATGTGCTCGAGAGCGCCACCTACGTATCTAATATGGCCGCCACGGCCCGTAGGAATGTCGTAGAGAGATTGAACCAAAACTCAATTATTCGTCTCATCAAGACCTACAAATCGTATTCTGACACCCTTGACCTAAATCCAACAGGAAGTCCGCAATATGCCCATCAAAGTACGACTTTGCGCCAATTTTGGACCCCCAAGAAACGCTATCTCCTCCTAGGGCGTTAATGGTATCGACTTCAAACTTGAATACATGACTGACCACTTTGAAACCTGTATCAATGGATTTTCGATGAAATTTCCTACAAAAGAATGTGATTTTTAATGTAGGATTTGGCCAAAGTCATGGGATTTATGAGGATATTTCACAAGAAGAGTGACATTCTCCTCTCCAACTGAGAGGGAGAGAGAGAGAGAATAGGAGAAGGGGGGTTGAATGGAGCTCATTGAGTGAGAATGACAGTTTAGTGATAAAGTGCTGCAGAAAAATAAAATCAAAACTAAAATTTGTAGCTCTGTACTGCAGTTTTTCCTTTTTAGGGCCCAAGCACCTAGCGGTTCACTCACACTCTCTATTCAAATATTTTTTTTCTCTGTCAAGCTGCAGTTACTTATTGTCTCTACACACCTGACAGTACACATTTCAATCAAACTTTGACCAGGTCATGTGGGTTAAAAGTCTTTACTTTTCTAAAAATAAACTTGATGAAAATTAGGAAATTAATTTGTTTTAAACACAAACTCATCAAAAGTTTTCAAATTATTAATTGAAATTACAGTGAAAAGGCCCAAAACTTGCATAATTTTGATGACACAGGGGTGAGCAAGACAGACATGTCTCACCCTGCAGAAAATTGTCATCCTCACACCGTTGAGTTTTGATGTTTCGCCATGACAGAGGAAATTGCTATAACTTTATTGTACATGCTCCAGTCTGCACCAAACTTCGCATGTTTGTAAAGTCAGACCTGTCAGCCCAGGTCTGGAGACATCTACACGCCCGTGACAGAAGGCTTGGACTGCACCGCACCCCGACGTGCGCAAGGGTGTGAAGGCCCGTTCGACGCTGCTTGCAGCTTAAATTCTTCTTGTTCCTACAGTTTGATGTTTGAGCTTCACTGTGCAGAATGATGTATGTGCAGAGTTTGACACTAGAAGGCTGTTATCACTTTCATCTACATTAAGTGGAAAGTTTCTTTGTGCTCATTGAAAATCTGATTTTAAGGGGTGGGCCTACGAGCAGGATTTGTGACATCACAAATAGTTTGGAGCCAATTCTGGTCTAATATTCAACTTAAGCAAGGGTGATGTGAAGCTTGAAGCCAGTGAAGTAGGAAACATCTGGTGTCCAGCAGTTAAACTTCTGAAATGAAATATATTTGCATATTCATAGATCCTGGATTTTAATGAGGGAGAACGAGGAAATGTCATTTCAGGGTTTTTGACGTGGTAATTATACTTTTTTTGTAGAAAAGCCATATCAGACACTCATTATTGTTCCAAGCAGAGTATTTTAGATGTCTTAATATATGTCTAGAGGGGATCTTTAAATATAGCAAGTAGATTTCCTCAGGTTATTAACAGAGAGACTGGGGTTACAGTGTCAGTCTCATCAGTATATTATTTAGTATTGCACCTGACCTAGGACTTTTTGTTATTAGGGTATTGTTAGTCTCCATATTATATATATAGTTTTTTTGTATTTATATCAGTTTAATCTGAAAGATAAAAAGTCAGCATTATTTGTGTGGTACATTCCAGCTTTAAGGCTCTTGTAGTTTATGTATTTCCCACCAGTGAGTATGTACTTATACATTTATGACATCATAAGAAAAACATTAAAGGATAGGTTCACCCTTTTTAAGTCCATCTTAAAAAAATACTCACACGTCCACATGTAATTGTTTTTCCTATATATTCTAGCGCTGTAAGTGATGGGAGACAAAATCTATCGTGCTTTTTCTGTGCAAAAATTGATTCCCAAGTTTAAAGCTAATACGAGGCTTCAGCATTCTAATATAGACAAATCAAGAATCAAGTGGGTAGCTACCACAGTCTTTTTTAGTATTTTTAGTACTTCTTTGTCTGTGAGAATCACAAAGAGGAATTTTTTTACTGAAAAGACTTTGAAAGATAGCTACAGCTGTTTATGGATTTTGTCCCCCATCACTTGGATTGAAATTGCTTTAGAAAGGGATCTCTTTGCAACCAATATGGACAGGATGAACAATAACTACCAGTAACTCTGTCACTGTACAAATTGGCATGAGAGTATTATTTCTAGACAGACCTGAAAAAATGTTAACCTATCATTTAAGATATTTGTGTGAATTTTTTTCATTAGAAATGTCTTAATGGCATATTGTTAAGCATTCTTAAATGATAAACCACAAAGCCACCATTGTAAACGACAGCACATTATTGTCTTTGATGTTTAAGGATGATATAGTAAATTATAAAAGTTGTATTTATTCCTTTGGAAATTGCAAGTTATTATCATTATTTTAAATATGATAGTCTGTACCTGAGTTACTAATTCACTGACTGAGTGATGAAGTTACACCATTGCTCGGCCGAATGCTGCCACTTCCTGTATTTTAAATTAAAAGCCCTCTAGCGTTTCATACACACTCCAATCATATACTTGGTTTTGACCTAGTCTTGTTGTATGTGAGTATAGCAATGTATTTGTCATTATCTTCAGTGTTACATCAGTGAGACAAATGATCTGTAGATCTCAAAGGCAATGAAGCTAATTCTTATATGCTCCAAACGATTAGGGCTGTAGTCAACCAAAGAAAATCTTGGTCGACTAAAATTGTACGTAATCTTCAACTAATCGATTAGTTGCGGGGGGTGAGGTACGGGACAGAGTGCACAGTGAACTCAGCAGGCACATATTTCTCTGTTCTGTATTTCTCTGTTTTGTGTCGCCATGTTAGGCTAACCCATCGTTGCTAACTTTGGAGCTAACTCCCTTCACTTTTCCAGTACTTGGGGAAACAACAGACGTGACTTTTTAGCATTTATTAACTAACACACTGTAGTTTGTACTGTACATTTACTGCCAGACTGAAAACTTACTACTAACGTCTTCCTCTGATCCGCTCGCACCCACCGTCACTTCTCTGCTTCTCGCTCATTCCCACTCGCTATGCAAACATACTACGCAATGCCGTATTACTTAACAGAGTTACGCTACCAATACTTTCCCAGGGAACGACACAGAGTTTGACTCACTTACCGAACAACACTGCACAGAGGCTCATGAACGCTAATGATTTCCGAATGAACGGATATTTGGCGTTAATTCTGGCATTTAAAAATATTTTTTTGGCCTGGCGGGGGTTCTCAATGTTATACTTGTGGGAGAAACACTGATTCAGCAAACGTTCAGTGCGTTCAGTAAATGCTTAGTAAACGTTGAGTACAGTTAGACCCAGCAGTCTCCATTAGTTTGGGTGAGTTCAAAGTTATGAAAACAACGGGGGTGTTTTGAATACACCCCCGTTTTCACAGGTAATTTGTTAGTCTGTCCCTCCCGCTGCAGGAAATAATGGATTAATCCTAGAGAGCTATTGATGTAGCACTTTCTCATCATGAAAGTAACACAGAGATTATTCGACCAATGAGAATTTAGTCGGACGAGAGCACATCGTCCAACTAATCGACTAGTCGACCAGGAGACTACAGCCCTACAAACAATACTGCACAAAAATACATTTTAAATTTAATAAGAAATTAAAAAATTTCAGTGCTTCAGACTTGATTAATTTAAACAGCTTGTAACAGGAAGGGGCATAAAGAGAAACAGAGGTGAAAGGATACATAGAAGAAAGAATAGAAGGGAGAGAAGCAACTGAATATCTGAATGAATAATTAAATCACTGTCCTGCCATGTGTATGTATGTGTGTGTGTGTTTGTGTGCACGTGTGTGGAGGGAGAGATGGAAGGAGAGAGAGAGAGACAGAACAGGGCTGTCTGCTACCTGTTATGTTGCTCTGATAATTCTCAGGATGGCATTTATAAATGTTGAATGGGAGCTTCCTAATGGCACTACTGCTGTTCTGTGGAGGGATGGAGGAGGTGGACAGCACTCTGAAGGGGGGAGAGCTTTGGACATGTTGTTTGCTTATCTTTTTGTTGTTACATTTGTCCTTCTTTTTTCATTTGCAATTTCTCTATGTTCAAAGTTTTACAATACAATCTGTTTCTCTTTCTCTCTCTCTTTCTCATTCTCTCTGTTCCGTCTTCCCCTCTCTCTGTCATCTGGCCAGATGTGAGTGTCACGGCCATGCAGACCACTGTGATACCAGTGTGGCTCCCTACCGCTGTCTGTGTCTACCTGAGACCCACACAGAGGGAAACAATGTAAGTAACAAACATGTGATCACAAAAATATGCACTTTTAAAACTAATTTGTAATGTTTAACAATGGATATCACACATGTTAATGTTTCATACAGTATGAAGTTATTAGAGAGTCATGTTAAGAGTTAGAGTTCCACCCCTACCTAGACACAAAGTTGTGACACTGCTGCACACTGCTTTCACTGTGGATTTTTCTCAAGTTATCAATAGGAGTATTAGATTGTGATATTCAGCATCAGATGCTTCATATCATGTGCAAACAGACACAAACACACACATGCTCACACACACTGAGCACAGAGGAATCCCCCTGGGGAGAATCTCCTCATGGTCTTAATTAAGCACTTTCCTTCCTAGCGACATAGAGAGGACTTCTCTAATACTGAAAATTACACACACACATTTTTTGAACCCTTCCTTTCTGTCCCTCTGTGTAAAGTGTTTTTCCCTCCTTTTACTTCTTTTTGTTTAGTGGAAGAGTGTTTTATTCCTCATTTGCTGAGAAATCAATTGAGCGGAGTTAACTACCTTGCTTTTGGACAGATACTGCATACCAGTGGTGCCAGACAAGTCTGCTTTTCACTGGACTGCTATCAGTGCGGCCAGGTTACAAAATATGACAGTATAGTGTATGCTGTTGAAAAGTTACAGTAGAGTGGAGTGACCCATATTTGATAGTGGGTCACTTCTAAATAGACTCCACTTGTTTTATGTTGCTGTCCTTTGAGAAAATGTATCTGTAGCTGGATGACAGGTAGGATAGTAAGACAAGGGGGAGTTGGGACAGATAAGATACAAAAATGAATATGCATGACTTAAATGTTATTCTAATAGTGTGTATTTGAATTTTGTTAATATTAGTGAGCATTAATAGCATTCAGTCTAATCAAGGCTACTTCATTCATCACATGTAGAGATGGAGCTCCAGCACAGCTTGTAGCCACATTTAAAACTGCAGCAAAAAAGAAGCCTTGGACTGAGTTTGACATCTCCATGAATCGTTGGAATCCTTCATCAACCAGCTCTTAGTCCATGGTGGTTTAGAGTTGGGTTAAAATATCACAGTTGGCTGCATTACTTTATCAGAAAGAGAGTAAGAAAGTAGAAATTAAATTTGACTGTGTCTGTTTCTGGTCACAGTTGCTTCCCAGTTTTCTTGCCCGTTGAGTGACACCCCCAGTTAATCCAATAGTATGATACCACACTGGTATGCTGCAGTATGTTAGCTTGAGTTCTGATTTCGAATTTGTGTGATGTAAACCACCTCCTTCTGACCAGGCCTTTGCTTGCAACCGTACTAATACAACTTGTCAGGTAATAGTAGGCATCACCCCAATAAAGCCTCCAGTCGGTCAGCAGTGAAAAGTTTAGTATGACTGCTCTACCTCACTGTAGCACAGGGCAGCCTGCATTATTCACTACTTATGTATCATTCATACACCAGCGCGCGTGCATGTGTGTGTGTATGTGTGTGTGTGTGTGTGTGTGTGTGTGTGTGTGTTTAGACAGAGCCAACAGAGGCCATTAATGCAGAAGTACAACTGTCAACAAGCACCTGTTCAATTGCTTCTTTTACTTACCCATTAAACTCAAATAACAAACACCTTCCTACACACACTCTAGCACTGAATAGTTTTGATAGTTGTCGTGTTTGTCTTACACGGACTCCAGACTCAAATGAAAATTGTCATGTAAAGCACACATTGTCAAGTACATGCCGTCATCCTGACTAATGCAGATAAGAAATCTCTTTGCTTCCCTTTCTCTCTTTTTTCACCCTTGCTATCTCTCTTTTTTTAACATACCACTTTTCTTTTTCCTCTCTCTAGGTCCCTGTCTCTATCCTCTTCTCTTTGTCGATCACTCTCTCTCTCTCTCTCTCTCTCTCTCTCTCATATGCAGTCTTTCTCTCCAGGGTCTCAGTTTAAATAATGTCTCAAATCGACTAGAACAATGACATTCCCTCAGCATGCATCTCTAATCAGCTCTCTTTCTCTCTCTGTGTTTGTCTTTCGCTTCATTTCACTCAGCCGTTTTCTCTACTCCCCCTCACTCTTTATTGCCTGGCTTTCTAAGTATTTAATTCATTCCTGTTTGACTCTGTCTCTCATGTTTCATCGCTATCTTCCTTCTATTTTTCTTACAGTCTCAGGTCTTAGCTGTCCTTGCGACATATTTTTCTTCTTCTTTCATACATACTGTACAGTAGTTCTTATGTCTTAGAAAGATGTCATGGAAATAAGCAATATGGATATATTTCTATGTGGTTGTGTGCATGTTTTATGTAAATTCCTCTCTACAGGAACTCTTCTGTGAAAGACATTAGTGTATATAGTATGTGTCTGTGCAGATTCCTCTTTGTGTGAGCATTCTGTACGTGATGGTCTCTCCACTTTGGTGTGGGCACGCGTATAAGTGTGCGCGCGCCTGTCTGAGTGCACATTTTCTCCCAAACCTGACCATGTCATCTCTCTGAGTGAATATTCAGGACCTTTCTTCTGTCTCTGTAATAAAAGGCTGTGGGGAATATTAGCGTTTAATATTGCATGCGTTCTGTTGACTTGGATCGGCCTAGCACCATGACGGATGTTGTACTAATCTGCAGAATTTCCACAGTGACATTAAAGTGACAGAAATGCTCAGACATGTGTCAAGATGATCAACGGGGGCTTTGGAAGACACACACTTAAACTCTCTCTCTCTCTCACACACGCACACACACTTAAACACATGCTCACAAACGCACACACACTCCCACTTTCTCACTCTGTCTTTTGATTCTTTCTTATGTGCACTCTGTGTCAGACTTGATCTCTCATTCTGTCACTCTGTCTCTGTACGTCTCTCCACAACTGATGGATTCAGTCATGTCTGAAAGCTATATCATATATTCTATTGTACATCACATCCCACACTCTTATTTTCTGTTGTACAGTGTCTTTGTACTTTGATGGATCAGAATAGTATTTTGGGTACTTTAATGTTGTCTGATATTAGTGTTACAAAAGTGAAAATGTATCTTCTCGGTTAATACTAGTCATTACCTTTTTCTTGTGTATCTTCAGGCTGATTTGAATGTGAACGTGACATCAGTGAACAAATTATGCATGTGTGTTTATGTATTTCATCGGTGGAGTACTAGTAGTAAGAAGATATTTGGAAGTCTTTCCAACAGTGACAGTTTTTAGATCCACAATTTAAATTTAGAACGTGATTTAGGTTTGATGAAGCAGCATTATGCAGAAGTATTGACCTACCGTATCTAAGGTAGTTTGTACGAATTTTGTGCGTATTTTTCTGTATGTGTTCACATCTGTGTGTGTGTGATAGATATTGATGGCTAGTGACATTAACTAGGGTTGTCTGAGATCTCTGTGGCCAAAGTCTGCCTCAGCAGCAGATTTTCACCTAGGCAGGGGTTAACTGGGTTAACTTCAGATACGCACAACACAAGCGTGTACACACAAACATACTTACGCACACACACACACCAGTGGCACGACCTTTCCAGTGAGAGCGTGAAATTGGTCATGGCATTTAGGATAGGATGAGTTGCCCCAGCAGATTAACACACACACACACACATATAAACACACATACACACACACACACAGATGGTTGTGTCAGGCCATCTGAATGTCCACATATCCATTAGAGTAGGAGTCCTCACTCAGCAGGTTTTGTCAAAACATTCAGATTGAAAATAAGATGTTATTCTTTCCTCTGCATCACAGTCCACCACAGCACACACACACTAACTCACATGTTGGCTTAACTGTAGTCTTTTTTTTTTTTTTTTTTTTTTTTTGCATTAAACCAGACATGCAAAGAAATATTTGGTAAACTACTGTAGGTAAAATGTATACATAATTCAAATTAATAACTGTCATTTTATGTGATGTGTGTTGAACTATATGATGTTTTCATCTACTGAAAGATGACTTTAATGACTCTATTATCTTTTTTTTTTTTAGAAAAAGACTAGAATATCTAGAAATTTAAAAAAAAAATCTGTCTGTAGCATCTCACTCGCTTCATTCTGTTGCATCACAATTCGTCATGAGAAGACTGTGTTTTGCAATGAAAGTCGTAACAAATGAAGAGTTCAGAGTCCTGCTATTGATGAAGCACTGACAGAAATGTCGTGGTATCAGTGGAACAAACTTAATAAATCGGTTTTCTAATGAATATAAAGATAAAAGCAATAGAATTAAAACCGTGTAAACTCAATCTTAAGTAGGTGCTGTCCTTTTTTTGCTGCTGTTACTGTGTACAGATGATGGAGCGCCATCAAAACCTTTTGTATGAATAAGAGAATGAACATGTGCACTCTTCTTTTAACTCCCAAACACCAGTCCCTCGACTAATTAGCAGGCTGGGAGAGAGGGAAGGTAACGCAATGTTGAATGAAAAGAAAAGAGAAGAAAGAAAAAAAATCCTCTCCCTTTCATTTAGTATGGTAATATTTCCTGCTCACATACTCACCATGGCTATGAGAACAAGCAGTTGGGGGACGGTAGAGACAGGGGGAAGTGAGCGAGGAAGGGGAGAGGTGGGAAACCGGGTGAGATATACAGAGTGATTTGTTTTTCAGAAAGAGAGGAGATAGAAGAAGGAAGGAAGGGTGGGAAGATGGAGGAGGCAGTGAGTTTGAGGGGAAGAAAGAGGCATAAAAAGGGAGGGAGATATGGGAGAGGAGAAGGGAAAACTCACTACATCTTCCTCTTGAACTCATCCCCAGCGGATGAGACGAAGAGTGGGATATAGCAAGAGCTTTCTGTTCAAAGTGCAGAAGGAAAAGTACCTTTGATATGTGAAACGTTTTTGGGCACAGAGTCGCCGATAGACAGGCAGGCGAACAGAAAGACAGACAGATGGGCAGAGGGGGAAAAGCATCACGGACAAAAAAGAGGCAGGTACAGTAGTTACTGTAGGTATGACAACAGATAGACTTGAGGTCAAACAGCATGACAGACAGACAGAACAAACAGGAACATGCAAACAGCCCAGCACTCCTGTGGAATTACATGTCCCAAGACACACTCTCCTGTGTGTATGTGTGTGTAGGTCTTTACAGGCTTTCTGTTGTTTTTTTTCTGTCTCATGTGTTTGTGTGTGCATGTGTGTGTCTCTGGAGAATATCCTGCTGCTTCATTAGGTCCTGTTAATAATCACTCAACAGGGAACAACGCTATGGACTATGTTCACACACGCACACACACACACAGACACACACACACAAAAAAACCAGACTTAATTTTTTGTTCATTCTGTGGATAAGAAGTTTGTTTATCTTCTTAAGTCTTCTTTGTAAATGAGTAGACAGTCCACAATATTTCAATATATTCCTTTATTATTTGATCATATATGGTCAGTCCAGCAGCAAAACTGAGAGGTGATGTCAAATTAGAAGAATGTTACCAAGTTTTAACACCAGAAAAATGAGAAATAAATTACAATTACTTAAAATATATTAAGATTCTATTGTGGTGTACACATGAATGATGTTGGATAAGTTGAATAAGTAAAAATACAGTGATGCACTGAACAAAATTATGTTAGGACTGTATAATTGTGTGATTTACTGTCCAAATGTCTAATGATCTGCTAAAAGACCAAGACCAATACGAGACCTTAAAAGCACTCTGTGGAGTTATTGACCACTAGTGGTACTATGGAGCAGTGTTTTTATGAGTTGGTCACTGTTATACTTGTATCGTGCACGTATGGGCGACGCTGTACTCATTCCTGCTGCTGGTTTCATTTGCAAAGAAGTGTAGCAATGTGCCCACATGTGCCCACAAAGGCAGTGAGGAAGAAGACTGCAAGCTGGCAAACATAGATGTTAGCTTTGCATTGAAATATTTTTTTTAAAAACAGCTTTGCAAATGTTTTATGAGAAAGGAATTGAATTCAACACATTTGTTAAACATCAAGGATATACATGTTGCATTTTGTTTAGAGTGTGTGTGTATGGGTCCCGGGCCCTGTGTTGTGTTGTAGATACACACGGGGCCTTTTGTCTTCTCCACATACTAACATGGATTTTATGATCTCTCTTTCTTCTCCCGCTTCCATTCTGTCCCACATATCTTGCTTACACACTTGTGGATGGTCTTTTGTCCCTCCTGTTTTAGTCTGTAAAACACAAAGGTCTTTTCTTTTTCTCATTTCTGTTCACACCAGTTTCCTGCATTTTTCCCTTCCTCCTCTCCCTCACTAGTATACAGAATAAGAGCTCCCTCCAACCCCCATTTCCATCTACACTCTCCCCCTCCCTTCCCCCTCCTCTGTGTGTCATACATAATAGGCCCAGTGCAGGTCTGCATGTGTCACACATGGGAGGAACTCCTGTGTTTTTTAATACATTTTTAATCCCGCCATTTGATGCCCCCCTTGTCCACCATAATTTGTACTGACTGCTGAACAAAATCAAAGGGCTTGTACTTGCTGCTTCTCGCCTCTGCTGCTCTTTGCTACAGAAAAATGCATTTTTTATTTCGTTTTTTTCCCCCTTCTTCCTCCCCTACACACACCTTGGTATGTTTATTTTGACATGAAAGTGGGCCTGTGTGAGAGCGCTGGCTGTTGCAAGTCACTCCTCATTAGCGATCTGATTTCCCTATGCTGTGTGTGTGTGTGTGTGTGTGTGTGTGTGTGCGTGTGTGTGTGTGCATATTTGTGTGTAAATGTACTGCCTCCCTATTATATAGTAGAGAATACCTCTGTGTTTTCTATTCAGTTATGTGTATTATTCTTCTCTCTCTTTAGATTTTGATTTACATGGGCCACTGATTTTCTGTTTCCTCATCTCTCTCATTCTGTTTCTCTGCGTTTCACTGTGTCTGTCTCATTCTTTGTCTTTGTTATATAAAAGCAAGCATTTTTATATGTCATGGGACCGTTTTTCTATGCATACACATGCACGCAGTCATTTTGAGTAAATGCACAGTTGATGTGACAATTTTTCATGCCATTGCTTAACACAAACCATTTTATTTTAGTTTATATTAATCCTAATCTTTTGTCAAGGGATGTTTTTGATTTTACAACACAAGGGTGTGATTCATTTCAATATTATGTTGTATTCTCTGTGGGGAAAGTGCTTTTGATTATTGTTTCAACTTGCTGTGTGTATGTGTATGTGTGTGTGTGTCTGTGTGTGGGTCCTCACGTGTGTGTCCAGGTCTGCATCTATGTAAACTCGCATCCATGATTGCATTCATTCATTTTATAACTAGATCAGATTCTTTCAGAAAAAAATTGACACTACAGTAACCCGAAATGCTCAGACAGTAAGTTTTCTGCCAGCTGCTAAGTAGTTGTGTTGAATTCTAATAACAATTATGCCAATGTATCCATACAGTATGTTAGATTGCAGTATGATTAGATAAATGTCTGTACGTCTGTATTTATATACTGTATGTAACTGTTTTCTACAGTGCCAGCATTGTATGCCGCTCTACAATGACAAACCATTCAGGCAAGGTAACCAGCTCCAGCCTATGAGCTGCCGACCTTGCCAGTGTCATGGCCACGCCCACTCCTGTCATTACGACGTTCGAGCTGACGACCAACCAGACGAGCACTATCGAGGAGGAGGAGGCGTGTGTGACAACTGCATGCACAACACCACGGGTACGGTGTTAGCTATTTTAACAAGAATCGCTCAAATTAAGAGGCAACATTCAGTCAACAGAGAAAGAACTGGATAATTTAACTATCCTTTCATATTTTATAAGAATTACATTGATAAATAATGAAAAAAAATGCCTGCATTGTTTCAAGTTTGTTTGGTCAGCTGTGCAAAGAGGTTACAAATGTGTGAGGAAAATATAGGTAAAAATAGACAGTTTTACACAAGTCAATATTACATAATGTAAAACTGGTTTAAGGAGTCCTCTAATCTTATTATTTTAGACCTTCTCAATGGTGGCAAATGGAGTAAGAGGGCCATCGGTTGTTGTCCATTATGTAATTGATTAGAAGAGCTGGTGGTGGTAGTTGTAATTGTGAGGGTGATTATGTCTTGTCTCATGCTGCTTACGTATTGGCATATTGTGGCTGACAGTCATGTTTTTATTTCCAGCAAAAACACTTTCCCACCGGGACAAATAAGAGTAAAACCTGAACTTTTATATCATGAACATCTCTCTTCATTGCTCAGTGGTTTCTACTGATTCCCTGGACTTTTTATGCTCTCTGTCTCACCCCGCATCTCTCTCTCTCTAACAGGTAAAAACTGTGAGCTGTGTATAAGTGGGTTTTTCAGGCTGGAGGACTCTGATCCCACTTCAGTTTATGTGTGTCAGCCCTGTAACTGCCACACTGCTGGAACGGTCAACGGCAGCATCGAGTGTGCCCAGGTACACACCAACACATATAACAAATCGTTGATGAACAGTGAAACCACACTCCCCCCGCTGCCCTCACTTTTCCTCACCAACCTGTTTTCTTCCTTCCTTCCTTTCTCCTTTCTCTCCCTTTCATCTCCCTCCGTGTTTCTCACCTCCAGGTAGCAGGTCAGTGTAAGTGTAAAGCTGCTGTAACCGGTCGTCTTTGTTCAGACTGTTTACCTGGGTGGTATGGTCTTCAAGCCTCCAACCCAAAGGGCTGCATCCGCTGCAACTGCAGTGACATTGGTGTCATCAACAGCTCAATAGTAGGAGTTCCAAGCTGCCATCAGGACACAGGACAGTGCCGGTGTAAACCCCATGTCACAGGTACGCAGAGCACTGACAGACCTTGGAGAAAACCTTGGAGGTTTTTAAAGTGGTCACCTTTGATATTCTTATCTTGTTTTTGATTGTGATTACATATTTGATGGTAAGTTATCGGTGCTGTAGTATTTTGCACTGCACTTTTCAAACGTGTGTCAGAGGAGTTATGTGGTTGCTTCTTCTTCTTTCCACCTGCTGGCACAGAACTTTACCAGGAGGCCTTAACACATATAAAGGTTCATGCAATCTTCCCAGAATCCCACCCAAACAAGCCCGGTGTCCTCATTATGGGTGAGGGTTCAATTAAGATAAGGAAAAGATAAAAGGATTTTTTAAAGGGGGTACTTTTAAAGAAATATCTGTAATCTGTTCAGACTTTTGTATTTTACCACCGCAGCATACCTCTTAGATGCGAAACGTCTTGTCTGTAAAATATCTTCTCTTACTAAATGTCCCCCAGTACTTTGTGATAACTTGAGCTTTTCATTAGAACTAGTTACTCTGTTTAATTGTCCAGTAATGGCGTCTTAATTAATACATAGACTCAGCTGCTCATTGGGGTGCACAAACAAGCAAAAGTGTATATACTGTGTGCACACACCAAAACAGGAATGTGTATATACACACACTCATAAACACACACACATTCATATCCCAAAGTGTTTTGCCAGCCAAAATAAACAGGCTTTTCTGCTGGCGGTGCTTCCAGCCGTTGTGCTTCTCTTTGTGATAAATGGTTTCACTCTCTCCCCTGTGTGTCTTTGAAGAGCACGCTCGTATGAAATGCAAAACCGGCCAACGCTCCTCAACTCAACGTATCATGGTTATTGCTAAGCCTTACTATCAAGGGCCCTCGGTTGTGTGTGTGAGTGCGGGCATGTGTATGCGAACTTGTTAATGTGTGTAAGAGTGTCTGTTTATGTATATGTAAAAGGGAGAGCGTCTGGATGTGACCATGTGTTCATGCACTTTTGTCTTTGCCTAGCTGTATCTATTGTATGTAAGAGTTTCTTTGCATGTGTGCATAAACATGTCTGTGTGTGTGTGTGCATGTGTGTGTGCATGCATGCCATCAAGGACTAAGCTGGTATTTAATTCTCTAATTCAATGCCAAGTTGATTAAAACAAACTGCTGCAGCCCCTTGTATTTTTCACACTCCTTCTTACAAGACCCACTTTCGTTTTTTTCTGTCCTTGTTTGTTTGCTTGCTCCCACAGGTATTTTTCAGAAATGAGATTTGATTATGGCAATTTATTACCGCCAAGCTGATACTTTGAGTAGAGCAATGGCAGGCACGCTTCAGAAGGACGGAATTGAAATGTGTGCACACAGACACACATGCAGACACACACGCACACTCATAACAAGGTGCCAGAGTGCAGTGTGTACATAATAGTGTTTGAAATGGTGATGCATGAGCCTGTTAACCAGCTGGCTACTGATAAAAGGGCTGGGCCATGTCCCGAAAAACACACACACACACACACACACGCGCACGCATGTGCACACGCACACCCCAAGACAAAATTACCTCCTTTCTGCTCTATATTCTAAGACATTGAAATTCTCTAATTTGCTCACTTATTTATTGTCTTCTTACTTTTCTCTTTTCTTCCTCTCTTCGTTTCTTCTCTAATCTTTTGACTTCAAAAACACTTAGCCTACTGTTATTGTGCTTTTTGCAAAAAAAGGGATTCATTAATGCCAACTTGTTCAGCTCAGTGTCTAAAATGTTAAAAATATATATACTTTTCCATCAATGTTTATTATAATGGATGTGGGATTTTTTATAAATTGTATAGTTTTATTGAAAAAAAATTCACACAGAGTACAATATATCACAGTATTGTTAGGGTGTAAGCATCAGTCTGTCAGTCTGCATATTTACGACCAACACACTCAGATGTGCACACATACCTCGGCGCGCACATACACGCACATACACGCACATACACGTAGACACAAATCTTCACTGCCCCTGCACTACTATGAAATATGATCTATGGAGAGAAATACTCATATCTATAAAATCATTTAAGTGGGAAGACCAGGGGAAATGCCAAGTGTCTGGCACACACCGAGTAGGACAGACACGCACACACATTCGCGGACACACACACGCTCTAAGCACTAACACGGATGTACAGGTGTGCTCTCATGAATGTATGTGCACACACACACACATTGATACCCACCCACCCACATATGAACACGGGCTCCCTCATAAACGGCTGTGGTGACCGCGTTGCCCCCAGGCATCCATTTAGGGACAGATTGCCTGTCATGGAATACGTATGGCATATTCAAATAAGCCCTGCTCGCTCACACTGCATATCATAGTTTAACTAGCCTTGTAGCCTAGCACTGCTGCCATAAAACCTGCTACAGTATGATCCATTTTGATGTTTGTTACTATTCAATAACTATTAACAATATCAAAACAATCTAAGAAATTATGTATCAGAATAAAATCCTGAACATAAGCAAACTAATTTTAATCTATATTTAAAATAGATAAATTAATGCATAAATGAAAAAAGAACAATAACTGAAATTGTTAATTGGTTCATTTCACAAACTTTACTGCCTTGTTACTTTTTGTCATTGAAATTATGGAGAAATTTTGAATATTTAATTATGGAAGGCCTTAAATGTTCACATTTAACTTACAAGAAGCTGCATTTTTGCATTCTGAAGTTTTTTTTAATGTTCTGAGACTAAATCTTGTGAAACCTGTTTGAATGAAACATCAAATATTTTGGCTACAACCAGAAAAAAAAAAGATTTTCTTTATGTGCTCATTAAAAGCTAAGCCCTGGGAAGTGCAAGGTTTTCTCCAGAAGTGACGAAAAGGAACTCACCTTTTCTCGTTTTTACACCAGATGGTAATTTAGTATTATTTTTATGTTCCCCTATCCATCTTTCCATCCTTCCATCTCCTCTTTTTCTTTCCCTCCATTCTTTTCTTGTAGTTGCTTAATTTATTTATTTTCTCGCTCAGTGAAATTAAGTGTTTGGCCTTAGGTGAGTGATCCATCATATATAGAGGGCCTGGCCCTAATGATGGCAGTTTTATACACTCACCCACCATTTCTCTCACTCTCTCTCACTCACTCACACATATGCACGCACGCGCACACACACACACACACACACACACACACACACATAATTAGAAACAGAGAGAGGCTAAACACTATTTTGTCAACAAGCAAGCATCATATTACTTTTTAAATTCTCTGTTTCATTTCTCTGAACAGGTTTTTAACGTTCTTTCCCTCTCTCTCATTCTTTCTTTCCAGGTGTTTCTTGTGACCGCTGTGAGTTTGGTTATTGGAACCTGTCCCACCCAGACGGCTGCATCCCATGTGACTGTGACCCCTTGGGTTCCCTCAGCCCGTACTGTGAGCCTGAGGGGGGGCAGTGTGAGTGTAAGCCCGGGGTTGGGGGGCAGCGCTGTGACTCATGTGGCAGTGGTTTGTATGGTTTAAGACTGGAGGGATCCTGTACTCCCTGCAACTGCTCACAAGAGGGGACAGTACCTGGGACAGACTGTGATCCTCACACAGGACAGTGTGTGTGTAAGGCAAGTTCAACTTCATGAGTTTTTGTTATTATGTCAAACATTGTGACTTTCCATAATGGCCATGTTCAACAATCAGAAAACCCCATCTCAGATTGGCCAAAGCAAAGACAACCTCTTCACACCAGATTGCAATGTCACTGGTGGCCACTAGCCAGTGAATTGCAGTTACATTCTGACAAGATATAAAATAGGGGATTAAGGGAAGGATGACTCATGTATATTTTTCATTTTTCAAACAACACAGAAACTTAAAATCAATATACAAAAGCTCTTGAACTTTTTTTTTTGGCACGGACTCAGTTAATTGACTGACCAGTTCGTCACCATTGACCTCAGGCAATCATTGTTAAACATCAGTGTAACACTTTGGTAGTTGGAGTTACTACAATGTTAGCATAACACTTCATCCACTGTTCATCCAACACACAGAATCATCTTTCTTCACACCTACCAATCTTTTGTCCGCTGTCCCTCACTCTTTGCGACACTCCCATCATATCTCCTTCTTTCTTTTTTAGGAACATGTGGAAGGCCATCACTGTGACACTTGTCGTCATGGTTACCACACCCTAGAGCATCGAAACTCCCTGGGCTGTCTGCCATGTGTGTGTGACATCAGTGGCACTGTGCCAGAGGGTGTATGTGATATGTGGACCGGACAGTGCCCATGCAGAGATGGGGTGGAGGGAGCGCAGTGTACCAACTGTGCCCACAACTACTATAACAGGAGTTCAGACATCCACAGTAAGAAAACACAGAGCTGAAGACAAAATACATCCAAATTTAGTTCCAGTAGTTAAGATGAGTTTTTCACTAACAGATTAGATACTGTATATATCGTTCATGCAAGATTAATTTTCTAAAGACATATTTTGTTTCTGTTTTGTGAAACTACTGTGTTGTTGTGTAAGCAGTGACCGTTTGGGAGAAAAAGTCTCTTCTGATGTTGTTTTGTGTCCTATCAGAGGGGTTGTCCCAGGGCTGCGTACCATGTGTCTGTGACCCCAGAGGAACAGTGGCAGGGTCAGTCTGTGACAGCTCTACAGGGCAGTGCGTTTGTATACCAACACGCTATGGAAAGGACTGCAGTAGCTGTCGACCCGGTGAGTGTGTTATGAATAATGGATGACATATGGATCAAAAAGAAATTTAAAGAGTGATTGGATAAATAAATAAAGTGGTTAGGTAACTGCCCAAAAGTTATTACCAGAAATAAAAAAAGATTTTGAAGAAAATGATGAAGAACAATGGATGATACTCCAACATTTTTGTATTTGTTCTTGGTGTATGTGTGTGTGTGTGTGTGTGTGTGTGTGTGTCTGGATTGGCTTGTGCCTTGTGCCAGATCTCCACTCAGTGATTGTCCTGTTGGTGCCAGGTCTTAACAACATCACCATAGAGGGGGAATATTGCATCTTCTCACTCATCTCACTTTGATTCTTTTGTGTACATTAGCTCATGAATTGTGTGCGTGTGTATTTGTGTTTAGTCTTATGGGACAAGCGGTAACAGATGTTGTATTGTGTCAGTAATGGAGAAGGACCAACAATATAGTAAGATTTACTGTAAACACAGTATGAATGGATGTATTGATGGCAGGATGTTAGACAGAAACAGAACACACAAGGTAAGATTTATTATCTCACAAATACCTCCAAAATCAAATAAAGCTAATATTCAGAATGTTTATGTGGTAACATACATAAACAATGTTTCCAACATGGTTTCATTATTGTTTTTCTTTATCTATATCTAAGTCCATTCCTTCAATCTCTGACATTGACCATCTTAATTTCCTCTACTGCCAATTCATGACACTGTATACATGTTATTCAGACATTTCTTTCCAGGTGGCTAAATAGAATATCTCATTTGTTTATTAGTTGCGAAAAATTAATCAAATTTGGAGCATGGAGTGCTTAATGTAACCTCACACACACTTATTGGCTTTGTTTTAAATTATATTACAAATAAATGGCATATTAGGAGGCAGATTAAATGGTTGCTTCAAAATTATACCAGATTGTGTTCAAAATCACTCATTCACTATTTACTGAATAAGGATTTCTGTGTAGAACACTATAACACTATATAATCAGATGTTGACATTTGTCAAAAAACATATTTGACACTATTCAGGATATAGACTATGTATGATGGCTTGTTCACAGTTTTGTGCAATGCATAGCTGGTACTTTTGAGCCTATTACATAAGATATAATTATTTTCACTAGAGAAGTATTGTATAGAAAACACTGGTACAAATAGTCAACCATATAGACATCATTGAATAATTTTGTATGCAGACACATATAATGATCTCAGAATTCATCATGGATTCAACATTTTAGAGATGTAGAGTAGGAAGGCAATAGCAAAGAAGGAAAAGAACGAATCAAAGAAGGAAGAAACTAAGAAATAAAAAATGCACATGAAGCAGATTAAAAAAATAAAATAAAATGCTAGACAGTCGGATTCATAATTTTCCTTTTCTTATGTTTGTCTCTTTCCAGGCTTCTACCTTTCTACAGATCAGAGTATGTGTGTGGAGTGTGACTGCCATCCCATGGGAGCATCACAGCGTGGTTGTGAGAGCCAGAGTGGACAGTGTGCGTGTGCCCATCCCTCGGTGGGAGGGAGACGCTGTGACCAGTGTCGTGAGATGTTCTTCGGATTCAACCCCGGCCTGGGCAGGTAACTCCCGTAAACTCAGTCTCACACACACTCACTCACACACACACACACACACACGAACAGATAAAATCCATATCTGCTGGTCGTACATCCTGTAAAACTTTTTTTTTTCCATTAATTGCACCACCTGTACATACACACATGCAGCTGCACATGGAAGCACACACATCAGCAGGTGGGGTCTCTGTGAAGACAGTTTACAGATAGATAGGCAGACATATGACTTACATGAGTTAAGAGCTGCTTTGACCTTTACCACTCATGTCTCTACCTGCAGGCTATCTTACACACACACACACACACACACACACACACACACACACACACACACACACACAACTTAAAACACACACACACAAATCTAACTGTACGTTGTTTCTTCCTATGCAATACCTGTGCACACACACACACATCCCTCTCAACAGTGTGTCATAGCAGATAGATGGTCCACAAACTGACTAGTGGTCCACAGTGTGTGTGTGTGTGTGTGTGTGTGTGTTAACTGACCTTGCCTGATTGCTGTGTTCTCCAGCGTTAAAACATTAAGGATGAGATCCGGCTGTGGCTGAGATCTCTTCACAGTAGAGAGAGATGGAACGATGGAGGGAGGGAGAGCAACAGAGTGATAGTTTAATAATAAACCCTGAGGAAGATCGATGTGCATCGATATGTGTTCATGTTGTTTTTATCATGTAACTAATATAATAAAGGCTTTTTAAGTTTTGTACCTTGACAAAGCAATGTGCCTTTGGGGAATTAATCCCCCCTTTTTGTAGCTTGCAACGAGAGTAAGAAAGTGATGCATTGGGAATGGAATAGTGTAATTAGCAAAAAAATAGGGGATGGGAAATGTCCTCACATGAGTATATAATAAGAGTAAAAAAGAAAGAAAAAACGGTGTACATGGTATGAGGCATAGACAGTAATCATTTATACCAGTGTGATGAGTTTGTACCTTTTCCTTTCTTCTCCTTTTAATCTCCCATTTTCTCTCTTTGTGTGGAAGAATGACAAATAAAGTCTAAGGTTATTACTGCTGAATCCTTTTCGTGTGCCCAGAGTCGCTCCATAATAAGGATTTCTTCATCTAAATATCATCAAGTAATTTATCCTCCTCCTTCAATCAATAGGTTTTACACAAATTAATTCACACACACACACTCACTCACACACAATGTGAGCAGTTGGCTGTAGATGTGGTCCAGTGTCTCTATGTGTCTCTGTGGAAAACCAGAAAAATGCTGACTGCTGTTTCCTACTTCACAGGGAAATATGATAGTAATTCTGTCTGGAGGGATTAAATATTGGCATATACACATATTCAAGTACACACATACACATAATTTTACTGTAAAAGATTACATGTGTAATATTCTAATACTTTAAAACCTTAAGATTAACATGCAGTTTGTGTTAGTGGGACCTAAACATCTTTGAAAACAATTTCTAAATTATTACATGAAACAATATGACACTTTTTTGTTAATTTGGCCACACACCCTGCATCACCTAAAATTACTGTTGCTTGATACTTGTCATCTATATTAGCATGTTATACCTCAATAAATACTCACAAAATTCTCCCTCTCCCTCTTTCACACACAAACTGTAGTTTGAGGCTGATGAAAAAAGAGAGAATGGGTGTGATGTTGGTGTTTTCTTTCTCCTTGGGAGTGGAGTGAAGGTCGAGTCACTATGGCTTTCGTGTGTATTTGTACGCATGTGTTTTTGAGTGTGTGTGTGTGTGTGTGTGTGAGCACCAGTTGACAGGACAAATTTGTGGCTCGTTATGAGGCTGTGGCTTTTCACACAGCAATAAAGAAAGTGTAGCTGTGTGTGAGAAGGAGAGACAGAGCATGTGTGTAAAGTATGTGTAAGCGTGTGTGTGCGTGTGTGTGTGTGTGTGACAGTAATAGGGTTTAGACAGTTTCACTGTCTCTGACACTGTAGGGTGTGTAGGTGAGTGTGAGCCAAACATCTTCCAACAAACAGATTGTGGTGCACATGTAATGTATGTGTGTTTATGCGTGCGTGTGACTGCGTGTATGTGTGTGTGTGTAAAGGTGTGAGGTGGCTGGCCGGATGATCACCCACTGCCCAACCCCAGTGAGGGTAACACCACACTGGTGACCCAGACACATACACTGTCAGTCACATGCACACAGGCGCACGCACACACACACACACACACTTTGACAACTCTGAGGGGGAATACAGTTTATGTGAAACTAGTTTCACAGCTAGAGGATGGTGGGTGGGATAGACGGTGGTGAGGGTCTCTCTCACAGTGTTAAGGTGAAGACCCAACACCTTTCAGACACACATACAGTACATATCCAGTCTTTCAGTCTTTTTAACAGAAGCCTGACATCCTGACAGAAGCAAAGCTTTTGCTTTCTCTGAATGTCACTGTGATTGCTTATTTAGTACAATACAGGTGCTGTTACTGTTATATATTTTAGCATTATTTATTTGATTGATCATCTCAATGCAGCAGCTCAGGAATTACCATTAGTCTTGGTTGGTAGATAGCATTTACTATATTTTACTCTAACTATGTGCACTGTCCAACTACAGAAGCAAAAGCACATTTCAGTGACATCTGTGTTGTGATTAGCTTATTAAAACACTAAGAACCTTGGAGAAACACCATAGTTCACATAAAAAAGCTTAAGAATGTTTTTATATGTAAGTTGGCAGTAGAGTTTGTGTAAAAATGTCTCTAACATGATTCTTGTAATGTTTTTATGTGTTTCGATGTTATTTTCAACCAGCTAGGTTGTAGCTATGAATTAAAACTGTGGATTTATTATTTCTTTGCTTGACCAGATGCCAGCCTTGTGAATGTGACCCAGTCGGCAGTGTCAATGGTTCATGTAATCCAGACTCAGGAGCGTGTGTGTGTAAGCTGCTAGTAACTGGAGACAAATGTGATGTATGTCAAGAAGGAGCAAGTCATTTGCACGCTGAGAACCACTATGGCTGCAGTAAAGGTCTGGTTTATACACTAACACCATCATCAAAATTCAGTATAACGATGTGCTGATGTAAAATGTAATTAATTCTGTGCAGTCTGATCTTAGGAGTCGTTGTGACTTTTTGTTGTCAGTGTTGATCCATTTCTGAATCACTGTTTATCTCTTTCTATTTTAACCTTTTTTGTCTCTGTCTGTCCAGCGCCCTCTCAGCAACCTGCTCCAGTAGGTTTCGCTCTCAGTTATTCCTCCATTAATCTCTCTTGGCATCCGCCTGACTCTCCAAACTCCAACAAACTCAACTACACACTCATCAGGGATGGACAGTCAGTGCACAGCATCCAGAGTCACTATCCTTTCAGTAAGTACCACGCAGGTTTTCAAAACATTTCTGACTTTTTGAAATGCACATTGAACCCACATCCCTTGTTTCTTTTCACGTTATTCCTTCCACCATCCTTCTCTGTCTCTTTTAAGGCCATGAATCATTTGAGGACACCGGTTTGTTTCCCTACACCAACTACTCTTACTGGCTTATAACAGCTAATGTAGCCGGTGTGACAATAAGTGCATCTGCCTCATACCAGACTTTAGGAGCACCGCCCGAAGCAGACCATCTCCATTTAAACCTTGTGGGACGACCAGGTCCAACTAGCGCTAGCTTTAACTGGAGCTCACCACGAAATGATACAGGCCCAGTGGAAAGGTAAGGAGGGAGGGGAAGGAGGGGATTTTATTGAGGATTTAGAAGCAGAGCGCCCAGGACCCCAGTCAGCAGGGATGCAGAGTTGGACTGTAAGTCAAACTCCAGTCACAAACTCCAATTTGTGGGTCTTCAAAATGAGAGATGATTTGCAGCTGCTCTGCCTACAGTATGTGTTGTGGTTTTAACTGAAGCTGACAATAGCATTGTAATGATCAACCAAAGTCATTTGTAGTTTCTGCAGTTTGTCGTTTACTGAATAACAATGTACCTGCATACTGGAGCAGGTCAAGGGCTGAACTAAGGACATGAGAATATAGTTAGATGCTAGACACTTTATAGCTTAAGGGCACGGGGTAGAAGTAGTAAAAGAAGCCAACCATGATAAGTGACCTATTGAAGCCTTTCTTGGGTATACAAATTATTACAAAACACGCTGAATTTTGAATCCCTTCAAGCAAGATACAGTGAGATTACTAACAGTGATGCGACACTGAGGAGAAAGGGACTTAAAAAGCTTCAGTTAGGAGGAGCCCCTGATATAATAAATAAAGGAGAAAGGACAAGGGGATAGAGGGAGAACGGCAGATGTAGAAAGAATTCATGGGAAGGAATAGTGGATAGTGGAGGAAAGGGCTTGAAAATGTATACTTTGCTGGAAAGCTATGAAGAATCAAAGGATGTGGAGTATGCAAAGTGGATGTGGAGTTAAGAAAGAGAAGGGCATGAGGAGGTGAGGGAAGGAAAAACATCTCATTTGCCTCAAAAGCTGTTTCCCTCAGGGTACAATAATAGAAATTTTAAATTTAGAATATAGAAAATTTGATGAAGGGGAAAAATATGGATACTGGAGTTAGGATTGTCCATAGATGGTATGCTAAGGTAGGCAGTAAGAATGGATAGAAATAAGGAATAGACGTCGAATGCAAAGGATTAGTGAAGTAGGTAGAAGGTAAAAGGAGAAACATGGAAAGTATGTTTGCGTAAAACCAGCTGAGTTTGAGTCAAGATGGGTTTGTATTTTTGCCTTTAAGTGGTAGAAAATAGTTCAGAAGCAAAGATATGAGGAAATGACATACAGCAGTAGTCTGGTGCCAGACTTCTGATTTGCTGGCGACAATTCAAACCAGGGATGTTGCCCACTGTGACACCACTTCTCTAGTTTTTAACTGAACCACATTACAAAACCATACTGGCCTATTAAAGAGGTAGTGAGAGTTGGAAAAATTATGAAAAAAATGAATTATCAAAGTTTTTTTTGTCTCCCACAGGTTTGTGTTATCCTCCACAGAGTCATCTAGCGGAGCAAAGCCTGTCATCCACTACACAGGCCTCTCTACAGAGACTGTGGCAAGTGGTCTAAAGCCCTTCACTCAATACACTGTCGTACTGGAGGTAGGTGGGACAACTAGGCAGCCAGTGTTTTTAGTGCATGTGTACTTGTGCTATTACTTGAAATTATTTTTATTACCAAGAAAAAGATACATTTCTTTAAAGGAATATAGCAAGCATGCTTTAGCCTGAGTTTCTCAATCAGTGCACATTTTCCAGCATTTAGGACCAACAAAATGAAAATGACAAAATCCTCACCCTCTCTACAGGCATGTTCCTCTGGAGGTTGCACCTCTACCCTTCCCTTGTCTCTTCTGACAGCCTCTGCTCCTCCACAAAACCAACCCCCACCTAAGGTCACTGCTACTGGACCGCATGCACTGCATGTTTCATGGGAGCCTCCCAGTCAGCCAAATGGTAGGATACCAAACATTCACAGCCATATTGTTCATTTTGTGTAACATGTAGGACTGAAAACTGAAAAACATGCACACACACAAATTGTACACATATTGCATATCCATGCAATTTAGAATTTGAGTGTTTAATGCTTTATTATAAGTACATTACAATTGTGTGACATACCAAATATACAAATTATTAATGTCCCTGTCAGAATGAGTAATAATCACAAACATGCACACACACACACACTTAGATTTTTTTTAACTAACATAAAACACTTGCTTAGTGGCATTTCTTACAGGCTTGTGTCACTTAAGAAGTATGAGAATCATCTAACCCCCTCACACACCACACACTCACACACACACACACACACACACAGAACTACAACTGCCTTTGGTAAATCCAGAGAGCTTTGTAATGGCTCTAAGGCTCAGTGTCATACAAAGCCCTGTAACCTGGGTTTCTCTCGCTGTTTGTCTCTCTTTTTTTTTTCTTTCTCTGTTAATCTGTTCCCCTCCCAGTGTCAATGCATCTCCTTCCTTCATTTTCTCTGTCATCAGTTCATTATTTAAAGAATTGTTTTCCATCACCATCTTGCTCACAGCTGGACTCAACTGTAATCTCAGTCTTGACCTTTATGGCCTTTTTTGTTCCCAGACTTGACGAGCCCTGTCATTTTTCTTGAACTCAGCTGAGGTAGTCTAAACTAGAAATGTACATCATTTCAACTATTTGAGAAAACTCATGTTGGTAAGGTTGAATGAGAGGTGCAGAGTTGCGAGAGGAAAAAAGCCCCTCCGCCATAGGGGATGTATTATCCTCTGGTATTTTGATGCCTGTGGTCATTGTTGATGTGAAGGCAGAGGAACTAAATATTTCTGGAAGAAATCAGTTTCAGTTCCAGTGCATCTGCCAACACCAGTTTTTGATTTACATGGTTAAATGGGTGCACCTACAAGCAGAGTTTGTGCATTAATGGCATTATTGCCTAGTTTTTCTGATTTGCAAACGTGGAATTTCTTTAGTAGTGTGTCTGTATTTTTGTTTTTTGTCAAAAGCCTTCAACTTTTCAGGACCCTTTTCTTGAGTTTTACAAAATTTCCTTCTTCTCCACAATGCTTTTGGCTTGCCAAATGTCTTTTTATTTCTTTTGCTCTTAAGAGATGCAATGATATCAACGCCATTTTAAATTTTGCAGTTGTAAGATGATGAAGAGACGTAAAAGAAAAATGTCCTCCATGACTAATTGATATACCATTTTCAATGCTGCTGCTGATCTTGTACAGACCTTGAGTAACAAATATATCAGTAAAAGTGATAAGGTATCATTTGAGATATTCATTAGAGAATTAGAGAGGATTGTCAAACACCAACAAGTCACCAACAATGTAGACGGGTTACAGCCATAATGTTGGGCTTCAAACATCCTTATGTTGCAATTGTGGGAGGGTGTAGATGACTGTATATACACTATATTTGCATGAAAAGGAAGAGAAAGTGGGGTGACTGGGATAAAAAAGATTTAAAAGTAGTGTTTAAGGAATGAAAACTGAAATTGATTTAAAGGAAAGGAAAATAAAGAAAGAGGAGGGTATACAGAGTGGACTCGGGCCTAACAAAGGTTCCGCTTTAAGCCGCTCCATTTTGATTTATTTGTATTTAATACTTATAACAATATTTGGACACTCATTTATTCCATAGTGGGTCTGTAAGTCTCCTATTATAATGTGGTTCTGCTCTGTCCTCATTCTAACCCAGCTCTGTCTTTTTCCTATTAACAAGTGGAATAGAGCATGTGAGATTAGAACAAAAGCCTGGTTTCCACCAGAGAGCCAAACAGGACTAGCCAGGACTTAGTCATTATCAGCCTGTTTTCTACGACAGACCCAAACACTGGCCAGGGCTTTCTCATTATTTGTGGTACTGATTTTCCTCAAAACAACATTACTGTATTGTAAAAATTGTACCAATTTTAGCATCCTGTTGCCAATAGAGATGAATATTAAGCAGGGCTACAGTTTCAAATACACACATGATGCTTTGATTCTTTTATCATAAACAGGCTGAACTGGCACTGGGACACTGATTCAATAAAAAGAGTTGAGCTAGGGTAAAAAAGAAAACTGTGTTGCTGTGTTGCCCTAACAATTCTTGTATTCCCTGTGCTTGCTCCCGTCATATAATTTCACAAATAACTGTTTACTGAGGAGCACTTTTGTTGTTGCATCAATATTAATCTCTTGCACACACCTCTTTTTTTAACTATTTTGCTTTCTGTACAGGCGTTATCACAAGGTATAAGGTCTTTTTACGTGGACCAATGGAATCACTGAACTTTTCAAGTCCTGCTGTTGAAAAGAGAGTGTTCTCCAGCATTGGTTGGCTGGATCCAAGTGTTTCCCCCGAAGCACCACTAACCAATAGGAGCAAGGCCTTGCCCCCTGAGAGCAGTACCACTGTAGCAGGGCTGCAGGCCTTTTCCACCTATCAGATGAGAGTGATGAGCATCAATATGGCAGGGAGTGTCACATCAGGGTGGACAACCGCACGCACAATGGAAGGAGGTTTGTATAGAGACACATCCGGCCACTCATTATTGTTGTTAAACTTAAGTCAGTTTAGTATTCAAAAGTCAGTCTTGGTAGGTAGCAGGTAGTGGGGCTGTGCTGATATTTTAATTAGGATCTCACTGACAGTGAGTAAAAAAACAAAGACGTTTTTCCCCATGGATAAACAATTCTGTTTTTACTTTTCCCTCAAGAGTTGTTAAACACCTAAAGGCTCTATTTAAATATAAGTAAATAGGATTTTTTACACACAAAGTTAAGGATAAAGAAGAGGTTGTCTACAAACTGAAATTGGTAAGCTTCCAAAAGTTTGTATTGATGCAACGTTTCAACCTTTTTTCTTTGTTTGCTTTTTTTTGTCCTGCACCTGGACCCAATTGAGGTTAGATGTGCACACAAGCCACCTTTTTTGATTTTCACAAGAGGCTACGGCCTCACCTACAGTAGGTAGTAAAGTTGGTAGGTAGGTGACAAAGTAGGTACGGAGATAGGTAGATGAATCAGTCAGAATAGAAAATGATTGATTGAAATGGTACTCTAGGTTAGATTTTTCAACCAAAACGGCTTGTGAATGAAGTGCATTCCAGTCAACTTGGAGGTATTCTTTAGGGCTGTAGTCAACCAAAGAAAATCTTGGTCGACTGAAATCGTACATAATCTTCAACTCATTGATTAGTCACAGGAGGGGTGGTGGGGGGGACATGCACAGTGAACTCAACATATTTCTCCGTTCTCTATTTCTCTGTTTTGCATCTTCAGGTTAGGCTAACCCATTGTCGCTAACTTTGGAGCAAACCCCTTTCACTTTTCCAGCACTTGGGTAAACAGCAGACATGACCTTTTTACATTTATTAACTGACACACTGTAGTTTGTATTTACTGCCAGACTGACCACGTACATTTAACCTTTTCCTCTGCTCCGCTTGTATCACCGTCACTTTCCTGCCACTCGCCTTTTCCCACCCAATACGCAATGCTCTATTCCTTTACGGAGTTACGCTACCTGACTCACGTTTCGGAACAGCGCTGCACAGAGACTCCCAAATGCTATTGATTTCCAAATCAATGGATATTGCAAATATTTTTTTTGCCCTGGAAAGCTATTGATGTAGCACTTTTTTCCTTATAAAAGTAACACAGAGATTATTCGACCAATTAGAATTTAGTCGGACAAGAGCATATCGACCAAGTAATCGACCAGTCGACCAGGGGACTACAGCCCTAGTATCCTTACCTCAAGCACAAGGATGCGGCACAGGAAATGTTAAAATGTAAAACGTAATGACAGAAATCCCACATTTGAATAACTACCAAAATGTAATCAAATGATGATGGATCAAAGGTGTCAAGTTGTCCACCAGAGAACTTTGCTGATGGATGTAACAAGAAATTAACGGTATTATTTTTAAAAACACAACATTCTGTCAAAAGGAATGTAGTAGAGAAAGAAAGTAGGAAAGGAGGGAGGAAATAAAAAGTGTGTGGGGGAGGGGAAACTCATTAAGGTATTTGAATTTCAAAGAGATGATATGGCTCATTAAGACTAAACGATTGCCTCCAACATCACTGTAAGCTATGTGTCTGGATAACAAGCATATGATAACACCATTTTAAACGTGGAGTGTGTTTCAGTGTTTGTGCGCGTGCATGTGCTGTGTTAGAAAGACAGAATATGACTGTGGAATATGTCTCCCATGAATCACATTTCACAGTGTATTTCACAGCTAGATGCCATCAACAGTAGAATAAAAGAATCCTTCTCTCTAATCTGTCATGTAATAGTGGCTATCACAACCGTAGAATTATGGAATACTTAAATCCATTAAATCCACATAATATCCACCAAGTCTCAATTTTGAATTTATGTCTTTGAGTCTAAATTTGTGTTTTGTCTTCAATTAACTTACTGTGAACGGTTCATTTCTCACCAAAATATTGATAAATCAACAACAGTTTAGTAAACCTTAAATCTCAGAGATATGCAAGTGTCAGATATTAGCGTCAGACACACATACGCAGTAATCTAAGATAAAATACATTGTTTTTCTGTCATATTTGACAATAAACAACTGAAATGAAATGTAGATGCTGATCTAAATAGCTACTAATCCAGATAGAATGCAGCATTATCATATTCTTAGTTTATTTTACTTGTATAAATAGCTTAACCTGTTGCTGTCGCTATTTTGACTGTGTGTTTTGTGTTGTACTTATTATCTGGACAAACTGAATGCGACCAAAGGCATGATGTATCAGTAACTGAAGCTGAAGTAGCTTCTGGTTGCACTAATGTGGTGAATTACAATTTTAGTCTAAAAGAGAATGGAAATACAATATTACTTACTGATAGTAATGTAAGCTGAATTGTCCTTCAGCTGCTAGTGCCAGAAGGAGTTCAGGTTTCTCTTGTAATCATTGACTGTCCAAACCCACAAAGTATAATCTTAAATTCATGTGAAAAATTTCCAGTTACAGTATGTCAGTGATATGAAGTCATGGTGAACTTTATAACTGTGGAATTTTGTTAGCAGCAGCAATCAAAGTGTCCATAAGTCTCACAAATTAGTCAGTCATAAGCTAATAATTTATGATAAACCTGTATTTTTAATTAAATAAAATAATTTCCTTTATTTACATTAAACTATTGTACAGCATCCTGTCATTTATAAACCAGTAACTTAGTTTAAACTGGTTTTAACTGGTTCAAGCACAGCAGAGAACCAACTGTTCTTTCATATCGCTAGTGTTACTGTCTTTTAAATAGCAGGTGAGAAATTAGTGGCTATAGCTTGGTATGTATAATGTTGTATTTGGTATTTTTCATGCTCCGCAGGATTTAGGTATTAGGAATTAATGTAACGCTAAGCTAATTTGCTAACCTACCTCTGGTCCAACCTAGCTACACTAGCCTAGCCTTGTTGCTTAAATTGCCTCATATTATGCTAGCAGTTTTGCCAACTATTTTCAGAAAGTATTTAAAGCCTGCAGGAGAAGTCTCTAGATATCGCTAGAAGATGTCATGTGCTAATTTGCATATCTATGATCATATCTATGACGTAATTACATACGAACAAGATTTTTTTAAAAATTAAGAAAATTAAGTTAAATTAAACTGACTGTAACTAGCTGTTTCATTAGCTATTTTTTCTTTTAAAGCAGCACCTCAATGAGCACCTCAGTCTACTTCTAATAATAATATTTATGCAGGCTGCTGTATCAACTCTAACTGAAGTATCATGAATAGAGAGATAATCATGCACTGGAATAAATTCACTATTGTTAACTCTGTCTATTTAGACAAAACAAAATCAAACTTGGATAGTAAAATTAAATCATTTAGAATAAAAACAATGAGGATCAGTGATTGGTCATTAGGTACACACTTTTACAGCTCATTCACGACTCTGGCTGATGATTGGTCCTCTGAATGTGCTGCTGCTCTGTTCCACTGACTGAACAGTCAATCCAGAGAGCCACGTTAGCACTCATTCACTGAGAAATACTGGCAACTCCCTTCTAGGAGAAGAGTTAAGGTCCGTCCAAAAAGTTGCTAGATATGTCGCTAAAGGTTGCTAAAAGTTGCTAGAAAAGTTGCTAAATCTAGCGACAAAGTCACTAAGTTGGCAACACTGTATGCTAGCCTCGTTCTGTAGGAGCTTATAAAATTACTAGTTATTTAAAGTTACAGAAAATGGTGCTTATTTGGACAATTTAGCTAGCTTCCAGTCCTCAAAAGATGTTTAATAATTTACTGCAGCTTCATTTAAACATTATTAGCTTATTTAATTTATGTGACCCATAGTCTATGATGTGACCTAGTTAGTTAAGAGACTAGCATTACTGAAATTAATGCTAATCTATTGTGCTAAAATTGGTACACTACTAATTGTGAATGCAAAAGCCGTGTAAATAAAATTAAGAGCATAATATAATGGATCATTTGTACCAGGTAAGGGAACATGGTGCGCTGTGTTCTGTCAACATTAGTGTAAACTGTATTCAGGGAGTTGGTACTTCATGTTCCTTTCTACCTGTTTTGTGTATTGTATTTTTTGAATATTTTATTGTATACTTAAAATTTTAATAAGTATTTTATGATTATATTACAGTTCAATACAATATTTAATGAATTGTTAACCATATTTTTCATCATTACCCAGTGATTTATTCAGCAGATTTTTAATATCTCAACAAATAAGTCACTGATGATGTGTGATGATGTGATGTATTTTTCATGTGTGGGTATTGTGTCCGTGTTTTCAGTCCCAGAGTTTATGGCTCCTCCAGAAGTGTCTGCACTGTCATCCACCAGTCTCAAGGTTAGATGGAGCTCCGCTGAGGGTGACGGGGTCATTGCCAGAGGACCGGTCGCAGAATATCGGGTCAACTTGCTCACTGAGCAGACCAACAATCCCTATGCTCCTCCTGTTGTTAATCAGGTTAGACACACACATATTCTGATGCACTTGAACACAATGAGTAGGACAACTGAAAGACCCTCAAGCTTAGCTTGAGCTCAGAGTGTTTGAGTCTTAGAAGTCAAGGTAGAAAGGCTGTATTCGTTATGACTGTATTCATAATGTGAACTCTGTAGAAACAATACTAATGCTTCATTGTGTGTGTTGAAAATGCTCTCACCAGCAGGAGCACTCAAGTTTTATTTGAATATGTGATTGACCCAAACACTTAATTAAGTGGTAAGACAGTTTGTAGTACTCTAAAAGCCTAGCACTGATATCTTAGCAGATTAAGTTGAAATTTCTGTGGAAAACTGATCACAGTTATCTCAGAATTGTGCAGCCTGAGTGTGTCAGTTGTCACGTTATGTTAATAGTTACTGCACACACCATCAGTGTGTCGTGCAGCATATAATTCTTTGTTGCTCTCATGTGTTTCTCTCTCCTTTTCATCCATAGTTTTATTTTCCCTAATTAAGTAAAACATGTCATTTTCTAAACAAGGTTAAAATTCAATTTTCTTTCCTCTTTTGCAGGTCTTACATAGATCAGGACCATCGTCGCAGCCTGTTTATTTGGTTAAAGGACTGAAACCTTATCATGTGTACAACTTTACTATTACAATCTGCACAAAGTCCGGCTGCATTACCAGTCTACCAAGCTCAGGACGGACCCTGCCAGCAGGTAAGACCAAAAGATAAACACACAGTCACACATGGCTGCAAACAAACATACATATTAGTGGTGGGTGAAAAAGCTGATTCACATAAGAATCGTGATTCCTATCTTCAGCTATTCTGAATGGATTCACAAATGCCAAAAATCGTTTTTCAATAATAACATTAGTCAGTATGTCATGTTATGTTGCAAATGCAGAATGCAACCACAAGGTCAGTGCAGCACCCGGACGGTCTACAGCACAAGTGCTTGAGTTATATTGTAGTTCATCTTCATTTTGGATTTAGTAGCTTATAATTAACAAGACCAACTGACTAAAACACACTGCAGCACAAAACTTCAACCAACAAAGTAGTCGGTCTTTAGTCTATATTATTTCAAAAGCCCTGCACACATACAGTGTTTTGGATAACAGTGGCTTTCCCCAGTACTAGTGGTGCAGCAGAGAGGCTGCTCTCCACTGCTAGAGGCATAACTATGTGTTACTATATGTCTTTATTCCCCCATCACTCCATTACACACACACACACACACACACACAGCAACTTCTGTTTTACATTTAACCAGTGATATAGGTCAGTACACTTTCATCTGATTATTCACATACAGGTAGAAGACTGTAAGATGCTTCCAAATTAATTTCTGTTCGTCAGACAGTGACCTTCATCAAGACCATTTAGCTTAACTGCCAGTTATGTTTCATATTGCAGTTCAATACACTAAGGAAAGGAGTAAACAGTTTGCAACACAGCACATTGGAGTAAGAGCCTATAGTGAAAATAGTGCCCCCTTCTATTTATTGAATCAATAATCAGTTTTGAATCAAGAATTAATTCTGAATCTAATCATGAAAACAAGGATTGTAACTGTAATCTAATCATGAGATTCCCAAAGATTCCCATCCCTAGTACATATGGCATAACAACAGGAAGTAGCCCTGCAGAAAATTAGTTGTGCCAAAATAATTTGCCAATACATTGTCTGTTTTAAGGATAAGAGCCATTCAGTTGCATACGGTGTGTATTCATTCTCAATACTGAATGTTATGTCCAAATCACAGACATGAATCATTAAAAAGCGTGATACTCTCTTCATAACAAGGGCAACACAAGCCGCTGACATATGCACACACACACACACAGGCACAAGTGCACAGTCAGTCATTGGGTACTTGACTGGCGACAGCATTGGTTGTGTTAACCAGAGGGGATATTCATGGTGCTCGGCAGTAAAAACAATTTACTGTTAATTACAAGGAGAAAAATGTGGTGTAGCACACACTTCCTGCTGGCCGTGAATCAAACACACACTGAGTTGGAGAAAAACACACACGATCTCTCTCTCTCTCTCTCTCTTTCTCTCTCTCTCTCTCTCTCTCTGTCCTTTAGATTTATAACCATTATAGAAGTGGGATGAATTAGCTGTGTTTAATAACTCAGACACAAATCTCTGGGACTGAGATGAGCACTAATTGATCAGTGCAGTATGACACACACACACACACGCACAGTTTTTCGTTCATTGTCATTTGTCTGTTTCTCTCTGGCAGTCTGTTGCTTTCTGGCTTTTTCACTCAATCCGCTCGTCAGTCCTATCTCAGCCGGGCTCTTCCACTTAAACACAAAATAGCACATGGCGGCAGAGAAACATGAATCATTCTGCAATACATATTGCACACACACTTGACCCTCCAACATACTTTTCCATCTGTTTACTCATGGACTCTATTCTTGCTGCTCATTTTATGTTTTTGCTGTTTTGTTTTTGTTTTGTTTATCCTTTTAGGTGAATAGACAATGGGTGCGCTGGGTGGTTGAGAGAAAAAAAACAACCTTTCATCTATAAATACTTGCTCAGGGATTTGAGCTTTTGAACGTACTCTAAACAGCTACATCTGTTGACATAGCAAATATTTTCATTTTACACAATTCTCAAAAAGTCCTTCCTTGTGTTTATTGTGATGGATTATCCTTCATATTGTAATCGGTGGACTTTTTAAATGTATTTTTAATGGCTACATCTGTTGACACAGCGACAATGTTTATTTCAAGTGATTCCAAAGACTTCTCTTGACTGTAATACAGTACAATACAATATGGCTTATTGTACCCAGTTGACTTTTTGAATGTATTTTTAACAGCCACATCTGTTGCCACAATTTTGTTTCATCCAACACCAAAGATGTCCCTTGTTTCAACTATAAGAAATGATAATGGCATATGCCATCTCAAAACAATTTGCATAGCATGTGCTACTCCATTGGGTGTTGAGCTTCTGTTGAAGCTCCACAACTCATCACTTTTTCTCATTCAGCTTAAAACTACCATCTTGAAAGTTCAGAGAAAATGTTTAATAATAATTTTTAGAGCATAATCTAAGAGGTATTGGTGGATGCATACCCTCTTAGTGTTAAAGCAGTTTTATCTCAGCCCTAATAAAAGGCTGTAACCTATAAACAGTAGGGAACAAATGAGTTGTAATCATAAGATAAAAGAAAGCTCTTAAAAGCTGTTACCTTACTTTTTATTGTTTGTTTTTGTGACCATTTATGTAACTGTTTATATGCACTGTACAAGGTTATTTGTACATTCAATTCCTTTTATGCCAATTTTAAGGTGTTTCAAAGCACCGTACAAGTTTCTTGCATGCTCATACCCATTTACTACTGTTATGTAAGTTTTAGACTACTGGCAACCATATTATGTGTAGGGCTGTAGTCAACCAAAGAAAATCTTGGTCAACTAAAATCGTACATAATCTTCAACTAATCGATTAGTCTTGGGGGGGTTACGGGACAGAGTGCACAGTGAACTCAGCAGGCACATATTTCTCTGTTCTGTATTTCTCTGTTTTGTGTCGTCAGGTTAGGCTAACCCATCGTTGCTAACTTTGGAGCTAACTCCCTTCACTTTTCCAGTACTTGGGAAAACAACAGATGTGACTTTTTAGCATTTATGAACTAACACACTGTAGTTTATACTGTACATTTACTACCAGACTGACAACTTACTACTAACGTCTTCCTCTGATCAGCTTGCACCCACCATCACTTCTCTGCTGCTCACTCTTAACAGAGTTAAGAGCTTACTTAACAGAGTTACGCTACCAATACTTTCCCAGGCAACGACACAGAGGTTGACTCACCTACCGAACAACACTGCACGGAGGCTCCCGAACGCTAATGATTTCCGAATGAATGGATATTTGGCGTTAATTCTGGCATTTAAAAATATTTTTTTGGCCTGGCGGGGGTTCTCAATGTTATACTTGTGGGAGAAACACTGATTCAGCAAACGTACTCAACGTTTACCAAGCGTTCAGTAAACGCTTGGTAAACGTTGAGTACGGTTAGACCCAGCAGTATCCATTAGTTTGGGCGAGTTCAAAGTTATGAAAACAACGGGGGTGTTTTGAATACACCAATCCTAGAAAGCTATTGATGTAGCACTTTCTCATTATGAAAGTAACACAGAGATTATTCGACCAATGAGAATTTAGTCGGACGAGAGCATATCGACCAACTAATCGACTAGTCGACCAGGAGACTACAGCCCTAATTATGTGGATTTTTGCCCTTACAGACAGCTTTAAAACTCAAAATATCTTCACCTGTCTGGTCTTCGTCTTAATGTATGTTTTATTTGATTTCAGTTGAGTTTGTTTTTCTAATTCAACTCAATTTCTTGACAGCAAAATCAGAAGTTTGACAGCATGTAAAAACCAATTCAACCTACTGTGTTCCTGTGCTTAAGTTTAGATTACGTACCTTATTTGTTCTAAAACAATCTATATTGCTGAAGAGCTGAATGAATCTTTGTAATCCATTAAGTTTTCTCCTCTCAACAAATTGTAGCCATCCCCCCAACTAAAAACATCCTGCATGATTTGTCCTAAAATCTGTCACATTTTTTTAAATGGTATTTTACAGAAATAAAATTAAAATTGTCATATCTCCTAATTGAAATTGTGTGTGGATAAAATGATACTCACATTAGGTGGTGCTCCTGGTAAGGTGTACTTGAGCGTGGTACTGATGCACTGATAAATCTACCACACATAAGGCTGGGCCATTAGAGCCAGCTACCATCTGTTGTAAGTGAGCAGGCAGCATCTGCGAAACCACTGGAGTTACACCAAAGCACATGACCAAACATTAGCGCACACACTGAGGCAGACACAACAACACAAGGAAAGAGTTCTCTGTCCATGTGTGTTGACGCATTTGCAATTGTTTCTGTGTGTGTGTCTTCCCACAAAGTTATCGATCACAACGTAAAGTGAGTGGCTAATCAGGGGCTGATGGTGATGTTTTATGTATCCTACATCCATAAAGTCTTGTTCTACAAGACAGGCACACACAGAGACATACACACATACACACTGTAACACCACTCAACAGAACAGGAACTTTATTGATTTACGCATAATTGGCCTGAGGCCCTTCTTGAGGAGAGAAATATGCATGGCAAGGGATCGCCATGTCAATAAGTAGTGTGCTTGTGTGCGTGGTGTAACTGTACGCTAAGAGCCTGTTAAGACATGTCAGTCGCTGTAAAAACAGAAAACACACACACACATGCACAATTGCTCCTGGGAGCTGGCCCATGATTTAGCTGCTTCATTACCATGTCGGCAGCTAAAATTAACCTTTCTGGTGGACTGTTAACCTTGTGTGTGTGCGTGGGTGTGTTTGTACATGTGTGTTTGAGCAAACTCATGATAAGGCTAGTGACTTTCGTCAAACCGAATGTGTCATAGTGTCAAATACATTACAGTGAATTA
Organism: Thunnus thynnus; assembly: GCF_963924715.1. Lineage (NCBI taxonomy): Eukaryota > Metazoa > Chordata > Actinopteri > Scombriformes > Scombridae > Thunnus > Thunnus thynnus. The sequence goes on along the minus strand of NC_089517.1, from coordinate 25,031,657 downwards.
ACAAGCAGAAGAATACAAGACAGCACATTAGATTCCCACCAGTTGCTAAGCCTACATTCAGACTGATTTTAGCTCTTCATGGAAAAAAACGCACCTCTTTCAGTTATTAGAGTGGGGGCAGTCTGGCGGCACAGCACAGGTGCTAACGCTGAGGGCTCCGGGAAAATAAAATACAGGGTCGTTACGGGGCCAGAACAGCGACAGTTACATTCTGGCATTGAAAATAAAATTTGGCATTGAAAAGAAAACCTGAACCCAAAAAGGAAACATTGGCATTGAAACACTGTATTGGAAAAAGTTGTATTGGCATTGAAACAAGTATTGGCACTGAAAAAAATTCCACTGAAAAATAAAAACATTGGCATTAAAAACATTTCCAAACAGGCATTATTTGGATAAACTGTCCACATAGTTGGAATGTACACGGTTACTTTCTCACCTGAAAAAAATTTAAAAATAATAAAGTGACATTAACAGTCTGAGAGCAAAAATTACTGTCTGGCAGTCTGGCTCAAAATCTCCACCATGATGTCATTGCACTTTGATATCTTCATCAGATCGCAAGGCATACTGGGTAATGTAGGCCCAGCAAGGGCCATCCTCTCTATGCCAAAATGCTGACAGAAAGTTGAAACTGAAAACCAGTGACACTGAAAAATGTCAGTCTCAACTTTTACTCCAACATGACATCATCCAGGAAGGCGCTGCATTGGCCAATTAAATATGTGCAAAAGCACATACTTGGTGGACTACTTTGTAATGAGAATGCTATTTTTCTACTGTTGCGATAGGTACAACAAAAGATAAAATTGTTGCCACCATTATAACTTTCCAGATTTGTAAAATCCTTTCTCTCAGTATTATAATCCGCAGTGCAGTATTTTGGCATCTGAGAAGCATTCAAATTCACGGATCTGTTACCCAAACTGTTTTTTCTTGATCGTATTTCATGTCCCACCAGTATCTGAAGCTACACGCCCCACCAACTCAGCACTTTTTTCAGGCTGAATGCCCACTAAGGAGGAGAGCTGTCTTTTATGACACCACACACACCCACAAACTCATGGACACACTATCTATTACAGTACACTCCTCTATCCTTGTAAAACTGTCAAAGTTGTTTTCCTAGTTAACTTTGAATTTAAGTCAGTCTTCTGTCAACTTTGGTGCACAGAACACTGATTGAATGTTGTCTATCAATTTTGATTGTGACTCCGGACCTATCCATAGTGCCTGTTTACAGCAACTGATTTTGAAGTCCTGCTGTCCGAAATCAGCAGACATAAGCATTACCTGTATTGCATAAATTGTTAGGGCAACCCAAAGAAATGAGAGAATGGTACTACAGGTGTTGATGTTGTGTCATTGTGGAGCTGTAACTTGATAAAAATAGAAGAAATGTTTTGACATGAAGTTAGATGTCCAAAAAACATCTTGCTAAAGCAACAGGTGTTGCGTGTTGGGTGATTGTTTCCTGGACTACAACTTGCATAAAGACTGAGGCAGCTGTTGGAGTGTAATAATAAAATATTTGATGATTTCAGTAACATATTTAAACTTGAAATTTGCTTAGATTAAGGCATTATAATTCACTTGTAATTTTTCATTTCTGCCTAAATAAATATGAGAAAATTGGTGAATGTCCATATTTGCCACTGAAGAATAAATCTGTTTGTAAGAGGGGGTCTTGCATGAGGCTACTGATCACACACTTGACACTATTCTAGTAGGAAGAACATGCGCTTTGATTTTGACTGTTAAAATTGCAATATTCTCACCAACTTTAGCAACATTAAGTCAAGTCTAATCTTTCCTTGTGTTATAAAGCAGCTTTTACAGTCCAGCTCTCAGACTATAGCAAATAAGTTAAGCTAGTAGCCACCACACAATAACTGGGTGTTAAGTGATGTCTAGTGCCATCATAGGTGACAATAGAGCTCTACAAGGGTGAGTGAATCAGTTATAATACCCTCAGTAACAATTGCAGTCTCAGAGTCAGACATCACCCAGGGACACACCAGTTCACTGAACCGGCAGAGCGTGGTCCACTCTGCCATTGGGTCTCAGTCAGAAGCCCAGGAAACCTGGCCTGTCCTCTCATGCAACAAGAGACGTGCGTTGCCTCATGTACAGATACTGTAAGGTTTAGTTGTGCACAAGATAAAGAGGCAACTCTCCTATAGACTGTCACATGCAGCTACTTCCATTTTTTATAGACTCAATGCCATACCCACTTCTCTACTTGGATCATGCAGTAAACCAGTAACATTTTTTACATTTTCATCTACTGTACATGCCTACTGACCAACCTAACTAACCATCTGCCCCCAATACACACAAACACACACATACACACACATATACACACATATACAGACCTTGGCTGGACCAAAAATAATAATTTGTTTTCTAGTGTTTCATATATCAAAGATGTACAACAATGTTTAAAACAAGGTGTATTTGTACGTGTGTGTGTGTGTGTGTGTGGCGCAGACAATGTTCTAAATATAACCATAGCTCAATTTCAATAGACTGGTAAGCTATCGATTGACAGTAATTTATGGTTTGATGTGCCAAGATGAGCCGCCCAAGACAAGCTGTCCACTTCCCTTTTAAGAGCTCTATTAGAACTCACACTAAAGATGGTTGCATCCGTGTCACTGAGAGCTAATTTACTCCTACCACAGACCATTTAGACCATTACAGAAACGCACACACACACAGAAACACAAGAATGGAATGACACTTAATGCACGCACATCTTTCCCATCTGTACACCGTTCCATCACTTGTGATGTTTCTCTCTCCATTCTTATAGATCTCCTCACCATATCAGCCAGTCTCAGGTTGATTTATTTATAATACATATTGAAGCTGTGGCTCCAGTAGCTCCCAGTATGTTTCAAAGGGACATTTAATTTCACGTCTAAAGTGAAAGAAGGAAATTAAATTGACCCTCTGTTAAATGAAAATGGGACATTTGGCCAGTCTGGAAATACAGTAACAGACTGTTCATTGTAATTGGTTCAAGACATGTTTCTACTGAAAATAACAAAAATAACAAGACCACAAATTGATTTTATTGGTTTGAGATCTAATGTAAATCAATCAAAACACTGGGCCAGATTCATTCAAGGTTTTTGGACCTGTTTTTCAGGTGCAGATGTGACGCATAAGACCCAAACACATGCTGTGTATTTATCAAACAGCCACACTTGGCTGAAGTCACAGTTTGTGTGTCATCTGTGCAAATGCGAGGTGCGCTTCTCTCCTCGTCGCATACGCATTTATGAGAGGATCACGCAAATGATTGGAGGAGTCATGTTAACAGAGGTTTATTATGTATTTGCTGGATTTATTTAGATCACACAATTTGTGACAGTTTAGTGGGAAAACTCAGGTGTAAACAGAACACATGGGATTTATAAGAACCACAAGGCAGATTGTAGTGGGGAAAAGAAATGTGAAGGAAACATAGGCTTGTCTATAACTAGAAAAAAAACTAATTACTTAAAAAAAATCAAGCAATTAGGTTTTTATTGATGCACACTATCTGATTACTGTAACGTTATAGAATAGTCAAACTTGAATTTGAACTTGACTGTTAATGAACTGCAAAATCACTGTAAGCTACAGCTAAACTTCTCTTTCTTTTGTTAAGACATTTTAGGCCCAAGAAGCTGCATTATTCTCAGTATTAACATCCATCCACCTACTCCACTCTGAACCTCTGCCCATCTGCTGATCTGATCTGTCCATCAGTCTCTCTCTCTCTCTCTCTCTCTTTCTCTCCATCTTGTTGTAGTGACGTGTATATTTTGTGTGTCTTTGATTTTCTTACCACTTCATCTTCTTTTTGTTTCCATTGAACATGTTTATTGCCTTCTTATGTATTTATAAATATGCTAAAGATTATAATATCATAATGTTTTGAGTAATATTAATAGTTCATGTCTGATGGAGTTTACCCCCTGTCAAAGTATATATTTGTAATCAAGATCACTAAGATGTTATTTATTTTCTGAGCTTAGAAATCCCACTGCTGAACTGTGCTTATGAGCTCTCTCCCACTGGCAGAATACATCTGGAGGGCCATACAAGGCACAGACCAGTAGTAGTCTTAGTGCATCAGACACCGAGCACGCGAAGATTGCAGCAAGAGACATAATAAGAGAAAGAGAAAATAAAACTATGTTATTAAGACATCTCTAAAAAATAGGCAGTTCTTGTTTGCATTGTGTTGACATTCAGTCTCTTATTTTTTGCCTCTCTCTTCTCAGCTCCAACAGGACTGTCATCACCTCGATTACATCCAGTAAATGAAACCACCATTCAGATAGACTGGGATCCCCCAGCCCAACTCAATGGACCTCACCCATTATACCAGGTCTGTAAAAGTGCAGCATTTTTCTTTCTTTTCATGTGCATGAGTGTTTTGTTTTTGCAACACAGTATTTGTACACACACACACACACACACACACACACACACACACACACACACCACCTAGTCTCCAAAAATGTGATTTAGCACAATTTTTCCTGTTGTTGTGTTTTTATTTAACCTCGACTTTGAGAATATAAGATTTATTATGATTCTAAATCATTTTGCTGGAGTTGAACACTGTAAGATATCAACATGTGATTATATACTAATTGTAATAACCGTAATAACTTATCTGGGTTCATTTTATTAGAGAAATAACAATTTCATAATCCATCATTTTTTGTATTGTTGCTGTTCTAGTTACTCTTACTTATGTTTCTAGGTGGAGAGGACAGATGTCTCTCTTTCTGACCCACAAGGTCCTTTGGTCAGAGGAACCAGGTTCCCAGGCAACAGTTACTACCAGTTTCCCAGTGACACCCTTCCTGTCAACAGTGACTTCACAGGTAAGAAAGCATGACTAGATACATGCACATGTCTGTGTGTGTACCAGATAATGCTCTGTATGTCTGTCTTTGTTGCTATATATATATGTGTATGTGTACATGCATTCATACATACAAGTCTCTGTGGGTTTTACCAGGTTTTTTGTTGTTCATTGGTCGCACTGCACTGTCTCAGTCTGCTTGTTACATTCCTTTACAATGACTTCTCCAGTCATCTTAAAGGACAATTATCTTTCTGTTTACCAGCATCATTAGAGGGTTGAGCTGCACAGCCAAACATGTTCTGCTTCATCTGAGAACATCACCCAGTCTGACGCTCATAATTAATGACTGCTGATACTAATCAGTGGGATTTGAGCAGGAAAAGCTCTTCAATGCCACTTGAGATTACTTCACTGTCCTGCATAAACCTAGTGTTTGTTTTTTAAATTTTAAAGTTTAAATGTTTAAAGTTTCTGGAGGGTGGAGATAAAAATTTTCTTAAGCATGTTAAAGCTGTATGATAACATGTCAAAAATTAATTTACATCTGTGGGTAAACCAGTTTTCTAGAAATGGCGACAAATTCCTGACTTAATGCAGATAAAAAAGTATTCATCTGTAATCCTTATGTGACCGCAGTCAACTGTAATTGAACTAACAAAGCTCTCTGTGTTGGTCACATAATCTTGTTCCATCTAAAACACCCAAATATGTTTGCCGCACAGAAACAAAGGATTCATGTACTGTTCATTTTATATCTGAAGTATTAGGAGCATACAGCCCAAACAGTAAGTCAGTCCAAACACTGAAGAAAGTATTGGAATAAGGCCTTTTCGTGGCCTTTTAAATGGGAAAGTAGGTGAGTTTACAAAGGAGGAAAAGGCAAGACAACAAAAGTGGAGGGATCAGAGCAACCACTTCCATGTTTTACTACAACCAGTCTGCTTTAATGACAGATTGACAACAATTTTTGAGCATGCACACATATTTGATTTATAAAAACTGTTGTTTTCGTTTTTGTAAAGGCCTTTTGAGGGTTGTAAAGGCTAAAGGAAGGGTGATCTTCTATGAAATGAAAGGAGTGTATTTGGACAGATAAACCGCCCAAAGGATATCTGTTCAAATCACAATAATAACTTAAATTATCTGTTCATTAGTATAAAGATATGTTTGATTTTGTTACTTTCCTTAGAGGTGAAAATCACATTTATAGTAATTTTTAAAATGTATTTGTTTAAGATTGAGAAAATCATCCTTCTACTAAGAGCATACACAGTATTAACTTTAATTTCGACAGAAAATCAATTATCAGAAAGTCTTTTATTATTTACTGATTACACTCCTATAATATATATATATATGATCTTGTGAACATGGTTGGTCTTGAGGTGTATGACTGTGTGGCTAAAACAGAACATACAGTACTCAGCAATCATTTTAGTTTATACAGATCCCAGATTAGATATTTAATTATATTGATATCACATCTCTGACCTCCTCTTTATCATCTGCAAGCATTCTTCCATAAAATGTCATCAGTCACTTTGTACACTGTGTTTTTATTCCAACCAGCAGCTGAGGATTTTTTATTCTGAGAAAGTTTTTTTTTTTTCCCTTGCTTCCCTCCTTGTCCTTTGTAAAAAGTGATGGATAACTTTTCAACTCTTATCGTTTCCTCTGTCGTCTTTCAGAGCTGAATAGTAAGACTGTCTGGTTGTCTTAATGCAAATCAGTAAAACCCATTTCTGGTTTATGTTAAAAATCCCAACAGCTGTCTTACCTCTTTATTCTTTATCTCTACTCATAATTCCTGGTTCCTGTTCGTTGCTCACACTCGATGCTGTTTTTTTTATCCCAAATCAGCAAATGATGATTTTTGATCTCATCCATACTCCTCCATCACAAAGGAAAATAGATCTCTCTGAGTACAGCAAGCAAATAGATGATGATTTTTGCTATTGAGGGGTGCCTCTCATCTCTTCTACTCTCCTTCTTCATAAAGGGTAATGGATCAGACAATCACTTTCAGACCGGATCTATTCTGGACCATCAATGTGTCGGCAGTCCTCAAAACCATCGCCCTTTTACAACCATCAATACTAATAGCATCATCTACAGACAATTATTCCCATCGAAGCGCACGGAACAGCGAACAAATCAAAGCCAAATTGGATTATGAATGTAATGCAGTGTAATGCCCCCTCGAGAGTCAATTGATCACAGAGGAGAGACTCGTCAATCGTTGATGTCTTGGGGAAACCTAGGAACTCTGGCAATGACAACTGTAAAATTTAGATATTTGTATAGTCTTTTTTTGTATAGTTTCATAACTCAAGACAAAATTTCGAAACACGCATTCCCTCAAAATTAGGTTCTTGAGGTTTTTATCTCAGCGGCAGCATTGATGCTTCAGAACATCCTGATGGGCTTTCTGGAGGAAACAGCAGATCATCATTTTTCTCCGTCAACATTATGCACCATTCTCGGAATATTAATACTTTTTTGTTTTCCATAAATTGTTCATTCAGGTTCTTACTCCAGGCTTTCTAATGTCTAAACATGTGAATTAAGGGCACATCTTTGAGCAGGGTCAATGCTTAATATGTTAAATCTTAGTTAAGATCAAGATTATTTACCATGTAAAATCACATATTTGCCCTTTCACCTTTAATTTTATGGCCACTTTACTAAAATTATTTTTAGCCAAATAGGTTGTTTTCCATATGCGATTATTGTTATAGGAGGGCATGTTTCCATAAATGATAAGTTTGTTCACTTGTGATTAACGATGCTTCTTAATGCTGAATGAATTTAGGGTACTTAAGGTCAATATTTACCACACTGAATCTTACTTTAGATAAAACAGGTTTATAACCATATGCAATCAGTGCAGTGATATGAAAACCCTGTAAGTGCTTGTTTCCATAAATGCATGTTAGTCCATTCATCTTATCTATGATGCCTCTGTACTTGAAGTCCTACAATGTGACTTCCTACTCTCCTTGTTCATCTTTGAATTAAGGAATCTGTGCATCTCAGTTAAGACTGGAATGCGTTAGTCTGTGGAAAATAATGTATTTAAATGGATACTGGTTCAAAACTGATTATCTAGTCCTCTCTCCTCATTTGTAATTCCTCAGTATTTGAGCCTGAAATGGGCTGATTGGAATGAGGATGATGGCCTGCTCATATTTCCACTAATCCAGATGTATTTCTTCAACCCACAGTAAATGAAGAGAGATGAAACATCACAAACATTTTAGAAAAAAGAAGAAAAAATGAATTCAGAAACAAATAGACTTGGATAATTTCCAGATACGTCTAATACAGTACATTGCTGCAGCACCACTGCAGCAACTGAGCAGGAAAGAGGGAAATGTTAAATGATACAAATTATTTTTCCTTAATTAATATGATTGATTGCCAGGCACTGACGTTGAGAGGAGAGGGGGAGAAATGTGTGAAGGGAAAGTTTGCACAGACATCATTAGTTTTTCCCCATTTAAAGATTAATCAGAAGAGGCTGGGCTCTTTAATTCTGTCATTTGTATATTTAATGGGCTGCTGCAGAATCTATGGGTGTAATTAGCTAGCTGCCGCGCTCTCATTAATACGCCAGGCTCTTGATTAATGCCAGCAGAGAGCTAACATGACTGGAGTTATTCGGGTTATGTTGTGTAGATGATTACACACAACCTCCTCTGTTTACTGAGACAGAGAGAGGAGAAACAATACAGTATCATATGAAATAATACTACCTAATATATAAGAGTCTATTTAAAACTTTAAATGGCTGAATATTGCTGCTTGTTAATGTTACATATTGTGGAATATATCAAAAATAATTTCTGTTTGCGTAGGCACAGATAGAGGAGAAACAGTTCAACATTCAGAGTGAACAATAAACTCAATTTATAACAGTCCATAATAGTTTTTAATTAGTAAAAGACTCGATTTGAACCATATAATTATCTCACTTAACAACTCTAGAGTTGATGATGTGGGTATAATTGGTTTTATGTACTTGTAGGTCATAAAATGTATTCTTTACAGTACATTAAGTAATATATCACTTATGAAAAACCATCCTGATTTTGACATAACAGCACTGTGAAACAACACAGGTTAAGTTTAATGACAAAGGTCTCTAAAAACATTTTTTTTCATACTGCTCAGAGGAGAGGCCGGGCTGATTTAATATTGTGCATGCATGCTATAGATTACACACAGGCTATTCCTGTAAGCCACCTCATACCATTCTACAAATGGTAAATGGCTGCATTTGTGTAGTGCTTTTATCCAAAGCACTTTACAACTTGCCTCTCATTCACCCATTCACACTCTCACACCAATGGCAGCAAGCTTCCTTGCAAGGTGCTGACTGTCGGGAGCAATTTGGTGTTCACTGTCTTTAACATGTGGGCAGGAGGAGTTGGGGATCGAACTGCCAACCCTGTGATTAATGGATGACCCGCTCTATCACCTGAGCCACAGCTGAGAATTAAACAATTTACAACATTTAAAATATTTATTTTACATTATACATGCCAGGTTTTTGCATGCTAGCTGTGAGGCTTAAAGATAGTGATGTTGTTTGGTCAGTAGATTTGTTGGTTGATCAATCTGTTCAACACTTTACTTACAGCAGGATATCTTCACATTTAATGGCCAGGTGGGATTTGGTGCCCATTTTTTTTGTGACTCAGTCAACTTCTGTCCATCTCTGCCATCAAGTCAAATTTGTCTTTTTTTTATATATAACAAATGAGCAGGCAGTCAAACAGAGAACCTTTGACCTTTACTCTATAGACATTATCCAGGCCAAAGTTTCCACAACATGAAATATCAGAATGCAGTGAGCAGATTGCCATGAGCACATTTATGCTCCCCAGAGGATGAACCCTTTCATTTTAGATACTACACGATGATTCATCCCTCTCAGGCCGAAATGTCAACCTATGCTAACAATATCTATAATCAGTTTGACAGCTTGTTGAGCACATTCATCATCCCTGGGGAATAAACACTTTATATTAATGGCCCCATGGTATTCCTTTAGTGCACTCTGTAAGACAGACTGTTGCTCAACACTAGGCTGTTTCATTTTTGTGTCACTTCTTTCTAACTCCAAACCCCAAGATTTTTTTTGTTTTCAAACTTGTAGTCTTCAGTCGTCAGTCCTAAACAAAGTGACATCACTTGATTGTGACTTGAGCAATCAGACTTTGCTTTACCCCCTCTGGAGCCACAAATGTTCCGCTTTAATAACTTGCAAAAAACAAACTTAGTCACTAGTCCCAATAAATTGATTTTTAAAAATAGGAAAATATTAGGCTACTGTGTATTTTTGGCTACAGGTAAAAAATAATTATGTTTGAGAAGACAGATTTTTATTATTATTTTTTGCGCGTGTTTTAGCTTGTTTGTGTCAGTGAGGTTTTGGTATGTGTTCTCAGGTACACAAATACATGCTGGTAGATGCTGTTTGTGTGACTGCACCGTGCAAGTGTTTGTCTGTGTTTGTGTGTGTGTGTGTGTGTGTGTGTGTGTGTGTGTGTGTGTGTGTGCTTGCATGCACTCTGTATGTGTAACAGAGACACCTGTCATGATGTGTGCTCAGGTCTGTTTGTTGATGGCTCCAAAGTGGTTGTCAGTGTGAAGTAGCACAAGTCCTGTGGGGAAATCTGAACAAAGTAATGCTGAGCACGAGCAGTGTCACTTAGATGCTGTACATTTGGGCCAAACACCTTGCCCAAGCATGTGTTGACAGTCTGTCCCTCCCTATCACACAGACTCAAATAAACATACTGTATATTATATGCAAACAACAACAGTTGTTTATTGCCTTACACATATCTCTTCAGTAATTTATAATAACCACATATGTATGTATAAAATGCTCTTTTCTTTGTGAAACATAGATCAATACACGACATGCTATATACATGTGTACATATAAACACATACATTAATAGACACATTAACCTATCTCCCATTGCAAACAAGGTCAGAGGAACAATTACAGTTCTCTGTAACACCATTACTACTGTTTGGTAACTGTAAACCTAAACTTAAAGCTGACTTTATACCTGCATAATTTATCCAGAGAGTTTACTTATAAACACAGCATTACATAATGAAACTCACAATAGAGTTTCTGGAGTTTCTGGAGTTTCTGGAGCACCGGGTCTACCTTAAGACAGTGGAAAAAAGCCTAATTCATTGCAGCAAAGTTCTGGATATTGTACAACATTTCTTTATATGAAGATATACCAGGTTATAATGCATCATCATTTAGCATTTAATGTCTGACCATTGCACACAGCTGTTTTGTATTGTATAAAATGTATATTGACTCTTGTGCTGAGGCATATATGATAGTGATGGTGCTTCTCCAAGGTCAAATCACATGAGTGTGTGTCCAGGTCCCATGGGCATGTCCCCTGTGTACATGACTGGTTATGAGTGATAGACTATATACTTCCTATGTCTGCATGCACTGTATAAAGTACAGTGTAATGTTATCTGTAGTCTATTTTACGATGGATAACTGTTTACACCAGATTATAACAGTAAAAGAGGAACAAAAGTAGGATGCATGAGGGGCAGCAGAGTTGGGAGCGAAAGAGGTAAAAGAGAATTGATGGTGCAAAAAGAGAAAAAAATATTCAGAGGAGGCATTAGGTGGAGAAAAGGAGAATAAAAAGGTCAAGAAAAAGAAGAGGAAGGTTAAAAGCAGAGGGAGGAAAGAAAGAAAGGCACAAGAGATCAGGAGAGTGTGACAGAGAGAGAAGGTTAAAGGGGGATAATGTAATGTCAGGTATCTGTCATGACTTCACTCATCTCAGTGGTGACAAGGTCATGAATGTAAATGACACATGCCTGCATGATGTACAGAATGCAAGTCTGATGTAAAGAACATCTATGCCTGGTTTCAACTGTATACTACTTTGCACTTTATATACATGTAGGCCTGTTTATAAATGATTAACTGGGTTAAAAGGTTTGATTTTGTGTACTATTGATAATCATTGCATGTGCACATTGCAGAGATGGGGCCATTTTAAGAAAATATAATATATTAATATATATACTTATCCATTCATTCCAGATTCAAGTGTGTTTCATTCATTTTCTGATTTTTGCTAAGAAAAATGCAACAAATTCTTTCCTGTCAGTCTCTCACATGAATAGTAGGCCAGTTTATCTTCTAAATCAGTTGTATCCTAGACTGAAATGGAAATGGCAAACCTGAACCTTCTTGTAATCCACATCTTTATGTCTGTTAGACAAAAGTAAAAATAATCAGTATTAGACCCTGTTATGTATAATATACATACACTGAAACCGGCATCCATACTATTTGTTAGAATCACTTTCCATCACTACTCCTTACAGAGGATCTAAGGGGATGGTAGGATGCCTTATTTCTGACATCCATGTTTGCACCTCTTACCTGTGTATATGCTGCTAGGGGTCCTGCTACAGTACTTAAGTGACACTGCTGGTAGACCTAGAGGTGAAAGTGTTTGTGTATGCGTATATGGGCACAAGTATTCTAAGGATGTTGTATGTATTACAGATTGTTAAGTGCTCTGAGATTAATTTGTGACTTTTGGCTTAATAAATAAAATTGATAAGTACAAGTCACTGTATTTTACTATACTAGCATATTGTGTGTAACAATAGACCCGTCAAAAAACAGACCCAAGGTAACAACATGGAAAATATATATTCTTATTTAAAATAGTTTGAAAACTGGGAGCTTGAAATGGCTTATCTGTATTCATCTTGAGTTGGCCATGTAACTGTTTGACTTCTTTCGATGTTAAGTAAATTCACTCTCTAATTATTTTACTAACACCGGTTTCTGATGAACCCTGGGCTGCCTCCATTCAACTCCTCAGATCTTCCCACACTTCTGTTCCCTACAGGGACAGATAGAGTTGAGGAAACGCACACGTATTCACAGACACACACATAAAAACGCATGCTCTGTGTCGCTGTGTGGATCTAGTAGTGGATTAAGATCCAGTCTCTGATCCACAGTAACATGACAGCACCGCATGCCGGAGGAATTCTCTGTTCTGTGTGTTTGTGTGTGTGTGTGTGTATTAGAGGATCTGGTCTCTGAACCCATAAGTTTCCCACATTGCTGAAGCTTTGATTCACAATATGCATTAAAGAGGAACTACACACTGAATCATTGTTTACGTTGTACAGATAATCACATAGATTCTTGTGGGCATATGTTATTAAAACAGGTGATTTTTCCAACAATACACATAGTGTGTGTGTGTAAACTAGCCTTTCTGCTCAAATAACCTTTTCTGTGTCTGCTTGGATTTGAAAGTTTAGTTCAGCCTGATTCCTCGGTCCTTCCCAACGTTCACATACTGTAATAGTGAAGACTCTGAGGTCTGTTCTGTATATCAGCTGCTGTACCAGGTATAGATAACAGAATGCTGCCTAACTGTAATCGCAGTCTGTGCCTCTTACACATAGCTGCTGTTGGCTTCCTCAAGCCTAATAAGCAACAACATTCATGAGAACACACATGAACTAGGGATTTATTCCTCTTCTGTAGCAGTAAACACAACACATTGGCCGGCTGATTACTGTATTCAGAGCGTAATACGATATTTAGGGTTGACGAACAGTAATGTTAAATGCAGTAAACAGCAGGGTTACAGCTACTGTATGTACTGACACTCCCCCTCACAAAACACACACACACACACACACCAGAGAGCCTCTGGTTGTAGATCCATTAGCTCAGTTACAACACAGGTACCCAGACAGAAACTCTCTCAAAGGGCCATGAATGTGCTTCTAGTGACTGTCAAAGCTCCATTGGACTCCTAGCTGTCTTTCCAGTGCAAACATGAAGAGTCTGACAATAGCTCCTTGTGGCTGGTTAGCACTGACTACCAGCTCTATATATATGTCCCTAATCATGCTACTCTGAGCGGCGGTCAGTCCGTATCCCCTGGACCCCCTCGTCACACACTACATAGTCACGAGACCATGCCTCGTACAGTTGTACATCCTATCCTTTGTTTAACTTTCGATATTCAAACATTTTAATGTTTTCTTGTGATTTAGCCACAGACCTTCATATAGAACAATGTTGTACAGTAAACTGAAATGTAACTAATGCAGGGGGCTACAGGCTGTAATCTTTCCCCTAAATCAGTTACCTTTAGTGTAGTGATTTAGAGTGAAACTTGAATGAGTTTAAACAATGTTAGGATCCAGTTACATTTCCATTTCTTCAACAGTTCCATTTATTGTGTTTTCATTCAAATCTATACCTTAAGGAGACCCCACTCAGTCTTTTAATTACTATATCATTCCTATAATATAAAATGGAAGATTGTGGTTTTAAGAGATGAAAGCAAGAGATTACAAGCGAGAGCTGTTAAAATTGTTGAAGCAAGTCTGTCTACTCAGGCTTTTCCTCTGAGGTTCATGTTTTCCCTAAAGTATCTTACTGGTAAGATTATCCTGGACGGTTGGCTTATAGTGGAAATGAAGTCAGCTTAGAGCCTTAGTGAAGTTGGGAAACAGTGAACTTGATGGAGATGTAAGAAGAAATACATTAACACATTCCTTCTCTTTTTCTTTTTCTTTTTTTTTTCTTTTTCTTGTAAATGGGCATATATTGTATGGTATGCTTGACTTCAGAGCTCTCTAGTAGACTGACAGCAACCCAGCAGGCCTGGGGTTACATTATCCCCGTAGTCTTTATGGGGTTCCCCTTGCACGACTTAGAAAAAAGTCTGGTGGGAGAAGAAAGGAGCATATACACACGTAGTATCTGTGTTGATTATTGTATTATAATTATTTTATGACAAATTAAAGACCTTGATCATTCATCTCTGTAGGTTGGATGGTAAACAGTGGCTGCTTTCTGATTTCTAAATATCTTTTACTGAGCTGTGCTCTGATAACAGCTCACCTCCAAATGTGTCCAACAGAGTTTAAAAGGTTTAAGTGCTGTTTTAAGCCTTAAAATGAACATATTACTTGGTTCCTCCATTTGATTATATTGTATATGGATCTTTTTTTTACAACAATTCTTGTTCAAGGTTTTGTCCAAATTCATTCCTGAGAACAAATGAAATCTTTTGCTTTCTCTCCCTCTTTCTGTCTCTGTCTCCACACATACACCAGGTGTTGAGTTGAGTTTCAAGACTCGATCCCCGGATGGCCTGCTACTCTGTGCCCTCTCTCCAGGAAATCAGGAAGAGTTCCTGGCTGTTCAGATAAAAAATGGACGTCCTTACTTTTTGTTTGACCCACAGGTATGTAAAGTTTTTATACTTTTGAAGAATGTGAGCACAAAGTGGTCAGGAAGATGTCAACATCAGCCTGAAGAGTTTTAAATGCATGAAACTGTAGCTCCAACTGGACTTTCTGGATCATATTTCATTGTGTCACCAGTACCTAAAACAACATTTCCCCACCAATGCAGCCCCTTGCATCGTTTTAAACAGGGCTGTTATGGGTCTGAATGCAGTCTAAAGCAACTTGCAGAACTTGCATCTCCATCTAGCTTGGATCCCTTTAAACAAACACCTGGAGCTGCAGCAAGTGAACTGTTATTTACAGCGCCATATTGACATGACAGCAGAACACGTTTGGAGTGCACTACTGTCCTTAGAGGACATTTCATTCATTTTGTGTTCCCATCTCATAAATCTTTTTCATCCACACTCTGTCATTTGTTTTTGTTTCTTGGTTTATTTCTAATCACTTTACTTACTTGCTCACCTTCACCTGTCTTTTTTTTTTCTTCTGATCCACCTGTCTCTCTGTCTTTCTCTCTTTTTCTTCTCTTTCCTCTCTCACTTGCTCTCATCTAATAAATGGGATCTGTAGCCCCTCATTGGTTTCTGTCAGGGAGACAGGGAGAGGGGAAAAACTTTGAAAGTGTGTCAACGTTTGAATTGGACTGCAATTAACTCATTCCCTGCAGTCACCACGCGTGAATACCAATTGCAAGCTAATTAAGCTTTGCACCCTCATACACACACACACACACACACACACACACACACACACACAGCCCTGCGTCCCTTATCCATCCATACAGACACATGTACAGGGGTTAAAGAGTCAACGACTTCGATGATGAAAGTGATGATGGGAGATGATTACACATACTTCCATGAGGCCACCAACTAATTACACACTCAAACAAAAACACACATACACACTTCCACTTTCTATCCTCATCAGTATCACTATCCAATACTTGTTATCACAATGTCTTCATCAAAATGTAACTATGGGATATATCTGTGTGTGCAGAGGGGTGCATTTAACTGAATAGATCCTTGTTCATTTGTGTGTCTGTGGTTATGTGCACCGACGTATGTGTATGTCTTCTCCAACTGGGTTGATTCCTTTGTTTAGGCTAGTTTGGGGTAATTAACAGTGGGAGTGGTGTCACGGCTTATTAGTGTTCCCCTAGATACATATAGCTGGGCCCATTACTTCCCCCTATTAGCCTGTTGAGCTAGCCTAATGGGATTACCAGTGCAGGGGGGGTAATTTAGCATGACACAGGAAAGTGATATGCTCATAAATATGTGCACGTGTGAGCTGCCACACATACACACACATACATTGAAGCTCAGGAGTACTCAAAAACAATCCCTTTCACATGAAGAGGAGATAGACCAAAGCGTTGGAGTTAGCTTACTGACACAAACTATTTAACACACTTGCTGAAACACACAAAAACACATATACTTAAAGACAGGTTTCCGAGCAATGTCATCAGTGAGATGCGCACACCCGGGGGGCAGAAAACAAACCATAATGACTGGCAAGCTGCAAAAGTAATAGGTGGAAAATGTTCATTATTACAAACAAGGAAACCTCCTGGTTAGCTCAGAGTGCAGAATTACATTTACATTGAAACTGCAAAAAAACAACAGCTCATACTGTTACTGGTGTTTAAGGCTGTTTAAGGAAGAGCATCAAAGTCTGTCATATTCTGTGATCAATCCTTTGATTAGTTTGACATTTAGAGTTTCTGTGTGTGACTCGTTGACAGCTGTGTAAACTGATTACTGCGGACTAGAATAGAATCACTTTTACACTTATAATATTGAGATAAAAATCCTACAGGTGTCTCTTTTCATGATTCTGTGTACTTCTTTAATGACACAGTTTCTTATTAGTGAAGCTTTGCCTGTGTACACCACAGTCCAGTGTCTGGTGTATTTTGAGGAAACAGCAGGATTTTCCTACATGGTAATATTACCAATATAATAACCAGAATAAGTGCACCTGTGCTCTTAATTTGTGCAGCAGTCAAACAGCAGGAATTTCATGTTAACATTTTGGGACACACATTTCTCACTACCTGTAGTGCTTACTTTGAATAGTCTTTATTAGTGTTATCACTGCTATTAACTGCTGTTTCTATATTCTTGACTCTTGACTCTTTGTAAATGAGAAACATGGTCTATACCTGGTGCGAGTGTGGAACAGACAGAATCTGCAGATGAAAGCCTCCAACTCTAGTAAAAGGCACTGCAAGAAGCCAAACAACATAACATCTCCAGTCCTGGTTTATTCTTTCCACTCGTACTGAGCTCTGTCTTTAGTGGTGAGTCTGTCAGAGGGATGGAACTGGCCTGGTTTGTAAAACTGGATTTTGAGATGACAAACATATGAAAGCTCTTTATCAGTCCATTTTCATTTTTGGAGACCATCTCATATAATTTTATTTACTTTTAGAAAGGTTTTGAAAAGATAGTAGTGGAAAATGCCAGCTTAGTGTGGATAGAAGGTCAAAACCTTCATAAAAAGATGAATTCACTTAGATATTGCAATATTCTATAGTGAAATACAGTTACAAGAATTGAAAACAGAAAACAGGTGGGAACCTCAGTAGAGACAGTGAGAGAGACAAGGACACAAGGAGACAAGATGGATGGAAAAAGATCTGGATGTCATCTGATGAGAGTAACACACTTCACCCAGTGTTCCTCTCCTGTCTATAGCCATAAGAGATTGCCTTCAGACACACAAAAGCACATGCGCGCGCACACACACACACTTACATACATGCGTTTTTGTTCAAACACACATGCTCACATTCTGTAGGGGGCTGCCAAGTATAGCTGGGAAAGCCACAGGGGCAGCACTTTGGATAAGAGCTATTTATTTGGTGTGTGTATGAACTTCCAGTATCACACACTGTATATTAAAGAGATTGGGCATTGGAGTATTCTCACACAACAGTGGACACTCACTTCAATCCAGTGCTGTACAACTCAAGTGAAAGCTACAGTGATGACACCACCATCACCAGTGGGTCTTGGCTTAAGTGATGTGTGTGTTTCATCCAACTATTTACTCTTTCCGCACATAGTGAGCGGCAGGGCTTCAGCTTACACTATATGTTGCCTGGCAAACTGAAAGTGACTCCCCAGTGATAATTCAATTGTGTGTGTGTGTGTATGTGTGAGTGAAAGAGAGAGAGATGATGACTAAGTGAGAGGAAGGTTATACTCATGTACTTTCTGCCCATGTTTTCCTTGAATTGTAATTATAATTGTAAAACATTTTGACCAGAAACCTGGTCTAACTAAAGTGAAAGCTGGCAAAACTGATTACTTTTACGCAATCAATGTGGTTAGCACGATAATATACAAAAACATTTTTCCTATTTATTTTTAGTTTAGGAAGGTTAAAATTTGTTGGAAAGGTTTTTCTGAGCACTCACAGATTCAGTCAATGCCTGTTACCCATCCACACCGGAGCTTCACAGTAAGGTCCAAAACATGCTCCACACAATAACGCAACTGCAAATGGCAACACCCGGCCCAGCTGGCGGAAACACGCCACCCTAGTGAACATACTCAATATGCACTCTTACTCACCAGTTAAGGTGATCAATTTTAGTCCTCAAAGAAGTTATATTGGCTACTTACTACCTACTTAAAGCTAATCAGAGCATTTCCATGACCACAGTAATAAACAAACATGGCATTCACGGAGGAAAGTGTACTGCTGCGCTTACTGAACTGAAGACAGAAAAAAAAGAAAACACAGAAGACGCGATGTGTGGCCTTTGGATTGCTCATGGAGGAAGGACACAGTATTCCTGTCTGAATGAAGAAGTGATAATGTTCAGCTAGAGCTTTGTCAAACTAGTCGTCATGGTTGTTTTTTTAGTGAACCCAAAGAAAGGGCTCAGCTTTCTCTTGTTGTTTCATTCTATCGCGACCTTGGCTGCAACAGACAGACTGCAGCTTGTGCTTATGTTGCCTTAAGAGTTTTCAGGTGACACACTCCAGGATAAAACAATGCATGAAATCAGCCTTGCAGAGTTCGAAGCGTGTACATTTGCATAAGCTTGGGTCGATCATGTTTCGGGCCTCAAACCTTCACCAGTCTTCTACCTGTCAAACAAATCTCCTTGAGCAGTTGTGTTTTAAATGCCTTGCTCAGGGACACTTAGGTAGTAGTTTTACGGAGAGTTCAGTGTTTCCTAGGCAAGGAATTGAAATGGGTGTGTTTGTGTGTCTGTGTAAAAGAGAGTGAAAGAGGTAGAGAGACTCCTCATCTGTTGTCTTGTTAAGTAGAGCTGTCCAGCAATGGTAGTAAAGATGTCAGAGGCTGATATACTCTGGCATTCATTCATTTATTGATCCCATCATTAAATCTTCATCACTGTGTGTGTGTGTGTGTGTGTGTGTGTGTGTGTGTGTGTGTGTGTGTGTGTGTGTGTGTGTGTGTGTGTGTGTGTATGTGTAGATATATATTGTCAGTGCATTTTTGTGAGTGTGCACTGATCTGTTACTCATGTTTTACTACATTACTCTTTGTAACTTGCTAAAAGCTGATCACAACAATGATGTCATACTTAATAGGGAGCAGAGAGCCCTGTAACAACACTTTGATGATTATATGTCCGTGTTCTTGTCCTTTTGGACGATGGTGTGTGTATTATGTGTGTCATCGATCCATAATGTCTAACCTTGTTCGCACAAGAGAGGGATAAAGAAGAGATAATTTAAAATCTTACAAAGTAAGCATGTTTGATTACGCTGTGATTTGAAAAGTGGTCTCTTTAGAGCCAGAGGTCATCTTAGATTCAGGTTAGCAATTACTATAAGACACATAGTTGTTAGACCTCTGGTCAGAGTTAGTAAATGGGTTTAAGTCAATTGGACGTCTTCACAACACCATTAATGTAAATGTATTTAAATTCTTGTCTGTATTATGGGTTTATGTGTGCATGTGTTTGTGTGTATAGGGCTCAGCGGTGGCTGTGAGTGTACAGGGTGATGGAGGGCGCCGCTACAATGATGGACAATGGCACAGCATCATAGCAACAAGGCGAGGGGCCGTGGGAACAATCGTTGTAAACAATCAATACAGAGGTAACTCTTCTCATATTCATACTGACCACAGTGTGTATCTCCCGTTTGTGTAGGTGTTAATACAAGTGTATTTATGTTCATCTGCAAGTATGTACACATGTGCTTGGATGTGCATAGTGTGTGAGACAGACAAGTATGTGCATGTGTGTCTGTTTCTTTGTATATAAATCCCCCAGCTGTTGAGGTATTAGCCAGGTTAATCCCAGCCACTCTGTGTCTGATGAGAAAAATACTGCTTCACAAACACACAGAAACAACTTAATTTTCTCGGTTCAAATGTGTAACTCATTCTCTGTCTGGGGAGAAACTGCATGAGCATAGCCCTCCTCTCACTTACACCATATCTACAGCATAACAGCAGCAGAAAGTAGTGCTTCATCTGTGAGTCTACACATGGTGCGTTCAGGTACAGTATTTAGTGTAGGTCACCTGCGTTTTGGCAGCACTCAGAGCCCAACACACAAAACGTAAATATATAGACTTGAGGCATAAATATCATGCTTTGACTCACATTTATGTGCATAAAGTGCAAATTAATTGTGAGCCATTACACATCCTGTGTATTGATAAAAGAGAGCGAGACAGACAACTGAAAAATGTGACAGAAACACCTTCTGTGTAGACACGCCGTTAGTCTCAATCACTGTGCTCTTTCTCTTTCCGTTACCCCCCTTATGTTTTTTTTTTGTAATGTCTCAGTAATATTTTATTCACTTCTCTACAATCACTTTAACTAATTTTCCCTAAATGCTCTGATTCCATCTTTTCTCTTTTATTCCCTCCTTTTTCCACACTATTACTTTGTCCCCTCACATTTACATGTAACAACACTATCCCACTTCCACCTCACTCCACCACCACCACCACCAGGTAGTGCATCAGCTTCCAGCGGCAGCACCATTATTGGTGAGAACACGGGGGTGTTCATTGGAGGGCTACCTGAAGACTTCACTCTGCTAAGAGAGGATTCAGGTGAGTCCATCCCCACCCACTGTGTTTTTAGATTAGACTATTATATACTATTATTCATACTTTTTAAATTGATTCAGTTCGTTGTGGCTGTCTGAACCTGGCTTGGCTATTTATTTTCTTTTTATATACTTTATTGATTATTCAAAGAAGTGGAAATGGTATTTTCTCAAAATGTTGTCCACTCTTTTCCATAAGGCAGGTAGTGTCACTGCCCAGGATTACAAAGAAGTTTATTATCTTCCTCAAGTATAATTCAGCAGGTATTGTCACACAGAGGAAATCAAACCTCAGTACTACTAGATCAACCTCCTACCTTTATGAAATGTGTCATCATTCTCATATTCAGATATTGATACTTGGAACTCCTGGTCATCCTCATGAAAGGCATTGCAACTGCCGCTGACAACTTTTGAACTTGAACTCAGTATTTTAAGGTGTTTGGAAGCATGAGGTAAGAACTTTTAGAGTGACAGTTATGGTTTTATTTTTGTCTGTCTCACCAGGTGATGCCCGGCTGATGCGACAGGGTTTCTCTGGTTGCCTCAGAGACGTGAGTTTTAAGATGACTGACAGCCCCTCAGAGGAATGGAAATCTCTGGACTGGGCAAAGGCCACTAAGAAGATGGCAGTGTATGAAAGATGGGAGGGATGCCCTACTCAAACTGTGGATGGAGCCCATTTTCTGGGTCATGGTAGGACCTTGTTGATTGTTGTTGATAGTAGTAGTTATGATGATTGTTTGTTGGTTTATTCCCTTGTTTCACAAGATGCACACTAATTGGTACAGAGATTTGCTTCCATTAGGAGTGTAATGATATTGTACACTGTACCACAATACACAATACAATAATTAATTTGGTGTACTGTATAAACTAGTAACTCTGTGCTGTATATCTTAACAAGATGCTTATTAAGTGTAGCTGCTGATGTTGGTGATAATGAGGTTGTTGTTTGATGTTGATAAATATGATGATGATAAGTTAACTTGTCTCTGTGTGAAGGAGCAGGGTCATAAGTGTAGACTTCCTTCATTATTGCTTTGTAAATGAGCCCGCTCATCCAGTCCAACATTTTAACCTTAAAGGTGACCTATTATGCTTTTCCTTATTTTCAGTCATATATATAATGTTATAATGTTGGATGTTCATATTAAATGTGGCCAAAGTGTCAAGTAATTAGCTAAACGTATGTAGAGGTTATCCCTGTGAGCAAAAAACATCAGCTTCAGACTGCTCCGAATGCTCAGTTTTCAACATTTTTTTTCTACTTTCAGACATAGCCAACATCGATTCGTGACAGATTTCTTTATATGTTCATCTGCTCCACGCACAGTGCTCTGTTCCGCTAACATTATGGTGGTTTTTCATCGTTTTGGGGGCAGTCACGCTGAGCCAAGACTCAGGTCGAGCTGGCACGCTGTAAATGTTTTTCCAATACACAGCAGGGCAAAGTAAAATAACTTGTTTACCTGTTGGAGGTGTGCTGGTCGTCTACAGTAAATTCTTCAAGATAAAAGTCTCCTGTTGTTTAGTCATTTAAAAGCTTTTAAAATGAAGCAGTGAAGCAGGAAACGTGGGATTTGCATCAGCAGTAACTTTATACAACTCTGATATGGCTGTCCCTCGGCAGGCTTTCGGAAAGCTGCCCAATCAGAACAGAGTGGGCTCATCGGGAGAGGGGCCTTAAAGAGACAGGATCTAAAACTGCCTGTTAAGACACTGGCTGAGCTATGGGGCTGCATAAAGGGCCAGTATAAGATAAATAAGGAGTTTTTTGAACTCTGAATCATGCAAAGCTACTTTAGTGGAGTCCCAGAATAAAAATATAGAGCTAGAAATGAGCATAATAGGTCCCCTTTAAATATGTCACTTATTTTTAATGTTACTTATACATATTACTTGAGAGAAAAGTTTTCAGATCCTCTTGATAAGTCCCCAAGAATTTTCCCTCTGTCTTAAGGCCCTAGCCATGTAATAAAATGACATGTTGTAGGTAATTATTTCCTCTTTTTTTCAGGTTACTTGGAGTTGAGCAAAGACGTGTTTAGTGGGGGAGAGGACTTTGACATTTCTATGGATTTTAGAACAGACCAGCTCAATGCACTTTTGCTCTTTACATACAACACACAAACTGAGGACTACATGCTGGTAAGGAGCACACACATATTAATATTGTTTAATTGATTGTTTAAATGCTGAAAATACTCAAATAAAATTCTAGATATACAGGACAAAGCATTTGTTTGTGATAATTGATTTATCTGTGTATATTTTTAGGTGGAGCTGGATGCCGGTCTCCTGTCCTTCATTTTTGCCTGTGAAGGTCATGTGACTGAACTCAGCATGTGGGTGGGGCTTAGCTACTGCGATGGAGACTGGAAACAGCTCTTACTGGCAAAACGTGGCTATGTTATCTCTGCTGCAGTCAATGATTGGGCAGAAGAGACAAGGGGAGTGGGAGGAGCAGGGAGGCTGAGAGTTGACACACCATTATACGTGGGGGGTGTGCCCACTGAGCTCATACATCCAGCTCTGGACAGCCGAAGTCACAAACACGGTGAGATATGTGTACGCACAAAGTCTTATGAAATAATGGTGCACCCAGATGGCTTAAATTATACAGATAACATCGTCATCACATCCAGCTTAGAGATAGAATATGGACATGCAAAACAGACGACTAGAAAACTTCTATTTGTAATTTTTGTACATGCATGTTCACACAATCAAAATAGCAGGAGTGCACCCAAGAAGAAGTGTTTCATTTGGCTGTGATTAGTTGAGAATTTAGTTTTTGCCTGGTTTCCCCACCCTCATATACATTTGCCTACAGCTGGTCAAATGTGGCATTTGATAGCTTGTGGGTTTGTTGTTTTTGGTTCTCTTCTATAGAGTTATACAAAAGAGAGCACAGGTACTTACAGGTCATGTTTGCTTTGACCGTAACTTACCCTCTATGCCATTTGGCAAGGGTACCATTAAATCAACCGACCAGGAGTTACAGCTTAATTTTAATTCTACTGGTTACCCTAATTATCTAAGAGATGTAAAGGATTGAGTTTGATGCATAAGGATAAAGGTGTTAATATAAAAGTGGAGGAAGATATTGCTTATTTAAAAAAAAGAAACAATGTAAAATGGAGACAAGCATTTCACAAACTTTTCAAAAAGATGTACTCACAGTCTCATCCTTTCTCTGTTCCCTTTTCTCTCTTTCTCCTTTTCTTTTCCTCTCCCCCTCCTCTCTCTTTCCCTCTCTTCTCCTCTCCTCTCTCACAGGTCTAGGAGGTTGCATAAAGGGTCTCACCATACGAAGTGATGAAACAAACCCTCCTGTCAGTCAAACTGTTAATCTCTCTGCTGCCTCCCGCCATTCTCTTAGAGTCTACTTAGACGGCTGTCCCACCAGTGAAAGCCGGTACAACTGCAGAGGAAACGATTCAGTGTTGGTCTTTACTGGGAGAAAGACACAAGCCACAGATTATAGTCTACAGCCTTTCACTGGTAAAGATTCACAGTAAACATATACATAACTACACTAATATGAGTCAGTTGGCACTCAGCAAGTAAGCAGTGTTGGTCTCTCCTGTCAACGTTATTAAAATGGGGAGTTTCCAGTTTTGCTGCTTAAATGCCAAGTCTCACATTATTTGCATTTTTGACATTAATGTGTACATACATGTATTTCCATGCACTGGAACCCCCCCTCCAATAGTTATAGTAAATAACAACAAAATATGGCTCCAAGTAGTAACAAAGAACCACATTATATTGTACCATAAGCTACTGTAGTTAGATAAGCCTCTCATTATGCACAGACAGGGATTTCAGTGTTTTGTAAATCAAAAAAGAAAAGATTTTGTCTACAACTTTCAGCATATTTGGTGTGATTCACATTAATATTTGGGGCAATATTGTGTTTTGGGACCCCACGCTTCAATGAGGATAACTTTTGTTCCCCCTCAAATACAATGTGGACTTTTAATTGATTTAATCAAAATCAACAGCAGCATCTCTTTCCAGTGTGCAATACAATAGAGGTGAATTTATAATCCAGAAAATAAACTGTTCAAAGTTAGGGAGGTCTGTTGACATAGGTTTACCTCCGCTAATAGTATGTGTCAAAATAGAATCTCACTCCAACAGGTTGTCGAAAGTTGGCGACCTTACATATTTTCCAATTCAATTTTAATCATTTATTTTCATTCTCATCCCATGTCTCGTCCCCATCCTAAACCCCACCTTCCATGTGCATAAACACACCAGAGTACTTGTACAGGATTGTGGCCTTGGCTGCAGGAGGTTGGGCAGCAGGCCCTTGGCAGAGAGGACGCAGCAGGGGTAAAGGTAAGACATCTATCTGGCAATAGTTGGTGTGTATTTGTGTGTATTATCAGACCAAAATGTTTTACAGCCAGAGATGAGATATAGCAGACCGATATCGTAACAGTAATACTCACATTCACACACACACACACACACGTACGCACACTGGGAGAAACACAATTTCAGTAACACAAACATGCCGATATGCTGGAGATACACAACAACATGTGTATGTAAATTCTCTATGTACGATATAAAGCACATTACACATTGTATTGTTATTTCCTTCAAACATCTATCTGACATACTTTAATAATGGGAGAGGGTGATAAATCTCTTTAATACATTAATACTCCAAAGCGTGTGTGTTTTAACATGCTGTGTCTGGGGGCGTGGGTGTGTGATCCCCTGTATGTTTGTTCTATGTGCTGTGTGATCTAAGTCACCAGCAAAAATGTTAGGATTTTACTGTGATTAAAACATCACAGTATATTGTAACCAACTTTTGGCACATTCCACAAGGAGTAAACGTTCCCGCCTGTTGACTTTCTTCTATGGTGTTTCTCTTTGTTCTTAAGAGATTTTGGATATAAAAGCACTAATATATTGTACAGTATGTGAGACTTCTCCAGGGCCAGTGATATTACGTGTGCCCGACGGTATGAGAGATTGATAAGGCCTCTATAAAGGGCATCTCAGTAAAAGGCTGTTAACCCAGAATGGCCTGTGTGGTCCCTTGTGTAATATAAAGCTGCTCGTTAGTAGTGAACGATACACTGGTAGGTCTGCTATGCTATGACCACAGAGAGGAAAGGAGGAGAGGGAGGGAGGGAGGAAGTGTTAAAAACATTAAGAACTGAGGGAAGACAAGGAGGATTGAGGATGGGGACTGAGAGGAATGGTGGGAGGAAGGGAGGAAGAAGGAAGTAGTAAAAGTCAGGGAAAAGGGAAGAGTGGACAGCAACAAGGGAAGGGAGGATATAAAGAAAGCTGCAAGGTGACTGAGTAATGAAGGGAGGATGAAAAGGATAGATAAAAACAGGAGGACATAAGAATAGCTGATGTGGAGAGGGAAGGTGAGGAAGTTTATGACTGACAGGAAAAACAAAAAAGTTGCAGGAGAAAGAGAATGAAGCAGCTTCCTTGTAGTGAACTTATTTATCACTAAATACTATGTGGTACACTCCTACTGAAAACCAAAACAAAAGCACATGAGTGAGATAAAAGAGATGATAGACTAACAAAAATAAAATAGATATAAAATATAATAACTGATAGAATCTTTTCTTCAGATTGCTGTTTATATATGCCGTTTGATACACAAAAATATCTGGCCGGCCCTGCTGTGTTTGAGATGCTCCCTTTCTGACAATTACAAAAGTTGACACTAATCCAGTCCTCTCTAGGGCTAAGTCCAGCATAGGTGAGGGACAGAAGGATATAAAGAAACATGGAAGGATGGATGGAGACAGAAAATGAAGGTGGTGAAGCAGTGAGACAGACAGAGAGAGGCAGGTAGGTATGGAGGGAGGAAAGGAGATGGACCATCTTGAACGACTGAGGATGTCAGAGGGAGAAAGAAGGGGAGTGCTACAGAGAGGGAGGGAGGCTGATTGCTGTGAAATATAGCTCAGAATGAATGGCTGGCTGTATTAAATCAGTGCTGAAAAAGTTACTACTCTCATAAATACTATTTATGCTAATGGTGAGGTGTGATTTACTGGGCCTATTAAAACACAGAGAGATGGGGGGATGCCTTTTCTTTAACCTCATGTACTCCCGACCTGTTGTTTTTTCTTTTCATCTTTTATATTTTCCCTTTTTTTTTTTTTTTTTGCTTTTATTTGATATCTTCGTTTTGAGTTTTGTTAATTTCTTATATCTTTCTTTCTATGGTTCTCTTACTTGTATTATTACTGTATGTATTGTTTAGTTTGATGGTTGTTTGTGATTCTTTTATTTATTTATTTGTTTTGCTGCTTATAGTTATTTATTTCTCCCTGTCTTGGTTCACAATATTCTTCTCTTCACATTCTCTCACATCTTGACTAATCTCTCTCTCTCTCTCTCCTTCTCTCTCTCTCTCTCTAGTACCTGTGTTTGTACCGCCTCCTATCTCAGTTCAGAGTTTGGATGGTTTCAGTGCCAAGGTGAGCTGGTCTCCACCCACAGGTGACATCAGAGGGCTGATTGACAGATATGAGTTGAGAGCCTACAATAGAGACCAGGCAGAGGCACCAGCTATCAAAGCCATATACCTGGCAAATGGAAATTTCACAGGTAAAACAAACCTTTGATGCTATAAAATATTTGTATATGCTGTGCATACATTAAATGACATTGTATACTTTAAGTTCCGCTACTTATTCCATATAATCTCACCTAGGGCACCAACAAGTGAATAAACATAGAGAAATAAACTGTGTTTTGGTCTGTAAGAACCAGGTAAACATCACAGACAAGTAGCAGCAGTTTCAACATGGATAATTTAATTTAACTAAACTTGCATCTGTATTCTTGTTGAATTTATTCTAACTACATTATTTGTAGGTTTCCTGCCATGGTCATGTGAGAACTTTAAGGGCATTGTGGCCCTCGGTAAAACCACATTCACACTGTCTATTTCTTTCTCTCATACAAACACACATACACACACACTGTCCTAGGTAACCCTGTTAATGTCTCCTTGGCAAGTCCCCAGCTTTAGGAGACTGTCTCCATTTGGAACAAGACACTCAGGACTACCCCAATGATGTCATACCCTGGCATCGCTCCTTTTCCCTCTCTCTCTCTGTTGCTCATTTTTCGATCTTTCCTCACTTCATCTTTTATACTGATGATGATGTCTGCGTCCGCTGCTGCTATTCGTCCCTCCTCTCATCCACTCTGCCATGTCTCCAGGCAAATATGAAGATGAGCTCTCTGTCTCCGTCTTTCTCAGTGTCTCTCTCATTCCCTCCCTCTCTCTTTGCCAGACATTAAGTCCACCGTGATAAGGCTTCTTGTTAATTTATGATGGCCTCGACACCTGACTGCAGAATTACACCAATGGCTAAAAAACACAGAAAGCAAATGAGGGTGTAATGGGAGCGGAGTGGGGCCCTGGCCCTTAATTGAATTAAAAGACATGGGTAACAGAGAGAGGGAGAGAGAGAGAGAGAGAGAGAGAGAGAGAAAGGAAGGAAGAAAGCAACAGAGAGAGAAGAAAGTAAGACAAGTAGAGGGTGACTGGGGGTGAGGAGATTTGGAGGGGGTGGAAGAGAAGAGAGTGGGTGTGAAAGAGTGACTGAAGAAATACGGAGAGGAGTGGAGAGGGCCGAGACAGCTAGCACAAAAAAACAGCACTGTGAGACGACTGAAGCTTTACAATGAGAATAGACTCTCTTCATTTGCCAAATCCAGGAAGTTTGCTTAGCAACAGTAGCACATGGACAAGTAAAGCACTTTAATTTCACTATTGAAGCATGTTGACACATACCTCAGTAACAAGAGGATCTAACACACAGTTAAAGGGAACAGTAAAAAGCATTTAGTCAGGTAGGGTGTTCATATCCACTCCATGGATTTTTTGAATAGTGGAGCTAGCCTACTAGCTCTATGTGAATATATTCACAATTTAAATACATTCCTTGTATAACAAGTAAAGAATATATTGTTAGAGTGAATATAATTTTAGTGTTAGGTGCCACAGTCAGTTCTGCTGTGGATTGACACTTCACAAACATGTAGTGATACCGTTTTTATTGGACAGCTGCATCTACTTCCACAGCCTCCAAGCTAAAACCACAGCTGAAGCACCTCTTAGATGCAAAAACCAAATACATTCATCTGCAGATACACAGTAGTGTACATTCTGTTACATTAATGGGTAACACAGTACATGCATACTGTAAGAAAACAAAAAGAAAAAACACTTTCAACATTTTCAAACATTGTCTCTTTGGCTTATGTTAAAAAGTGTACAGTCCACAATATTTTTCTGATTGTTTTGGGGCCTTTATAGGTAGCACCAGTAGAGAGATTACAGGAAATGAAGGAGAGTGAGAGATGCAACACAAGTCCACAGCCAGACGCTAAGCAGTTCATGCTCGTTGTCTCAACCTCAAAGCCATAGGGGCACGCCCCACAATAAACTGAATATCTCTTCTATGAAACACACGTGTTATGACCTCTCACTCTTTCTCTCACCGCCTCCATGTATCTTTCTGTCTGTGTCCGCTGCCTCACTCCTTCTCTGACATGTTCTCCTCTTTTCCAGGTGTGTTGTCAGGTCTCACTCCCTCCACTCGATACATTGTCACTGTAAGTGCCTGTATTCCTCTTGGCTGCACAGAGAGTCTTCGTAACGACAATGGTGATGATAATGATTTGAGATCAAGCCTCAGAACTCCGGAGGAAGGTATGATTGTGACAAACACACACATAGACTCACATACATGGATCCATAGACGCATGAGCAGAACATCTCTTTCTCCATCTGTTACCAGTAGCATTCATTTATGATGGTTTTTAAGTTCAGACACACACAGAAACACCAAGACACACATCAAACTCAGACACTCTCATCCTGTCTCCTCAGTGACGGAGATTTTTAGCTCTTAAGAGGGGAGAAAAAGAGCAGTGAGACAAGACAGGGGACAGGTCAGAATGAAATAAACAGGAACAGGAAAATGAGAAGAAGTGAAATGGCTGGATGGGGGGAAGAATGAGGCACTTTACAACTGAGTGAAGGACAGATTGTACGGAGGGGAGAAATGTTTTTCTTATCTGGGAGGAGTGGAAAAGGAAAAGAAAGATTTTTCTTCATATGTTAGTCACTACATTAATCTGTGTTGGACTAACTGGCCTTGTTGGGGAGATAATGTGACGGCAGGGGTCAGTGCAGAGACAGCAAAAATCAATCTGAAGTTAAAGAAAAAAACAGATTACTGTATTGATTCTCACTGAGCCCAGAGTTAAGACACTAAACCATGTTAGGAAGACTGGAGGAAGAACTATCTAGAACTTATTTTCCAAAGTCTTTTTTAAAACGCTCACAAACTCATAAAGACACATTTTTACTCACTTCCCCTGAAGCAGAGGAACATTTTTTCATCCTTTTCACAAGATTAAGGAATATAAGATAATGTTGTTTTTTTTCTTTTTCTTGTCCAATACCTGCAGTCTTCTGAACAGTAATCCAAGACCGTGTCAATGTTGAGCATCACGTGAAATGAAATTACAATTTTCATAACGTTTACACAGTTTTACATCTGTGACATCTGATGCTATAGAATGAGAGGCTGTATAGTATTATAGTAAGACTCACCATAGTATATTTCACTATTTAGTTACAGTGCATGCAGTCAGTATAGTAATATTTTAATGTTGATACTATTTGTTGCATTTTGCATTGCCTATTAATAGGTAATGACTGTTTTCCCTCAATATATACATAATACAGTATATTAAAATGAAATTGTTAAAAATAGACACTATGTTTTAGAAATAATGATAAAATGGTGTATATACCTACCACTCTATTTGCCGTAACATACAGTACTCTTTATAAACAAATTTCAGCTCCAGATGCAGTGTCTCCTCCAGCTGCAGTCTCATCCCCCTCAGCTCTCTATGTTACTTGGGAACCTCCAGCAAGGTGACACACAATACATAAAAGCACCCATCCCTCGTTCCCTCTTATATACAAGATGCATGTTTATGTTGGTTTGTTATGTTGTTCTTCTGTAAGTTGTAAAGTGTTACATAAGAAAGTACACACCAGATCAGAACAACATGGTATAGAGTTTACCTGCAGTCTGTTTTACCTCACTTATTTCCTCAAGATGACATGAAAGACAGCAGTGAAGTTAATAGATATATTTTTGATGAATTGAGTATACATAAAAGAGACCTACTGTTGTAAAATAAGCTCAGTAAAGCTAATGGTAGACTGTTGATGAGAATATAATATGTTGTCTCTTGTGTATATTTTTTATGTGCAATTTTTATCTGCTTTTATTTAGCACATTTTTTTTCTTGAATAAATATGCTCTGAATATACATAACATAGAATTGAACATCAAAATAGTATAATATTTTGAATAAAACATCATAATATTACCCTCATTTCACTTTTTGTTCCACTGATAGGCCCAATGGAGGCATTACAGAGTACCTCCTCTATCACAACGACCAAACGGTCTACAGGGGGAACGACAGACAACACAACATCACTGGTAAAGAGGAGAGAGAAAATGTGTGTGTGTGTGTGTGTGTGTGTGTGTGTGTATGTGTGTGTGTGTGTGTATGTGTGTGCGTGTGTGTGTGCGTGTGCGCGCGCGCGCGCCGCAGCATAGCTGTGGAGGGATGAGGCCTTGGTGTAAAGAGAAGGGGAAGAGTAAAGAAAAGCAAAATGGAGTGGGGGATTAGCATTTGAAAGAGGGAAGAGCATCTCAGTCCTTACCAAGGGAATAGCACTTTGAAAAAGAGCACTAAACACACACACGCGCGTGCACACACACACACTCACACACACACACAAACTTGAAAATGAAGCAGCAGAGAAACAAAGAACACTAAACATTAGCGCACATGCATTCACACAATTTGCTTTGAAAGCTTTCACTAAAGAGACTTAAAGAAGGTACGAAACACATGTCACACCACTGAGACTAGAGTGTTGCACCAGGATGAGAATAGATACACACAGTGAGACACGTTTATGGCTCGCACAGCCCCTCATAGACACACAAACACACACATGCACAATAGAACATACAGGCTACAAGAATGTACACTCATATATGGCATTTTTATGGGCAGAATAAATTATCACTCATTTTGATTTTACAGACATACAGGTACACACACACACATACACAGACACGATTAGCAAAACATCACACTGCCCAACAGTGTATGTGTGTGTCTTTGTAAGTTAATGAAGGCAAGAGAGCACATATCATTCATGCTGGGTTAATAATGTCGAGTGTCTGATGTTCACAGTGATTGGAAGGATTATGGACATAGTAATTACACAGTATGCACAAGAATAGATTGTGTTACAGAGAGTGAGATTGCAAGAGTGGAACAGATGGAGAATAGTTTTGTGACTGTGACAAAGATAGACATTGAAAGAGAAACAATGATCAAGTTACAGAGCCAACGTGAGAGCATATACTGAGGAATATTTCAGTAAAAAAGAAATCAAGGAACAGGGGATAAATGAGGGTTAAATCCCCTCACAATAAGAAGTTGTGAGGGCAATTTTAGTCTTATGATGTAAATCAAAGTTTTGTTTTATGAATCTGCCTTGGTGTGTGTGTGTGTGTGTGTGTGTGTTTCAGGTCTAGGTGTGTATTCCACCCACGTGTTGGTACTGAGTGCATGCACTTCTGTGGGCTGCACCAACAGTTCACAAGTTACAATGTTGACCTCTCAGCTTCCTCCTGGGCCTCTACAAGCACCAACTCTTACCCTGCTAGACTCGCGGACTCTTCTGGTTGAGTAAGAACCCACACACACATTCACACACTCTCACACGTACGCTTACTCATACTCTCAGAACTCTCTCTTTCGTGCATGGTGGGTAGGGACACATATACACAGCGTACATTTACTATACATCAAAAAGGCACACACAGCAGGTCTTTTAAAGCTGCAGGACACAATGCATGGTATTATTTGTTATTTGTTTATTCACTGTTAAGTGTGTATGTTAGGTGTTAACGTGTGTCTGTACTGTAAGCATACAGTATGTGTGTAACTTTTTTTTTTAGAGAAAGAGTGTTTAAGCATCAGTGAAAGCGATGAGATAAAAATAGAAATAATAATAAAATAAAAGACATATAGCTTTTAATTTTTACCCGTTGTGTCTGTGTAAAATAGAAACAGAGAAGGAAAGGGAAAGAGAGAGGCAGTGACCTTCTGCAGTTGTGTTTACCATGCAGAATATTCTTCCGCACTTGACCTTTCACCTTTAGAGGCAGGGGGACAGAGGAAGATAGATCTCTGCACTTTTTCCATCATGTTCATGTGCAAATGTTCCTGGATTTTGCGTATGTGTGTGCAAGTCTGTGTGTGTGTGTGTCTGTAAGAGTCAATCTGCGTGAAAGCCATTAGTGTCCTGACTGTCACTTACAGTGGGACTCACCGCAGGAGGGCACAGTGCCACTCATACGCATGCACACACACACACACACACACGCACACAGGCATATTCACTCACACTTAAACAATGGTCAGAGGGTGAGTGAGAGCAGGGAGAAGGAGTAAATTGAAGGCACACCGTTTCTGAGTGGGAAATGGGTTTGTGTGTGAGTGTGTGTGGTTAACATGTGACTATCTTGGTAATGATGATACTGGATGAGCAGTGCATCTACATATACATGTATACATATGCACATGAATTGAACTGTAGGAGTGATAATAGTGAGAAAGAATCATAGAACTGTTGGGCCTTATTTTTGTGTTTATATCTTCTAAAATTTGTTCTGAATAATTTTAAGAGAGAAAATTAACAAAATGTGCACAAGCCACTGATTTCTTTTTATTCACCTGACATTGGATGTGTGTTCCAGGTGTTCCATAGTATCAGTTTGCATCCGTTTGCCAGTTTACCAAAATTTACATGTGGCCAGTCATGACCACATGTCAGTTTTGATCTTACCCACAATTATTTGGAAATAAAACATTCTGACAAATTCCTTACGCACCAGTTAAGATCATTTCTGCATGGAAACTTTTCACAAATGAGGCCAATAATGTTGTGCAAAGTAAACAAGCCAAATATTTGTATCTCTAGTCTATAAACAGTTGACAGCATGAAAGCAAATTACTAGGTGAATAAATCATCCATACGAGTACTGCTGTCTGTAGGGCAGGGAAATGTATCATACCCTGAGCATTTAAAATGTTTTTCAGCTATAAATTCACCAGGTGTGGGAAGGATGCGTATTGCCTTGTTAGCACATTGGTAACAGGCAGAGGTTGAGAGATCATACTTTGTCAATATCTCTCTATTGTGTCTGTGAGAAAAGCTGAGAGAGAGAGAGTGCATCTATGAGAAATGTGAAGACAGAGAGAGGGAAAGTGGACCAGAGAGAAGAGTAAAAGATAAATTGTGAGCTTTAAGGGAAATAATGGAGGGAAATAAAAAAGACAAAGAAAGTGAGGGACTGTGAGAAAGGTTGAGGGAGGCTGTAGAATGTGAACAAAAACAATATCAGCAGATTTATTCCCTGCACTCATTTTACACTACTGTACCTGACACAAATACATTCATACACATGCAATCAGACACACTTGCAAAAATACCCACACTGACTGTAGGACATGTGCACAGTCACAGTCACACAAAACCTGATGACACGCATGTTCAGGGCAGAGGTAGAATTCACTATACCTAGCTTAACTAAAACAGCCCTAAATGAATTTACTTACTTGAATGGCATTTATTTTCTTTCTGATTTGATTTAATCTCAATACTTGAATGTGTTTTTAGTAATTATTTGATGGCACTGATGCTGTTTTGTGGAGTGTGAAATGCAGAGAAGAGCAGGAAAAATCAGAGGGAGGGATGGTGCATCAGACAGGTTGGCATTTCATAGATTGTGGTGCAGAATTTGAGCACCTTAAGTGCCTGGTTTTCAATTTAATATGTCTGTTTCTTTTCATAACACTTTTAAAGCCAATGGTTTTCTAAAACCATTACCGCAGTGAATTATGATACAGATTATTACAACTCCCCTTTGATTTAGTTTTTCAAAAGTGGACATACATCACAGTGCCAATCGACAGCATATTAATCTTATAATAAATGTGATAGATTAGCCACAGTGGCTAATTGTGTGCTAACACACACTCATCAGTCATTCAAAAACTGGCTTTTAATGGGAGGAACCAAGAAAGGAATCCATCACATTTTAAAATGGCCTCCCCGTGCAACCATGCCAGGAGGGTTGGGCTACTCTCTGGGACTTGTAAGAATTTCAGGACTATTTATAAAAAAATATGTTGTTGTGTTCCTTTATAAGTTAGTTCATTGTTGTGTTTTTCTCAAAATTAATAATTAATCAGATTCTTTGGATTTTGTTTGAAGTGAAAAGTGTGTCAACATCTGTCATTTTCAATACATTTGTAAATCACTGGCAAGTACCACTACAGCACTACAAGTTATGATGAAATGAAATAAACAGTTCAGTCTTTATTATAATTAACTGTAATTTTGTTTGCATAACTTTTCATAAGAAATTATTTCAGCTTGAACATCAATCCAACAACTTCAGCAGGCACAAATCACATCACTGTGATTGTCCCTCCCTCTTTCTCTCTGTTGGGATGACTTTCCTGTTCTAAATATAGAAAAGAAGACACCACCAACTGTGTGAACAATATACACGTGTGTGTGTGTGTGTGTGTGTGTGTGTGTGTGTGTGTGTGTGGTGTAAGAAACCTTAGCTCAGCATTGTGTTTCCATCTACTTGCAAATAGAAACACAATGATAAAAGCACACACATGCATGCACACACACACGCATGCATACACAGATACACAAATAGAGCAACTTCAGACAAAAGGACTTCCCATGAAGCCCACAGATATATTCTAGTTTTATTGTCTCTTATTTCAGAATTTCAGTGTACTGTAACATAAATATATACATACAATTTCAGTGAGAACAGCATACTTACTAGAGTCCTGCAAAACAAATAGTAAGTTGATTCATGCAACCAATGAAATTCAACGTCTTTGATGTGTAAGCAGTCATCCGAATCTACAGTATTTTTATCAGTAGTCTTCTGTGTTCAATACATAAAGCAGACAGGCCAGGACTGCAGTTACTTTATTAAATTATATGTTTATATATAAATTTGTTTTTAAAATGTATAATTTTCTATTTTAATACTGCTATGGTAATACAAGTCACTGCAAGTTATCTTTACACCTAAACATAGTCAGCTACACTGGCCTTTGTCATCACAATGAAGAAGTATGTCAGCTAATGAAGCTATGTGGAGTTTTTCATAAATGATGGAGTTCTGTTGGATGAAGGCATGTACCTGTAAGCATTGGCATGTCAGGCTGTTGCTTAACAGAAAAGTTATTGCAATCTGTTAATATAAAATAAAGTAAGATCAAATAACATAAGCCTTATTCTTGAATCTGAAAAGTAAGTGGACATTATAGCTATCTGATTTATTTAGTGGAGTAAAAGCTCAAATATTTCTCTCTGAAATGGTGTAAAATTTCATAAAATGAGAATATTTAAGTAAAGATCTGGTCTCTGAAGACGTAGTTAGGGTGCTACCCCGTAGCCTGCTGGTTAAGACGCATGCCACTTAAATGCAAAGTCCACGGTTCGATTCTGGCAGCTGACCTTTGTTGCATGTCACCACCCCATCTCTGTCTCCCCTTCATTTCCTGTAAACTCTCTCCACTGTCGCTATAATAAAGGCATAAAATCCCCCCCCCCCCCCCCCCCAAAAAAAACAAACTTCAGTTAAGTGCAGTATTTGAGTGAATGTATTTGTTTCTTTCATCTCTTCTAATCCCTCTCTTCTTCTCCAGGTGGTCCCGGCCCTCTCAGGTCAATGGTGTTTTGGAGTTCTATTCCATCTTCCTTTCACATGGCGGGTTAGAGCCTGTGTTAGCCTACAACAGCTCAGGAATTTTTGAAGACCACACACTCCGCAACCTAACCCCAGGAACAGCCTACACTGTCACACTGGCTGTGAGTCCTATACTCTTTCATCTTTTTGACTTCCATTGTCACCTTCATCCATACATTAATGTGTTTGTGTGCACGTCAGGCCTGCACAGGAGGTGGATGTACCTTTAGCCCCCCCAGCCAGACGCAGACTGAGGAGAGCACCCCAGAGAATGTTCCTGCACCGCTGGTCACTCCTTTGTCCCCCCACACACTCAACGTCAGCTGGACACCTCCTGATACTCCAAATGGTGAGAAGACACATGCTTACTCTAGCACCTACACACAGATACAGAGCCAAAAACATTCAAATGTACATAAACATTTATCAACATGTCAAATAAGAATGTCAAATATGGGATAACTAAAGGCAAACACACAAAAGTTTACAGTCATCCCTTTATGACATGTAGGTTTAATATATATGTTATTAGATACAGTTACGTGATTGAAGTGAAAAATAAAAAGTGTAGAAAAAAGAGAAACATTGACAATAATGATGATGTTGAACTGTGGAACAGAATACAAGGTGTCAGTATTTACCATAACTCAGTCTATCACAACACCTACTGATATCAAGACCTGTACATAGTACAGATATCCCATACATGTGACCATAAAACAGGAGAACAATTCCCTCTGTGGGAGGGGAATCAGATGAGTATTCAAGACAGATAATACAGATAGAGATGGAAAAGAGGAAAACAGAAAGAGAAATCAAAAGGAAGGGTATAAGGTATTGTGAGAGAAAGGGGAAAGAGACAGAGACAGGGTGAGAGAACATACAATTTGAGGCAGAGACTGACGGACACCTAGAGTGACAGGGCAGTGCTTCACCGCACTCCTTTAAGTGGATGAAAAGTGCTCCCTTTTGACTGAATAGAGAACTGCAGGCTGGAAGCACATAGACTCAAAGTGACTGCCTTTCTCTCAGTTTTCTCTATTCTTCTTACCTACATCTAATTTACTTGCAGCCAATTAAAATCCATCACACAGAGCTGTGGTCAAGGTATATTTCATTTGCTATTGACTTGGATTCGTCAAGATTTTCTGTGCAGATGTTTTAGCATAAAGAGATTCAAAGTTGTGGACAGAAGAGTTTCCTGCGCAACACAGTTTTGAGTTACAATGCATAAATTAAAATTTCCTCAAAGTGTAAATACGCAATATACTAAAGTGTTTCAGTGAGAAAGAGCTAAGAGTGATGCTCCATCAATCAGTATATTTGTGTCTGAAGTATTGGAAATACATAGAAAATTGCAAAAAATCAAAATATTGCAAATAGTCTAAAACTGTGATAGACAACTGTTTGTTCCAGGCCACATCTCGCTCTCAATTGTTTCAAAATCCATTGTTGTTGTTTATTTAACCTCTATTTGAATACTTGGTTATGACTACAAGCCATTTAGTATTCAGTAATCTACAGTATACAACTGTTTATCTTCACTGTAAACATTAACCTAGAAATAATAGAATAGAAATGTTCAGAAAAAAATCTGAATCAGTATTGAACCCTAATAAATATATATATATATATATATATTATACCTAAGCACAAAGTATACATTTAAAAGCTTTGACACATATTATTATGAAATATGAATACTCAGGTCAATCAGTCAGATGTTGCTTTTGGAATGATCTCCTTTTGTCTTTTTAAAACTCTTGATACATCAAATAACTAAAATATTGTAGGTAACATTATTTGCCTCATAGTATACTGAAAAATGTGTATTCCTTATGAATAGAACATTAATGTGTATTATCAAGGACTGTATTAACGAGTGCTATATCTTATAATACCAAATGAATTGAGTGATGAAAACCATCTGAGGATTTCCCACCCCATTTCACAGTCTCTAACATACAAATGCACTGCCACATATTATCAAATGTTACTGCCATGCTCGTTAAAGTATGTGTAATTCCATAATGCGTGTGTGTGTAATGTGAATCATGTGTGTTTTACGCTTAATGCCACATGAGTGCATTTCGCGCCATAAACCCTGTGATGTGTGTGCATATTAGCCTGGATAAATTACTTAAAGCTTTTCTCATCTGATGACAGAAATTTATAACAAGGGAGACACTTAATCATGATTACCCGATTATCTCATGCTTAAAAAGCTTTAATTTTTGCTTAAAAAGAGAGAAGAGCTCAGTGTCTTTTTTTTTTTTTTCTTCATTAAATTTTTTTCTCATAAATGGACGGCAAAAATGACGATGATGACTGCAATGGGTTCCAGAGGAGTGAGATTCTGTTTTATTTTTTCTCTCTCTCTCTCTCTCTCTCTCTCTCTCTCTCTTGTCCTCTCTCTCTTTCCCCCCTTCTCCCCAATTCCGCAGGGATTTGTGGGGGATAATCCTCTCGGGGATTAGGTCGGGGCAACACGCAGACAAAGAGGGGAAATAAGCCTGTTATGCATTCGCTGCTTCATTTCCCAACCTGTCTTTATTACAACCTATACTGATATGGGCTTATTCACACACACAAGCACACAGAAGTCCACACACATATACACACACACACTCTCACACACATGTGATTGGCCACATTAAGAGCTTCTCAGATGTAGCTGGCGTCCGTGGGGTTTTTGTGTCTTCATTTCCCTGATAGGTGTGTATATCTGTATTGAGCAATAATAAAACCCACACATGATTAAAGCAGAATAGACTCTTAGTTCTTAGCACTGATCTTTTGAGCCCCCTGTATGCATTTTTATTAAGGAAAAGCACATTTGGCACCGTACTGTTTCATTTTTTTATTAGGTGGATGTAATGTAATGTAACTATCGGGCTGGTGTATGTGTGCATGAGCATATGTGAGTTTCTGTCTTTGTGTGTGTGTGTGTGTGTGTGTGTGTGTATCTTTGTAGGTATGTGGAGTACCTGTGTGCGTGTCTGTAGATTAGTTTGTGTGTGCAAGACATATTTTCACCCACATTTGTGTGTGTGAGTGTGTCATGTTCGCTGTAGTACCACTGTCCTTCTCAGGGCCTTTATCTTCGTAACGCCTATGGTTACATTTGTCATTTCAGTGCTGTTTTCATCATTGGATCACACTAGGACACATTGACTGGCAGGTCTGGAGCCTCTAAGTCAGTTTTCATTTACATTTTAATCCAATGACCCAGACTGCATCCAAAATAGCAAAGCTCACTTTGTGTCTGGGATTCCTCATAGTCTGGACACAGTCCTGCAATGTTTTTCATACCATTACACCATCGTGTTTAAATGAATGGATTTTTTTTTAATGAATGGACAATAAAGTGTTGACATTTTCTTCAGTCATACACAATTCTTTTGTTTTATAGTTAGGCATCAGAGTTAGGGTTTTAATCTTGTGTTTGGAGCAGGGAATGGATGCACAGTGGTTATGTTTACATGTAAAGAGAATTACATGTTTTACAGAGTTACTCATTGATAAAAGCTAAAACTTCTTAGAGTAACTCATGAGTGGCCTGGCTGAGATCCTCGTCTTACTGTGACATGAAAACAGTTTACTCCTTTAATTTATATTTTTTTTTTCTGTATCTCATACATGTCAAAATCATGTGTTCTTTTTTGACAGGCATTATAACCAGTTACGGTCTCTGGCTGGATGGAGTTCTTATTTTAAACTCCAGTTCGTCCCAGAGGTTCTTCTTGGTGAAAGGACTCTCTCCATGGAGCCGACATGTACTCAGGCTTCAGGCCTGTACTGCACGTGGCTGTGGCAAGGGACCAATGGTCAGTGAAGTGCTCACACACACATACACACACACACACACACACACACACACACACACACACACACACTAATTGAGATCCTAGAGGATAGGCATGCTCTGTAAGTCATTGCTGGGATATTATTTCTGTTTACTTCTGAGCTGTACCCTTCAAGTATAATAATGATTCAACATAAACTGTCGTTGCTGCTATCAGAAACATAAAACACATAAAATTATACCTCTGAAATATACACAATTTTTTATCTTAAGTATTTAGGGCAGGAAAAGTACGAGACAGTAAAACAGATATTTTTATAAGGAGGATGCAGATTATTGATGTAACGAACCAACACATGAAAGCAGAGATACTCATGTGGCATGCCTACACAGACATTTACAAAGTTTATGTGTGTGTGTATGTGTGTGTGTGTATGTGTGTGTGTGTGTGCGCCACTGGGTGTCATAAAGGTGATCGATTCTCTCAGCTCAATAACGAGGGTTGGCGTGGCGACAGTGACATTTGGTAGGAAATGCCACTCCACGCTCAACGATGTCTCTGACGACGGGCCATTTTTGGGGGCATTTTTCCAATACAGAGGCCATATTTAGTCAAACACCGCCAGAACAGCTGACACAGCAGAACAGGAGGAGAGGAAGGTGGGAAGGTGGTGGGGTAGACAGGATGAAGAGGAGAAGAGGAAGGGATGACAGGATGGATGGGAAAAGGAGAAGAAAGGAGCCAGGGAAGGAG
Organism: Thunnus thynnus; assembly: GCF_963924715.1. Classification (NCBI taxonomy): domain Eukaryota; kingdom Metazoa; phylum Chordata; class Actinopteri; order Scombriformes; family Scombridae; genus Thunnus; species Thunnus thynnus. Next base: position 24,989,927 of record NC_089517.1, on the reverse strand, counting down.
AGAATTTAGGGATAAAAGTAAAATGATGAGGATAGAGTAAATGGCCAGAGCAAAATGAGAGATGAGGTGGAAAGTGAGGATACGAGGGCAGCAGAGGAGAAGGTAACAGGGGAGTGAGACAGGAGGAAATGAGACAGAAGAAGAGAGCGGGTGGAAAGAGATAGAGGAGAGAAAAGATGAGATGAGAGATACAGGAAAGAAAAGAGAAATGTGGCAGGACAGAGATAAATAGAAAAGGGTTTCATTTTAAAATGAAATTGGTTAAAGTATTTTATTTCAACACCATAACTAATCCACTCAGTGAAATATATCACAGTGATTATGACCTTTGTCAAATGGAGGCAGATTTTATTATGTTTTTCTTATTTCTTAATTAGTGCACATCTGTAGCAGTAACACCATTTTCTCTATGTACACACTGTATGCATGAACATATGTGCTACAGTGCCTGTGTGTCTGTTGTTATGTATCTATGCAGTTGAATATAAGTGTGCATGTGTGTTTGTTTGTTTTTTCTTCTTCTTTTAATCAGGTGGACATGCGTACATTAGAAATGGCCCCGGAAGGCCCTATATTCCTGGAGCTGACCAATCACAGCTCTCGATCAGTCCGTGCCCGCTGGACAGCCCCACCTAGACCAAATGGGAACCTCAGCTACACACTGTACTATAAAAGCAAAGGTAACACATACAGCGGTGTTCTCCTTTTCGCTGTCTCGCTCTCACACACACACACACAAAGACAGACACCACATAAACATTAAACCTGAACACACACATGTGGCTAGACATACCTAAAGCACTAGATATTACACTACAAAGTCCTTTACATATGCTCAGGTAACACATAGTTTCAAACATTCTTGCTCACACTTAGAGATATTTAGAGTACCATACTCTGCTTTATTTTTTTCAAATATGACTGTATTAATCACAAAGAGCACATTAACTCAGTGGGCGGACGAACATTCAGATTATGCCTCAAAGACAACATCTATTGTTTGCTAAACCATGGCTACATTTTTTTCTGTGACATTGCAACAATTCCAGCCATGTTATACATTGTGCTGCTAAGTTTATCATATTCAGACACGGTGTCAAGCCGCAGTTTTGTGTTTGCTTTCGTTTGTTTACTTGAATTAATTTGATTTGACCTGATTTCGCTACATAAATATTAGGCCACAAAGGTATGCCTTGAGTTTTTAGTTGTTGCCAGTCTGTTCTAAACCTAGCTGGTAGCCAAATACAGGACTTTAAAACTGGTTTAACACCTGGGCTACTGGTATTTTGGATGACCTGCACTTTATCTGCACTTTATCTGCATTTTATCTGCCCTTTCCTGCGTAGACCAGTATCTGTGCTTGAGAGCAGACAGTTGGCTGACAGCAGAGAGTCAGTTGATCTGGTTCACATGGGTCTTCCAGGCTATAAGAGCTGGCCCATGTGCTCACTCTTTGCTCTCTCTTCCTATAGCTGTCACTCTTGAGATACACATATGTACACATACACACAACTCAGCATCACAACAACTTAGAATGAAAGTCAGACATGAAACGGGGAGCAGAAAGGAAGAGTAATCAAACTGTAGTGGTGGAGAAAACAGGAGAAAAGAAGAAAAGATGTCACTGGAGATGATTCAGGAGTCCAGCGCAAAAAAATAGTATGAAGATGAAAGGAAGAATAAAGGCAAGTTGCGGTAAAACAGTGGTGTAGAGAGAAGGGGGAGATGAGAAGCTCATATTCCATAGATGCATTATAAAAGATTGCAAGCAAAAACAAGAGAATACATAAAGATCAACAAAACAACAGAGAAAATAGAAAAGGAGGACTGGACATGGAAGGAAAAGGAGGAAGAAGAAAATTGAACAAGATGAGAACAGGGGAAACGGCTGAACACACACACACACACACACAACAATCCTTAACTTACACAGATTCACCAAGTCTCTCTCTCTCTCTCTCTCTCTCTCTCTCTCTCTCTCTCTCTCTCTCTCTCTCTCGCTCTCTCTGTCTCACACACATGCACACACAGAGGCAGAGTCAGGGACTTTGATCTGTGGCTCACAGAGGAACAGACAGATTAAAATGAGTGGAAAGATAGATAGAAGAGGTGTAGAAGAAAGAGAGAGATGGTGTTTCGCTCTAGTTACCCATAACCCCTTGTTTCTTTGATACACACAGCCTTCATCAGTTCACACAGAACAGATATGTGTTTGTGTGTGTGTGTGTGTGTGTGTGTCCATCTAAATATATTGGATGGGCTTGCATTGCATTGTAATTTTCTGATCCCTTTTCTGACTATCCTTGCATAACCTCAATATGGGAAACCTCTCTCTTTTGATCATTCTCAGTTAATCTCAGCCAGTATTCCTCTTTCTTTAACTCTCTTTCACTCTCCTCTGTTGTTGTGTGTATCTTTTATGAATCACTTTTCTGCCATCACACTGATGACACTAATAAATAAATGTGCCATGAAAATAATCTGTGCAAGACATTACTGTCGTCTTCCTCGCTAGATATATACATCATGCTTGGCCTAAGACCTTACATGTCTCTCTCTTTTGTGTTCGCCTGTTTTATCTTAGATGGTGATGGTGTGTTGGATGGAAGTACAGCTGCGGGCAGCTGGTTGTCTGTGACTGACCTGCAGCCTTACAACAACTACAGCTTCTGGATCAGAGGTTGTAACACACAGGGATGTGTGGAGAGCCTGCAACTCAATGTTACTACGCCCCCAGCAGGTACTTACACTAAGAACAAAAAGATTTTCCTCCCAACTACAAACTACAAGCTTGATTTTCATCAGAGATGTAAGTCAGGACACAACTAACTTGCAAATGCCGTATATGTGGCTTGATCAGATACATACGGATATGATGCATGATAATGTGACTTACTACAGTTCCTCTTCAAACCTAAGCATATTTCTTGCCTCTAATTAATGCAAAGACTGATTTTGGTGGCCAGTTGAGGAGAAATGTGATGTTTCCAGAGCAGTGGCTGCTATTCTGTCATAACTTGGCACTGAGCTGTAGCTTTGTTTCACCAAACAAGACATAAACAATACCAACATTTTTATCTCATTACTCTGATGTTGATGTTCATTTGGATTCTTCTGAACTGGAAAGATTCATTTTTAAAGCTTGCTTTGCAAAAGAAAAAGGAATCATTCAGTAGCAATGACAAACACACACACACACACATAATTGACTTAACTTAATGGTCTGAACACATATTTCTGATTTACAAAGCCTACGTGTGTGTGTGTTTGTGTAGAAGAGACGCTGATTGTGCATACTGATAAATGTCAAAGCTGATCAGAGCAGTCTGAAGATAATAGTAACCACGCAGTAACACACAAACACCTATAAACGTTCATCTCACCACTTTAGCTAATGTTAACTAGAGAGTTTAGTACATACACATGCACACACATCACACCACACCCATTTCTCAGTCAGAGAACAACAAAAGACAGACTTCGGAAAGTTCTACTGTTCAAGTTCAAAACAAAGGCATAAGAAAGTATAAATTTTAAATACCAGACGTTTCCTCTCTTTCTATCTCTCTTTCTACCTCTGTGCCTCTGGCATCTCTTTAGACTTCTTTAAGGCAAACTGTCTTGATGCGTCCTTGTTCTATGAAAGAACAGAGAGAAGATAGCGGAGCAAGAGACAGAAGAGCAGAGGAGGAGGAGAGCAGAGAGAGAGAAGTGAACATAAAAGTGCATAGTTTAAAACGATTAGTGACACCTCTGATATTGTACCTGCTAACACAGCATGAGAGAGACACAGGCTCACCAACAATGTGTGTCTTTGTGATGTATGTGTTTTGTGTGTGCGTGCGTGTGCGCGTGCGTGTGTGTGTGCGTGTGTGTGTGTGTGTGTGTGTGTGTGTGTGTCAGAGAAGCAGAAATCAACCCGTGTTTCAAGAATTACACACACAGGAACACTTCCTCTCTCAAACACACACACACACTCTCAGGGAATGACAATTCTGTTGATCTGGATCATATGTATTGAAGTCCAACTGAAATTAGATAGCAATTTTTTAGCATACATTTCTGTTCTGTGCGGGAAAAAAAAGAAAAGAAAACTGAAACAGATTTAATTGACTGAATCAATTAAGATCCAGTCATGGATTTTTTTATTGATCAAATAATTATCAAAATCTTTACCATGTTTTTGTGAAATGTGTTGTTGGTTTTTATGTAGCTTAAAAAACCAAAACAACAAGTGCTTTAGATCTACTGGTATTGACTCTGACACAGGCTCTGACTAATATTACAATATATATAAAATTGATAAGAAACTGGCAAAACATGTTTTTTTTTAGACAGCTGCTACCTTTGTGCTAGAGGCTCCAGTTTTATAATTAGACTTACATTATATTTTACCTTTAGACTGACATTGATTTTTCACAGTCACAGGATGTAACATCAAGGCCAAATTAGTATCCATGCTCTGGCACACAGTAGTTTCCAAAAGGTTACGAAAGCAGGCCTGTAGCAGGAATCATGCAGTTCACACTCCAGATTATCCATGAGTACCTGGTTAGAGAAAATGCATAGATAATGCTCTTTCTTTCCAGTTACCATCAAATAGCCTTTGAGCAAGGCACTTATTCTTCTTTTAGACAATTATTCTAAAACAAACTGTCTGTAGATTAAATATTCCAAGTAACTCTTCACTGACTGAATGTATTGATATCCTTAAATACTATATGTAGGCAACAACTACAGCGGTTGCTTGTTTCAACACTTGTTTCTTTTTTAAGCTGACCTTCTTTAAGACAGAAGAAGAAATTAGTCAGTAACTCTTTAGCCCCCACCAGCACACACAGACACAAACATAAAAAAGTGAGAACAAGAGAAGAAGATATGGGCATAAAGGTAGCGACAAAACTGCAAGCAGCAATACACAAACACATACACACACTCAGACGCACTGTAAAGCTTGGCTATATGTCTTTGTTTTTAGACGAGTCTGTGGTGGGAAGCAGACTGCTTGTTTCATGTTGTGTGTCAAATGTGTGTGTGTGTGTACTAAGAATGAATGTGGCCATAGTTAGCCATTAGTGTGATGATTTATGTTGGTGAACCACCACTAATATTATTCTGAAAGGGTGTTCAAAGAGCATTTTTAGGCTTTTTTTTCCACATACTGTGTGTGCTTGTGTGTTTCTAATAGCCATCCTGAGCATAAGATGTCTTCAGCAATCAGAGTCTTGTAGTGGAATAAGACCAGTGTGTTTGATTGAAGGGTCACTTTATAGGGAGGAGCAAATCTTATTTCACATAGTCAACAGTACGGTCTCTCTCATTTTCTCCTTCTATTTGTTGTCCTTATCCTTTTATATTCTGTCTTTCCTCACATCTCCTCTGTTTCCACTAAGAGCATCATACTGAATCAAGATGTTCTTACTGATTTTCCAACACTAACACTACGCTATCATCCTCAGCTGGAAAAGAGGGGAACTACTGAAAGAGCAGTGTTATACCACTTTGTATTTCTCTGAGTGTGTTTGTGTGTGTGGGCGGGTGTGAGAGAGAGAGAGCCAGAGTGGCAGTGGTAGTTTATCAGTAAATCTGGCAGCTGGTTGTGACACTTGTCCTTTACAAGAATTTTTTTTTTTTCTTTTGCTGTTATGTTTTTTTCCCCTCTTTTGTTGTCCCCTTCTATCCTCTCTTTTTTCTCTTCACTCCTGTCTTCATCTCTTCTTTTTACACTTCACTCTAAGCAAAGCCATACCCACATCTTTCAAAACGCAGTTGAGCAGTGAGATTAATAATGTAAATTCTCTTGTCGTCTGTCCTCGTTCCATCCCTCTTTTCGCCACCTCCATCCTCCTCCTTCCTTGCTCACTCATTCCTTCTTAATCTTAACAAAATCTTTTTCTCTCTTGCCGTAGCCCCAGATGGATTGTCACCTCCGAGGCTGGCCCATGCAACTAGTGTCAGTCTGAATGTATCTTGGTCTGCCCCTGCTCATTCCAACGCACCGGGCCCTCTTCGCTACACCCTGCAAATGAGAACGTTGCCACAGAGGCCTGTGAAACGGTGAGTAAGAGCATCAAATGCACAGGCACAGCAGATAAACCTGCAAGTTTGCACACACTAGTTCAAAGCACATACAAGTGGTCTGAGAAAAGAGAAATATGATAATAAATAGCAATAAAAGAATGACAGACACACTCCACACTCCCAGACACATATCTCATATGTATGCACAGAGACCTAAAATATGTGAACACGCACATATGCATACACATATACATACACAGGGGTACATTATACAGCACAGCTGAATATGTCACATCAATATGACAGACCATCAGAAAAACAGAGAGGGAATGAGCTGGAGAGACGGGGGGTAGAGTCAAAAAGACAAAAAATCAAAGAGAGGGCAGATGGAGAGAGAGAGAGGTAGAGAAAATGTGATAGAATGAAAAGAGAGAGAGGGTGTGCATCTGATATGTATTCATTACATGCTTCCTGACAACAAATTGCAATTTAATCCAAGAAGAGGAGGCTCTCATTCTGTGGTAATAAATAAATGACTAGCTACATGTATTATATATCAGACAGCCATGCCCTCCTCCTCTTCTGCTATGGAAATCTCATTGTTCCCTGATTTATTCATTCATTCATCCCTTCTATCCATCTGATGCTAAATGGTCAACGGTCCCTCATTTATGACAATATTCTTTTACTTTGTCCTAGATTCCTTTGTATGATTATATGATTTGGGACCAGGTATGACATGAGGATGTAATCAAAAGCAGTGAAAATATTGTACATATTGCCAATATAGTGTATGTTTCACTTGACACTTGTTTAAAAACATTACACTCAAAAAAAAAAAAGATCACCTTAGATTAAAGGTTACTCTCTTATATGAATGTGTTTAATTTACAGAGTAATTACACCCTCAAAAAAATCTGGTTCAGAGTGCCACCTAAAGGTTAACAAGCTAAAACGTAAACAAGCAGAAGATGTTAATAGTAAAATGCTTATGTGTACAAGGATGATTGTACCGGCGGCTCTGAGTTTAAACTTTCACAGTGAGCAAGAGAGTCAATTTGTGTGTTACAGCCTTTAGTTTTAATAACTGGTGTTTTCCATTATTTATCAGTTTTGGTCAGAAGACCTCTGTTTCTAAGTTCATTTAGCGTGGCTCGCTAACACAGCTAGTAATGTTAACAAACTTTTATGGGCGCCGGTGGACATGAACAAGAGATTAATTTGTCCTCTTAGAAGTGAACTGTGGCAGATAACTGTGCTATATTCAGCTTCATTAGATATTCACATTTCAACAATAGTATATATGTCCATGAAATTAAGGAAATGTTAAATAACATTATAATAACACAGCAAAACAGGAATCATCTTGACCAGGACATCCATAGCAACTGTTATTGCCTTATTTTTAATAGGGATCCATATAGGTCAATTTAAAAACACAAATATTCACTAGTAAGCACTGTACTTTATCACCGTTTGTAAAGTAAATTATTGTTTGTTCCTCTTTGAGCACCCATTTTCATTCAGTGCTTTTTAAGCAGATCCAAATGTGTCAGTAAATATATTTGTTTGTGTCTGTCCACTCCTAGGCTCTTGGAAAACGCAACAGATACCTTTTCCTATTATTTGGAGGGCCTGTCACCATACACACAGTACCTGTTCAGAGTGGTGGTTTCACACACACATGGGCAAACAGCCGGCCCCTGGGCAACCTTGCGCACCGCTGAGGACAGTAAGTACACATACATGACACCACTAGCACCAGATATATTCATAGTGCCCAGAAGATGAATCCTTAAGACTGGTGACTCCTTGACTTTCCCTCTAGCACCACCATGAGGTTGACACTTGTGGTTCATAGTGAAACGGATGGTATTGGATGGGTTTCTTTGATATTTGGTACACACATTGATGTCTCTCTCAGGATGATTTATAATAACTTTGGTATACCCTTAACTTTTCAGGTTAAAAAATTCACTGTGTCCAACACTTTGATTTATGACCAAATACCTGCAAAACTACGACTGGGTTGTGCTGCCTGGATGCTCATGTCAGCAACTGAGCCGAGTCTCACAAGTGAGTGGCTGGCAGGTGGCTGGCAGCAGCTGGTTGTTAGTTGGCCTATGCCATCATTTGGCCATCAGAGCTGCTGAGTCAAAGTTAAATTCAAGGAGTCTGACAGATCTCCTGATTTTAGGTGATGATCTAAACAATAGCCTCACACATTAAACATATGGTCTGTAGTGTGAGAAATAGAGCCTCTGCCCAGTTTTCTTTTATTGTCTGAAAGTCTCTAAGGTTTAATTCTATTAGAGGGTATTTAATTATTTGACATTAGTGGAGGCGGAGTAACTCAAAACATTAAAAAAAATGAGGAAGGTGATGGAAACATAAGCACAAGCAAGATAGGGTGAAACACACTGACAGAGTGAGATTTGTATACTGTAAGGTGTGTGTCTGTGTGTGAGTGACCTAGCCAGTGTCATTGTGGGCTAATTGCTGTAATAGAATCATATTAGCCACTGGAACAGCCTCCTCAGTGCAAAGTTATAAATTAATTAGTACCACGCTATTATCACATACATTATCATTAAGCAGCTGAGATTTGCATACATTGGATACATGCACATGTACACACAGAGAAATGTGTATGTACACATGTATGTGGGGTGTACGTATACATACACAGTCACATGAACACAAGTGTAGTTACACACACTGATGCTTGCACACACCCATTCAGACACACAGAATTGCAGACATTTAGGAATCATTAAATTATGGCCCTGTGCTTTCCTCATTGCTATGCAGAATTAAATTGGCTCCAGCACACACACACACACACACACACACACACACACACACACACACACACACACACACACACACACAAACACAAGCATACAACTACACTCTCAAACAGAACGAGCTGTTGTTTTTGTTTTCCCAAGTACTCAACAATTTATAAGTTATAGGACAATATTTATGTGTGTGTGTGTGTGTGTGTGTGTGTGTGTGTGTGTGTGTGTGTGTGTGGACTGTAATAGATGTGTCCGTTCGGTCATACTGTGCCCCATCGTTCAAACCTCCATCCCTCACGTTTCCCTCTCTCTGCCTTTCTCAAGCCCCCTCACACACACACACACACACACACACACACTGAGAACATGTGTCATACACATACACCCCCCTTGTCCTCCTTATCAATCACGAACATCCTCATGCTCACAAGCAGTAACACGTGAAGTTTCATGCAGGCAAACTCATTCCTAAAAGCACATATACACTGTAACAGTTTAAGTACAGGAGATAAGAAAAACATCTCTGTTTAACCGGAACTGTACTCATAGAAGAAACGACAGTCGTGTGTGTGTCTTATTTCTATCCACAGCTCCTTGTGTCATAATGATTTCCAATAATTGCTGATAATTAAATGTCACATAATACAATTGAATCTAACATCAGTTCATGGACATGTAGACTATTGTTGAAATGTGAAAATATTAAATTATTTTAAAGTATGCATAAAACATTCCTTTACCATAATAATAGAATACATGAAAGGTAGAGAAGCTTTTAATAAGGAGGGATTTAAAACTAAGATTGGAGAAAGCCAAGTGCAGCCAGATTGGATTTTCCTAACACTGATGTGTAATTTGTCACCGTAAACCCATCCTCTGGTCGTCTTGGCAGTGAGAGGAAAGGCTGTATTCCCCTCTTAATCTCTTCTCACACACTACAAAAAAAAGACAACTTTTACATTTCATTCAGAATGTTTTTTATGTATAGTAAGGCCCATAGTTATGTTGTAATTTTTGTTGTCTTAGTAAAGCAGCATTCATACATAAATTCACTCACACAAATGCAGGTACATAAAACTTTAAATGAGCAAAAAACCTTGACATATACATACTCACAAATTCACAAGTACAGTTAAATATGACCTGACACGCACATTCACACATACTGAAACGACATATACAGTAGATCATATGTGCTTATTTTTTATAGTGGTGCGATATTCAAGTTTTACCACTTTTGGAAGAGATCCCCCTAACATGATCTGTTTCTGTAGGTGGGAGCTGTAACCTTGCAAGGTTTCTGATTTTACAGTATATAATTTACTGTGACATAGACCTTCATTAACAATATGGATTTGAGTATATATTCTATTTCATTTATTTTATTTTGTTTTTCTCTTTTTCATCTATTGCTCTTTCTTTTTTTTCTCTCTTTCTTATATTTTTGTCATACTTCTGTCTTTCTCCATTTGTCCCACCTCTTCCATTCTCCCTCTTTCTCTCTTTTTCTGTGTTTTTGCATTAGAGCAGAGTGGGTTTCACCTCTTCTATTTGACAGACTAGCCCCTTAAGTATTTACGAGAGAGAAACACAGGGAGAGAGAGAGAGAGAGAGAGGGAGGGGAAAAATAGAGAGAAAAGAGAAAATAAGATAAGAAATGGAGAGAAAAGTGAAAGGAAAAGTGGAGAGAGCAAAAAGGTAAAATGAGGAATTGAAGAAAAAAAGAGGGAGAGAAGAAAGGAGAGGGCTAATGACAGAACAGAGAAAGAGAGAGACCCATGCTTCCTCCTTTCCTTTTTATCATTCCATTAAAGTTTTATATCCATCTTTTTAATGTAATTTGGTCCCTATGAATTCCTGCCGCTGCAGAACAGACAGACGGCTCCTGTGAACATAAACTCTAGCCGTGTTGGACAGCTCCCTTTTCTCTGTCTACTCCCATGTTCACACCAGCTAAGTGATCTAAGAGAGTGTGTGTCTGTGTGCGTGTGTGTGTGGGTGTGTTTCTGTGAGCGGGATGTGTGTATTTGTGTTATAGAGTGTTATATAGAGAGTATGATTAAAAGAACCGTTTTGACAAAATGATCTTAGCCAAGCAGTCTTAGAAAGTAAGTGTGTGTGTGTGCATTTTTTTTTTGTGAGTGTGTGAGTGAGAGTAAGAGACCGAGAAAAAAAAAAAGCACTGTTTTACCTAATTGAACTTAAAGCAGAAAGTGTGAAAGTGTGAAAGAAGAAGTGTAAAGGACAAAGAACAACAGAAATGAGGTTAGAGGTAATGACAGAACACTAAGAATTCATGTTATTTAATGAATGAGTGACTCCATTAATAAAATAATGTTTTACCTTATTTCCCCAGTGTTTTGTCCAGTTAGCGTTCCCAAGGAAATATTCAAGTAATGTAAGCATAATTCCATCATTATTTTGCATATCAAGAGATAACTAGAATATTTTATGTACACTGTTAGATGCTCACTACCTGAACATGTATTTACATGTTGCTTTTTGATTTTTTTTTTCTTTTACATGTACCAGAGGGAAGAAATACACAGTGATTCTTCAGTAGTCACATGCTGAAGTATACTGTAGCTTTTGTAATATTTTTTAAAAAAAAGATCTTTTAGCAGCATAATATTCCCCCTGATTTAAATCACGCACATTTTTTTTCTAAAGCTACATATTACCTTGCAACTTTTTGTAGCCTGGAATGAAATAAATTACTCCCAAATAGTCAGCGTCTAAAATTGATATTGAAAAATTTGAGTGATTGACAATTCAAAGGTATTGTGATGGTCGTGGTTACTTAAAGGCTAATGCACATCGCATATACTCATGATGCGATGGATACAAATCAAGCTCGTGACCTTGGCCATGCATCATCCTCTTTCTCGCTTGCTCCTCTTTGTCCCCCTTCAGTGTCTCCTAAAGCAGCAATGACACTAAATAATGTGTTGAAAAAGTAAAGATATGAAATGCAATGTAAATTCTCACCGTATTGCTTGTCACGTTTTGACACCATGTCGTAAGCATCTTGATAACAGTAAAGCTCACTGTTTGTCCTCATTATGACTCCTAGGAGCCTCGAATCACCTTCAAAAGCCCAGTCACCCACATACACACACGTCCACAAACCCACACATGTACGCACAGGACCCTGTGCAAGGCTAAAAATAATACCCTTCGTCTTCTCTTCACATGGATACACACAGATGTACACACTTAAATATACACGACTGAGCCTTACATACGCACAAATATGCACAAGAACCTACATAACATGTATACACCCTCAAGTACACATGCATAGACACACACACAAACACACACACACACACACAATCCTTCTCCCTCCCCTTCTCCTAGCCCTTGTCAGTTGATTGTGTTATTACTATGCTAACCAAATCCTTATAAATGTGATTTAAGGCTTGGCGGCCCCACACTCCTGTTTTAGCCTTCTGCTACTATGTTTTACTGGAGAGAGGAGGAGTGATGGTGGGAGGTGTGGAGGGCGGGATGAGGGGAGAGGGAGAAGAAAGAGGGAAAGGCGTGAGGTCAGAGAGATAGGGAGAGTGGCAGGGGGGAGAGAAAAGTCAGGAGTGAGCGAGGGGCAAGGGAGAAGAACAGCAGTTGGGAAAGGATGAGGGATGGAAAAACGGAAGAGGTGAGCAGGAGAGAGGAAGAGAGGAAAGAGTCAGAAAACCAAAGACAGACAGAGAGAGAGAGAGAGAGAGAGAGGAGGGGGGGTCGCTACGCATTCCCTCAACACTCGTTCCCTCCTACCCAGAAAGCAGTAAAGCGTCAGTAAAATAAAAAAAAGGAAAAAAAGCATCACCTGCATCTTAAATGAAAATTTCAATTGAAAAACTTAACAGCCCTTCAAATTGCAGAATTTTACACGCGCCAGTAAAGCCTAAATAACACTCAACATTTAGAGGGAGAAGGAGCATGGGGGAAGGGGAGGAGAGAGGGAATGAGGGAGGAATGGGGGGTAACAACGGGCGTTACTTCGGGTGGGTGACGTGGGCTGGATCAAGGTGACTTAATTGTGCTTTGTGGTAAAATTATTTACAGTTAAATACTTTCTATCTGTGATCTGGCTCTCATTCTCTCTATTAATCGCTCCCATTTGTATGTCTGTTGTTTGAACATATCTTGATCAGACAGACAGCAGGAAGTACAGTAGGACAGAGAAGAATATAGTCAAGCAGAATGTCTAATTAGACAAACTGGTCGAGAGACACCCCAACCTGCAAAGATGAACGAGCACGCAGCAAGGCACGCAGACATGCACATAGACAGACAGGGAGATGGGCTCCTTGGTTATTCGTGGGGTTCAGTGAACCTTTGGTGGTAATTGAATCAGTGTGAGTGCTGAGTAGAGCTAGCATAAAAACCTGTTAACCCAAAAGGTCAACTCTCTGCATTGTTTATTTAGCAGGGAGAGCAGAGAGAGAGGGAGCAAAAGAGAGAGAGAGAGGGAGAGAGAGACCACGACACAAAGCACAAGTAAGGGAGAGAGAAAGAAGAAAATGAGAGGGAGATGGAGGGGGGGGGGAGCGAGAGGGAAGGAAGGGGTCACAGAGAGGAAAAGGGGAGATGGAAAAGATGGACAGAAACAGAGAGAGATGGAGACAGAAGGAAAGATGAGTTGTTGGTGGGAGCATTTGTGATCTGTAAAATCAACCAAGCTTTACATCACAGTTTTTTTATACTGTTGTTTATTTATGTTGGAGATAGAAAAGTGTGTGTGTGTGTGTGTGTGTGTGTGTGTGTGTGTGTGTGTGTGTGTGTATGTATATGTGTGCGGGTGTGTGTGTGTGTGCCTAAACATTTATCAAACACTTTTTAAAAGGCTTTTCCGCCAAAATACACCATGGGTCAGTGACAGTTTGAAGGAAATAGTTCTACAGTCGGTGTATGCTCTATATACCAGTGGACTCACAATTTGGCATGGGCATTTAAAAATTGTATTGACTTAAAGTAACCTCAGGATAATCCAATCCATTACTTCACTGCAGCAGTTAACTCTACAAAGTCAGGTCACCTAGATCCACAACAGGGATAGGAGATACAGTTTTGTCAAAAAAGGAGAATAAGGAATGAGAAATAAAAGAATAAGTAAGAAGAAATGATAATTTATATTAGTTTAGATAGGGTGCTCTCAGGCTATTTGAAATATGGGAGATGTGCTGATACACTGCATCATAAAACTTAAAGGATGAGTAAAAGAATTAGTGTCTCATAAGCAATATACTAAGAGACATTTTAAACTTTTAGCAGAACTGGGACATCCTGGGTCGAATGTTGGCATCACAGTCTGCTGGAAGTAAGGCCTGTCAGTTAGTAGATCGTCTGCAACACACACACATACTTGCACAACTACTGTCTCATGTGCATGCATGCTGACATACCCATACACATGCTTGCTTACACACTTTATCTCTCATGCACTCATGCACGCACACTCTCAAACGCTCATCTTCTTTCACTCTCTCTCTCTGTCTCTCTCTTACACACACACACACACACACACACACACACACACACACACTGCCATCTGGGAAAGCCGTTAGCGGTTAGCGGTAGCACTTAGCGACGCAGCACGCTCTCTCAGTCCGCTCAGTCACCTTGATCTGCTTGCCCTTCACACAGCACCATTACTGCTATACTGCATCACTGTGGATGTGGGCATGTGAGTGTGTGTGTGTGTGTGTGTGTGTGTGTGTGTGTGTGTGTGTGTGTGTGTGTGTGTGTGTGTGTGTGTGTGTGCGTGTGCGTGTGTGCGTGTGTTACAGTAGGAAGAGTGTGTGTCTATGTATATGGACATGCGTCTGTGTGTGTCCATTATAGAGCAGTACAGTGGGATGTAAATGCAAGGGGAGGAGGAGGGGGGGCATTACCTTCAAATGAGCTTCCGTGGAGTGAAATATCCCTCTGACTAGTCTTGTGTGGCTTCTTATCCGTGCATGTACATGTGTAAGTCATATGTGTGAGTGTGCCTGTGGCCTGATGTGCATGTCTCTCTGCCTGCATACTAGTGAGGATCATTTTGCGTTCTGGACATAAAATTTAAGGTTCTCCTAGGAAGTGGGAATGGCGATAAACATGAATACACAGTGAACTCAAATTAAAAACCTACTAGGTCTTGGAGACCACAACTCTGCTTCTGCAAAAAGAGAAAGGTCTTGTGAGGAGTCACCACAGATATGATGCCTGTATGGCCAAATTTCTATCCCTCTTTGTAATTGCTAAAACGATGTATGTATTTGTGTTTTTGTTTGTGTAAGCATTGATGCCAAAACCAGGGCAAAGTTGTTGAAAGGAGTGAAAATGTTCCCTGCAGTTCAGAGTGGCCTACACTTCAGTCTCTGATTTCCCACTTGAAAGATCGTCAGACTCACATTCAACCAGTCAGGAGTACTGCATAAATACAATCTTGGTTTGCTCAGAGGGAGAAATTTAGAAAGAACAAGAGTTTTCATTTTAATCCCTTGAATAGAGATGGCAAAATCACTCTTTGTCCTTCTGATGTCATTCTTGATGTTACGTGTCAAATAATGCTTTAGAACAACCCCCCTCCTCCCTCTTTTTTAAGCACACATGCAAAGAATTTGTTTATCTCTTGCTTTTTCTTTCTCTTTACCTTTCACTGTTGCTCTCTGTCTTTATCTGTTTTCTCTTTTTCCCCACAGGTCCAGGAGCATTAGACACTCCAGCTGTTTCAGGGCTCCATCCTCGTAGTGTGACAGTTACCTGGGTTCCTCCCTCCCAACCAAATGGCATCATCACCAATTATACCCTCTATCTTCACCCAAGCTCTATCTCTGCTTTAGATTCCAAAAGCAGCTCAGTCTTCAGCCCCAGCATGAGCCTCAACTCAAGCTTAGGTCCTAACCCAAGCCCAGCACCCAGCACTGAGGGTAGATACCTCTACTCGAGGCATAACCTCAGACCAACATCCAATGTTACCACCCTCAGCTCAAGCCACATCTCCACATCTACTGTCAGAGCACACACTAATAACCCTTTCTCAAGCTCCAGACCTGGTATCTCAGAAGACAACCAGATCGAGTCCAGTCGTGTAAACAATACAAGCCGAGGCCCTGGTTTCAGCTCATTCCACCACACTGAACCGAATACCATCTCCAATGTAAACCCAAGCCCCAGCCTCTTACTGTCAAACCCAGAATACAATTCAACCAGCTTGAATACTGATCATTTTATAAAACAAGACCCAATCCACAGACTCATCTCCCATTCCTTTAGTGCAGCTTCAGATTCAAGTTCATCCCCTCTATCAGCCACAGTTCCAGGGAACACAACTAGCTACACTTTCCTCGACCTACTGCCATACCAGACCTACAATCTCCAGGTACAATATGTTGCTTTGTTATTATGGTAGATATAAATAGTACTGTATCATATAATGCAATAGATTAAACATTATCAGGGTTCTTCTTGGCTCAGAATGGGCATTGGGAGGGCGACTACGCACAACAGTAAGCATGATCGATCCACATACAGTAAAGGCAATGAGTCTGTGTTACCTTATTTGACAGAAATCACAGGAAGTCCTCTCTCCCATTAGCGCTAGCCTCATAGTGGACCGTTCAGGCCCAATCAAAACAATACAGCTTAGCTGGCCTGCTGCATTTATCCCTAGCCGCATGCGTAAAATATAACGGCTGTGGATGAAAGGGGAGTTGACTGCTGGAAGCCAAAGATGTCATATTTAAGGTTATGTTCTGCTTGTTCAACAGTTGTTTGATCAATTGCTATTAAACACATTCGGAGAGGATTTGACTTGCTATATTTGTTCTCAGTTCTTATTGTTTTGGTGCTGGTGATTTTCCTTTGGCGATGGTTCTTTGGGGAGCGCAAAAAAATCCTCTATGCAGGAAAAACCCTGATTAAAAATAAAAATACATAAATACAATTAAAGTATCATAATCAATTGTTAGTCTCTTTTCCAGACTGTTGCTCCAATAATGAATATAAACACAATAACTAGATGTTTTTCTTGGCAATTGAATCATCATATGTTTGCAGTTACAGATGAGACTTAATTTCAAAATGTCATTGCACTCTTTATTTTTTTTGCCATTTTCATTCCATTTTTTTAATAGTTATTGGAGCATGGTTGCAGATGGTGCCAGAATTAAAGATTATTGACTGAAGAATAATAACAGAATAAATCATGTTATTCAATTGTTCTTTTCACTATTCATTTGTGTGATTAATTGAGAAAACTGCTGGCCTCACAATGATAACACTAGATATCACATTTTAATGTTACAAAATTGTTTTCCAACGTATAGCTGGCAGCCTGTACCAGTGCGGGTTGTTCAGTGTCTGGGACATCTCAGCACTTTCAAACCCTCCCAGCTCCCCCTGAAGGGCTCCCTGCACCTCACGTATACTCTGACACACCCACCTCTGTTCTCTTGTCCTGGGGTGCACCAGAGTGGAGCAATGGACCACTGGAGCGGTGAGAGATGATCACAAACTATATGCTTCAATCCCTCTGTGACACTCATATTTGTGTTTGAATATCTGTGTTTTTTGTACTGTATCTTGTGCTGGACATAGGTGGGTGATTGAGCGCAGAGTTGCAGGGACCAAACAAGTCTCCACAGTAGGCTATCTTCCACCTGACCCTCCCCCTCTTTCCTTCCTGGACTCTTCATCAGCTCTTAGTCCCTGGACTAGCTACCAGTATCGACTTGTGCTCCATAACCAGGCTGGCAGCACCACAGGTAAAACTAATGATGAGCTCATTAGAAATTAAATTGAATCAAGCCAAGATGTTTGTATTTTGTGTTTTACGCTGTCAAGTGTCTTAATGAATTCCACAACTGTGTGTCTTAAAAATGAATGTGTCCCCTTATCAAACCAGAGGCCTATGACTTGTTGTATGGCAGTTGCATATTTTATCATGTATTCACGTATTGATATATACTTGCAGGACCCTGGGTCAATATTACCACCAGACCTTCTCGGCCAGCTGGTCTCAGTCCACCAAGGGTGAATGTCTTGGAGCCAGAGACACTCCAGGTGAGGAGACATTATGACCATGGATTTTTAACAGGTTCACCGAAATACTCTTGGAGCTGGAATGAGAGGGAAAAAAATTAATGTAAATAAATTGTGTTTTTCAGTAAATTCAATACTGAGGTACCTATATATATAAAAGTATCAACACACTTTCCCATTCACTGTGTCCAGTCCAAACTTCTGACTGGTACTATATGTATGAGTTGTACATTTTCCCTGATATGGCTGAAGCATGCAAATATAATCCATGCTGGCGATGCTGCTACTGATTGTAAATTACAATATCTTATAGTACATTAACCAGATAGAATGTTGAGTATCTCAGAAAACACCAAAAAAAAGTGTTTTAGTGTCTTTAAATGGAAAATACAAAAAAAACTACAATGCAACTTTATTGAGAATCTCTCCGGTCACTCTGAGTTTGACAGCATAGAAAAGACAAAGCAATGTCATACTGATTCCTCTGTCTTGGGATTTAATGAGAAATAAAAACATTCAACTCAAGGTCCCCTTCAGAAAATGGGAGGGGCTGTGACCCTGTCTGACGAAGCTTCCTTCCTGTCGGCCATTTTTAAGGAGGGGCCAGAGTTAAGTTCCAGCACTGGCTAATCCCACATCAAGGCCTATCAGCGAAAGACACAGAAACAATATTGTATGCATGCACACACACACACACATACACACACATATGCATGCACTCACAACCCTGCACTAATGCTAACAGCAGAAAAATGCTAATGCTTGTCATCATTTCAGAACCACCCCTGTCATCTCAGCAGCAGCACAGCTTTAGGGGTCACAGGCGCGAGAAGGAATGTGTTCCTTCCTGGTTGTTGCTAATTGGACAGGCAGGCAGGGTGTTTCCTGGGTACCAATTGACCTTGACAACACAGAGGATTTTGAGTATCTCCCTTCATTCTCTAAATGGCTACTTTTCTACCGTGCTCCTGTACACTGCATATCACTTTTTCCTCACCATTATCCCATTTTCCATTTTTCTTTTTTTGCATGTTTGTTATGTGGGCCTTCTTCCAGTCTCTTCTGCCTTTCTGGATTTCCCTAATCATTTTAAATACTATATAATGTATTCTTAGCCTTTCTAACAATTTATTTTCTTATCATTTTGTTGTTTAACAATTTTATGCATAGTTTTTATAATTTGTTGTAAGCCAAGTAGAATGACTAGTATTTATGTTGGTAGATAGTTTGTGTTTTTACTGAATGTGTTTACCTGTATATTATCCTTCTGTTTAAATAAGGATATATATGAAGCTGTGAGGTGGTTTCAGGTGTTTTATGTGTTTCTGGTTCCCCAGGGGAGAGAGATCTTTGATGATACTGCTGTACAGTTGGGAGTTTTTAACAGTGCATGACTCTGACTGCCATCTTTTTCAGTTTTTGTCAATTTATACTTTCACCTTTATTTCTCTGTTCAGCCTGGTTTCCTGTTCCAAGGTCATTTTGTTGCTCAACTAATACTAAACAAAGCAAAGAGCAAAATTAGGATGCCCAGTGAATTTCTCTTTCACACAGTGAGATCACAGTTACAAACAGAATTGTTTTTGTACACAAACTCAGATGTTTTGCCACATATAACTCACTAATTTGAGTTGATTCTGCTATGTGCATCCAAAATATATATTTGTACAACTGGAGAATAAGAGTTTCTGTTACCTGTATAAATTTAGTCTCAAGTCTTTAGTATAAAGTTCCAAGTCAAGTCCCATGTCAAGACCAACTAGTCCCAAGTAAAGTCCAAGTCCTCAACTTTGTGTTTTGAGTCCTAAACAAGTCATTATGTGCCCCTGGCTTTACTTTTTAAACATTAACTTTGCAAACATCCCTGTAATAAAATACAGGGAATGCATAATGTTTTAAATGTTTCTCAAACACATCTGTAGTAAAAACATGGAACTATGGAACTGGTCTTCTTAGGGAATCCAGGAGCAAGACTGGTGAAATAAAAGGAGTATTAATGACCTCATTATGGTCAATTGGGGTTTCCCTCTGAATGGACAACAGCAGAACATCTGAGATCCTTCCTCTCCACATCTGTTTCTAAGCTGGTTCTTGATCAGCTCCGATTTGGAGAATGATCACTTGACTGATGCAATTGTCACTGGCAATGTAGCATATATTTTCAGGAGTATTGTCAGCTTTGGAAAGACTGTGTTCACATCATTTTCTTTAATGTGCGTAAGCATAGCTTGGACATTGCTGGTATGGAGAGCATAGGAAGAGTGGAACACCTTCAGTTCAATGACAATACTGTCTTCCTTTATGTCATAGAATTGGCAACCATCCTTGAAAGATTGGGCAGCTTTGTCATTTGTCATGCTGTTCCAGTTTCTTGGGGTGGTAAGGCACTGACATACAAAACAAGAACTACACTAGCCCTCTTGTCTTTGTCGTATGTTTTTACCCCTACCATCTTCCTTGGTAGGGGTAAAAACTTTGGTAGGGGTTTTTACTCCTCTGTGTTTGTTTGTCTGTTAGCAGGGCTGCTCAAAAGGTTCTCTTCCAGACTCCATTACAGTGTCATGACAGGATACATTTTTTTAAAACCTTTTAACATGCCCAAGCACTGGTTTAACTTCTACTGGACATCCCATCTAATTGCTAACATACGCAAACATACTTTTATCTCTCTCATCTCCTCCGTTGCTGCCTTTAGCTGCATTTTGCAGATCCCTTTGTATTGTCTTCAATTTTCTCCCTCTCTACAAGTCCAAGTTAATCCAAGCTGAAGAGTTGTAAACACATTTGAATCAGTAATACTTCAGTGATTTCGTTAAAGATTTTAGTACATCACAAGGTTGATTTCCAGTTTGCACTAAATGTTTAGTATAGAGATGGCTAAGTACATATCTAGCTAGCTAGCTAGCTAGCTAGCTACTGTTCATCTAGCACATTGTTTAGCATGTTACACAGCTTTGGAAAGGCCTACATATAAAACAAATTTAGAAAATACACTCTACATACATTAGCTTGGGTTGGGGTTCAATAGCATTGCATGAAATCTGAATCCTGATTAAATTAATTTGTCTTCAATTTTCAACAAAATAACTAAAATTCAACGATTTACTCTGAGCTCTGTACTTTTTGTTGACTGTGAAAAGGCAGAAACACTACAGCGTTGGGGGGCAACATAATTATAAACAGGTTTGTGTTATGGTAGGCTAATGTTTACAGATATAATCTGCTGCTGGAGAAGTTTGTCATTTTGAGTGGCAGATGATAAATTAAGTAGAAGTCTACTTACCTGAATTTGTATGTGGCAATGTGCTGCTCTGCACCACCAAATGCACCTTCCTGCCTGTGCAACATGATTGGCTGCTGTTGGATGGGTTTGTTGTGTCCATTGTCAGGAGTTGATTCAATGCACACTTTTTTATAATACATTTATTTATATTTGGAGGATATCAACTCATTCCAATTCAAAAGGTTAAAGTCCAAGCGTAACGTGTTTAGGTCTAATTCCAATTGCAAATCTTTTATGATTTTGTTGTGCCGTGTCTAAAGTCATTAGATTTGTAACTTGAGTCAAGTCATGTGACTCAAGACCACGGCTCAGATAGAGTCTATAATTCTTGCATTTTTTCATCTGTGTGTTATCTGTTTTAATCTAAAGGTCCATCTGGTTCTCTGCTCTTTTGTCGGTTTGATTCACAGATAGTAGGGCTTCATTTTTCATTCTCTCACTCATTATTTCTACCAAAATAGCTGTTTTTATTTATATGCTTATTACATGATTAGTTAATTGTCCATGAGGCATATTAATCAGACTGTGGTCCACATCTATGATGTCCATCATATATTATTTTCATTTTAAAAAATACGTTTGGGGATTTGATCTCAAATGTTTACAGTGCATTTGCACAATGCCGACATAAATTTAATACTCAAGTGATACCACTGACACATGTACAATTAAATTGTTGAATTGTATTGTCAGCTGTAAAATTCGGCACTCTCTGAATACCTTTTTTTCGGAATGTAATAGCACAAATGCACAAAGACATGCACACATACACCATGTCCTTACACACACACCGATTCTCTCTCACTCTTAACTTTATCATCCATCTCTCTCTCTCACTCATATACACATAAACACATATACAAACACACACACACAGACTGTACTGGCCTTAGCCCCAGTGGTCTGTGTCAGCCCAGGGTCTCTGCTGTCTTCACCATCTCTAGATTACATCAGGCTATTCAATCTGTAAATGACTTCCACCACAAAGCACACCCAACACGCACTTTGGGAAATGAGCTACCTAACTCAACATGACCCTGCCCATATGTGGCTGTGTGTGTGTATGGCTCAGTGTGCGTGTGTGTGTGTGTGTGTCCTGTATCACCTCACGGTGTCACTTGTTAAATGAATATCAAGGTTGTATGAGAAATAATTATTCTTGACATTCATTCATAATATTCTCCTCAACATTGAGCACTTAATCACCTAAACTCATGAGTCTCAACGAGCTCTGAACTGATCAGTTATTGTACATGACAGTTTGTCTTCATAAGTGTGTTATAGCACACAGTCCAACACAAGTGTATGTGTGTGCACATTTTGAATGCTAGCATATAGTAACTGTGCATGCATTTGCATTTGTGTTTATGTGGACGTGGATGTATCAATGAAACATTTATTGTATAGATATCTCTGAATTCACACGTATAGAGTCTGTGTGTGTGTGGGTGTTTTTGTGTGTGTCTGTGTGTGTATGTTTTATCATTTGTGTGTGTGCCAGTTACCTTCATCCTTACTCTAAAATGCTGACGGACTGAACGGTTTCCAAATCAGATGCAGTGCTCAACGACAGCAAGCTTTTGTTTTTGCATGCAGCAATTCCATTACCAGCCGCTTTCATTATTTTAGCATGGTGTTTGTCCATGTGCGTGCATTTGTGTGTGTGCGTGTGCCCTGTTTTAAATGTGATGAACGGAATCTTCTGCTCAAGTCAAAGTCAGGTTATCTTTCCCCACAAGAGAGTTGATAGCAGACACACACGTGTGATGATGCATGCACACAGGGATACTACGTACACGATCGCACTGTTAGCACTCACGACAACACACGCATCCACACTATGATGCAGATACCGTATGTGTTTGCATCAGCACACGCTGCAAACTCTACACACACGCACACGCACGCACTATGCCATGACTTCCTGTAGTTCATCCATCTAAAAGCTTTCTGCCGTCCTCAGCATGCCGAGAACGTTTAGAATGCCCAGCCAACCAATGAGAAGGCTTTTCTGGGATACTGATAGGGCAGTTAGAAAGGATTAAGTGAACAAGGCCTTTAGTTTCCTCTGTACTATTCTGATATATCTGACTACTGTATTTTAAAAGGAGTGCACTGAACTTTAATCTAACACTCTTATGTTTCAGGTCATATGGTCTCCTCCTCTTATTCCCAATGGGGAAATCCATGGCTATGAGATCCGGCTCCCAGAACCCCGCATCTTCCATGACAGTGGCACTGCATCTGAGCTCAACGTCACAATAACAAACCTGATTCCATATACGAACTACAGTATCACTGTGTTGGCGTGTTCCAAGGGAGGTGGACAGGTTGGAGGATGCACAGAAAGCCTGCCCACTCTAGCTACCACATTACCTGCAAGCCCCCAAGGCCTTGCACCACTGTCAGTAGTGGCAGTTAGTGAGTCCTTCCTGGCCATCTCTTGGCAACCACCAAGCAGGCCAAATGGACCTAACATCAGGTAACATAAGTATTACAGAGGAAACAGGGTTTGTGTCTGACAACACCAATATGTTTTTTTCTTACCAGTGATGGCACAGATATCTTGTATGAATCGTAGGCCGCCACTCATTGCATTCCACAGTGCAGCTTGATGTTAGTCAAAGATATATTGGCAAGACACTCATATGCGAAGATGCACCATCACAGAAAAAATACTTTATTTTTCTTTCTCATCAACTCAAGCAACTTGCATCTGACCAATAGCACCACTTGTACAAAAGAATCAGAGGAATTTGAAATGAGTACTGCGTAGGAATATCTATTTTGATTTGTAATGAAGACAGGGCAGTCGGTGTTGGGAGTAACGTATTATGCTTTCAGAAATCACTAACATTGCTTTTCCCAGTACGCAGTAGTACCTGGAAAAGTAAGGCATTACTACTGGTTTTCATTAAATGCTCACATTTACTGACTTAGTGAAAATTGTGTTAGTGTGATCAGATATACCTGTCCACAGCAGCAATCTCAACAAGCAATCTGTCAAAGCATTTGATCAGAAAATTTTGAGAAAATGTTGTTAACACTTGGTTCCATAGTTGATATGATTCAGTCAACATATCAACTATGTATCAGACATGCGTAACTGCTTTGAACATGCACAGAACCCAGCAAATTGCTTCTATTGTTTTCCAATGGTTGCCAGAATTTAACCAAGTGCAAGAGAGAGAACGTTTTAAATGGTTCTGTACAAGCAAATGTGTATCAGAAATCCAATGCTAATTATGAAGAGCTAGTAAATGTGAACCTCAATCTGTGAAACCATCATTTTACATAATCTGTATCGAGCCTGTTTTTTTATTCATTAGGTATAACACAAAGTTAGAAACCAGACAGTCAATACTGAAATCTACAGCATGTTTCGTTAAGAGACACGTTCAGGAAATGTTCAATTGCCGCTGAAAAACTTCAGCAAACAAGCAGATAGGAACACGTTAACAAGCTGCTAACATGAGTGCCCTGGTAATGAGCTAAGTATTGTGCATTTTTTAATCAGTGTTTTCTCATTCCTAATGCAAATTCTGGTCCGTTTTGTTCTGTCCTGTTCTACTCTGTCAACAATTAGGCCTAAAATAAAGGTCCATTTTCCTGGCAGGCGATTAAAATGCATGAGCCCGTCTGTCTGTTCTGCTCTGCTCAGCTCTGTGTGTTTGTCTAAGTGGGTTGGTTAAAAGGTGGCATTAAGCCCTTCTTTTCTGATTACAGCAGAAATTAGCATCACTGTGGGGAGAGGAAAACACAAACCCTGCAGGAAAAAAACAACAGAGGGAGGGAGGGAGGGATGAGATACAGTGAACGCAAAAGAATAGAGATGATGAAAAACAGCAGAAGAGGACGAAATGAGCGATAAGGAGAAGAGTCGGTTGAAATTGGTGTGCAAGTGTGTACGTGTGTCTATATGCATGAATGAATGCGTATGCAAGCATGTGTGCATACATATGTGGGTACAGCGTGTGTCTGTGTGCTCATA
The DNA here is from genome assembly GCF_963924715.1 of Thunnus thynnus. NCBI lineage: Eukaryota > Metazoa > Chordata > Actinopteri > Scombriformes > Scombridae > Thunnus > Thunnus thynnus. The sequence goes on along the minus strand of NC_089517.1, from coordinate 24,964,801 downwards.
TTGGCACATAATTCTGTACATGTGTTGTGTGTTAATGCATTCCTAAACATCCAACCATGTGTGTGTGCTTTCTTTTATTCAAATTTCCCCTTCAGATACGAGTTGCTCAGATGTAAAACCTACCAGCCCCTGGCCATCACCACGGTCCCCACAGTAACAGCCACATCCCCTCCCCCTTCTGAAGATCTCCATCGCTGGCTCCATGTTTACTCCGGCACCAAATTGTTCTACCAAGATAAAGGCCTAAGCAGGTGAGATTACTGAAATGAGCTCTAGAGCAAACGCCGGCGCCGCAGCAAACCGTGTGTGCAGAGCCGATCGGCGAGCTGCCGCTGATGCCGATCTTTTAATACCGCTCAAAGATACATTAAGCAAATATCCCAAAGAATTAAATTGTTTTTCACACAGCATCCCCTAATCTCTGTTTGGCACTTGGTGGAAGCAGATTTTTTTCCCTCTATGCTTGCTAAACGGCTCTGGGTGTACTCTTTTCGGGTTTGTGTCTCTACTGGGCTCAAGTAGTGAATTGACAAACTTTTGAACGTGTCAGCACTTTTCAGTTCATAGTGTTTTTTTTATTGATGTCCTAAACAGCACTTTAAGAAAATAATTAGTTTTTTGATAGAAGTCATCATATTAGCAGAACCAACAGAATAACTTTAGAGTGAACTAATAGATAAAGACAGACTTGACTGAAATGATGGTCCCCTTTATCCCAGTTATAGAGCATCATTGTCTGTTATTTCTTTTACTTAAGTGGAATACTGATTTACAGTTTCAGTTGGAACTTGTACCAAGAGCTTATCTATTATAGCTGTTGTTTTTTCATTTCATTTCATTTTTGAATGATTGAAATTCATACCGAAAGTAAAACATACCGTCTCTCAACAGATTCACCCGTTACCAGTACCAGTTAGTGGTCCATAATGACATGGGCTACTCTTCAGGAGAGATAGTTACTGCAATGACCATGGCCGGGATTCCTTTCCATCCTCCATCTCTGTCGGCCCATGCTATCAATCACACTGCTGTAAAGGTCAACTGGACACAACCCTGTAAGACTACCCTTACTCTTAAACACACACACATAGTCTGTCCAGCAAAAGTCTTTATTCAAAAAGGTCTGAAACTTAAACTGTTTTTCACAAGGACAGAAGTATAAACACACACACGAGATGAACGCATAAGCATACTTTCATGACATGATGTTTTATTAACCTTAATCTGTCATTTGATGATTACCAAAATGTGAAGAAAAAGACTTCTCTCTCACTCTACTTCCCCTATCTTCATGTCTTTCTCAGCTTTGCACAACCTGCAAGGAGAGGTGGAGTCTTACTTTCTCACAATAGACTCTGCCCTCTCAAGTCAAAATATGGTTTTTCACCCTGAGATCATCTCCACCGTGATAACTGACCTGTGGCCCAGCACCACCTATTTGGTGTCATTACAGGTGTCTAACGGGGCACATAATACAACTAAGGCAATAGTTAACGTCACGACAAAGGATGGAGGTATGTGTATATATGTGAGTTTATTGATGATTAACATGGCCAAAAACTTGGTTTCGGAAATTGGTTATAATTTGCATCTGTATGTGTTGTATATGTGTATATGTATATGTGGGTGTCATGTATCATGTAAAGTACTTCAATTCAATAGATCCAGGAGAGGTGTCTGTGTTAATGTGTGTTCCTCTGTGTCTCTGTGCTTCACAGGAAATGTTAAATACATCATGTAGTGAGGCATGAAATCAATACAAAGTGTGCATGTGAGGCAGATTTAAGGTGTTGTAAAATGCTTGTTGGCAACACACACAGCCATACACACAAGCTGTGTTTTACCTGTCAGACAAGACAGCAAACATGGCTGTTCCCAAGTCTGAGGCAAGCTATAGCTATACTGTACTTTACAACATAATTGAAATACATCACTTTGGCTTTCCTAAAAGGTTAGATGGGATATTCTATAAATCTACAGAGAAAAGAAATCATGAAAGTATATCAGTCCCTTATGTTGAAATGGAAAATTTCCACCAAAATATGCAATGCCATCATTACAGTACATCTCTTTTATACAGTCTCATCCGTTTTCTCAGCTTTAGCTGTCTTTGCATAATCTGTTAATATTTGTAAAAGGAGACTTAGTCTTCATCAGAAAGTAAAATTGAGTTTCGAGTCTATACAGTAAGTGGAACATGAGTAGCCAATCAGTTCTTGAATCTATTGTTATTTTCCTTTTCAGGCTTTACTATCTTTAGCTATGAGTAGCACAAGCTGTGCAACTGTCATCACGACTTTTCTCTCCATTTCCCTCTTCAACTCTCAGCCTAGTCTCTCAGCATTTAAGGGTTATCTTTCAACTGTCACACTGTAATCACATGTCAGAGGCCGCTCACTCTGTTGTTTTCTTTCTGTCTCCATTTCCTTCTCAATCCCTCTCTCTGACCATCTCTCTGTCTCCTTCAGTTCTATCTCTTTCTCAGTATAATCATATGTCAGAGGCCTCTCTCTTTCTCTCTAATCTGAGCCGTATAATAAAAAGTGCATTAAAAACATTAGAAAATCATTAGGTGCTAAAGGCAAAGCATGGCTCGTTTAACTGAGAGGGCTCTGGAGGTAATTTCATTATTTTACAGCCATAAGAGTGCGCACACACACACACTAACACACACACACGTGCACACACCAAAGCCAAATATATTTTAACTAATGCAGCTCAACCCTACCAACCGTCTTAACATGGCTTGCAATCTATAGGGCAATGCTAACATCAGGACTAATTGGCAAGAAAAATGTGCGTGTGTCTGTGTGTGTATGAGTGAAAGAGGCTCTGTGTGCAGTATTGCGTTGATAATGTCATCCTGCAGTAAATGAAATGTAGAGCAGTAGGTTGGGTTTAGGTAAGTGCATTGGCAGCAAATGAATTGGGTTAACTTCTCTTAGCTGAGTACATTTTTACTTAGAATAATAGATTGAATCTGTATGATTACATCTCACCCACACACACATCTCATCACAATACTCTACTTAAACCTTTCCTCTCTTTCTCACTTTCCACAACTTGATCTTTACTATCATCTTGAAGGAAACCTTATACAATGAAATTGTCTTTTGAATTTGTTCACTCTCTCTCTTTCTCTTTCTTTCACAGATCATCTCTTACTTATCCTCTATTTTTCAGATTCTCCCGTGTCTTTCACTGTCTCCGTCACCTCCCTTCAAAACCCATTTGTCTCTGAACTTTGGCAACCCCCGTGGTGAAAACCAACAAAACGTGTGGGAGTGAATACTCCCTCCCTTATCCTCTGTACCTGTAACAAATTCTCTATAAGCTACCATGTTATATCAATCGCCATAGAACGTGTGTTCTGAGAGTGGAGCAGCATTTGGAGTTTTAGTTTATTATAAATTTGTACTATAGATGTGCTGAAAGAGAGTTTCTTGAAGGAATGAACTAAGGGAATGAAGAGGTGGAAGGGACAGTAAAGGAGAAAGGGAGAGATAATGTGGAACAACACAGCTAAAGAAAAAAATGTCTCAGAGAAAGATTCACTATTATTAGCTATGAGATAGTGAAAGAGAAAAAGAGAGAGGGCAAGCTGATCATATTCTGATTATTCTAAGTGAAAACGCACTCAGCTAAGAGAAATTAACCCAATTCATTGGCTGCCAATGCACTTACCTAAACCCAGCTCACTGCTCTACATTTCATTTACTGCTAGATACCATTATCAACGCAATACTGCACAAATACAGTCACACAGGTGGCCTCTTTTCTCCCTCCCTCACAAACACACAGACTCACACTCGGCCTGTTTTATATGCAGACCAACACACACTCTCTGTTTCTCTCTGTAAAATACACACACACACACACAGTCTCTCTGTCCTACTATACAAACAGTTGCATGCTTATAAAGTCTGTCCATTTCTCTCCCTCACCAACATACACGTACCTCTTGAGTGATGGATGGTTAAAAGCTCAGTATTGTTGTTTGATCTCTGAGAAGTTTGTCAGGCTGTGTCTCTACTCATTGTGTGTAAATAGGGCTGTTACTGAACTAATGCTGTAAGAAGCTTGTATGATATACAGAAAATAGACCTCACCTTACATTACTTGTCTTTTTAAAAAATGGTTGTACTGAATACTGGAGACCTGACAGTCACAATGTGTAATTTAAACATACCCATATTTTTCAGTTTTACAACTCTGGCCTGATGATCACTAATGTAGCACTGTTTTAGGACGTTTTAAAGTTTTAGTGGTGTGGATTGTGTGTAAAAATTTACAAGCAGTTATCAAATCTTTCATGAACGGTAATGGTCTCTTTGAGAAATTTCAGTCGGGCTTTAGGGCAGGTTATAGCAGAGAAACTGCACTCTTTAGGGTTTTAAATGATCTCTTAGCAGTTGACTGTGGTCAATACGCTATATTACTCCTGTTGGATCTGTCTGCAGCTTTTGACACTGTCTGTCAAAGTATTTTAATTAAACGTCTTAAAAATCGGGTGGGTGTTTCAGGTTTAGTTTTAGGTCATTCTGTGTGGAAATTGGGAATTATCAATCAGCTTCAGTAGCACTAAAATATGGAGTTCCACATGGATCCGTTCTTGGGCCCTAACTATTTTCCATTTACATGCTACCACTTGGTCATATTATTAAAAAAAACATAATATGAGTTACCATTTCTATGCAGATGATACACAATTATATCTCTCCTTTGACACCAATGACACCAATCAATTACACAACCTCCACATGTGTATTGCAAATATCAATAACTGGATGGTCAAATTTCCTACAGTTAGGTCCAGGCTCATCACAATTACAATTACATTTCCTCCTATCTTGGTTCCCTCTCATCTAACATTACTAACTCTTGCAGAAACCTCGCTATTATCTTTGATAACCACCTCAGCTTCGACCAGCATATTAATTCTGTTGTCCAATCATGTTTTTTCCAATTAAGAAAATTTTCACATATCAGGTAATTTGTAAGAACTTAGAAACAGTAATTCATGCATACATTTCATCCTGGTTAGATTACTGCAATGCACTCTTCTCATGCCTCGCACAACAAAACCTCACTAAACTTCAGCTGATTCAAAATGCCGCAGCCAGACTCATAAATAGGTCCAACAGGAGAGAACACATCACACATGTTTTAAAATAACTTCATTGGCTCCCAGTCCATCTTAGAGTGGATTTAAAATTTTTAATGATCACTTTTAAGGCTTGTTTAGGTTTGGCTCCAGAATATATAGGTGACCTCATGATCTCCTACAAGCCTGAATGCAACCTGAGATCCTCTCGTAGGTCATTCCTAGCCATTCCTCAGTCAAACCTTAACACTAGAGGTGACCAGGCCTTTTCTGTTCAGGCCCCCTCAGTTGTGGAATGACCTGCCAGAGAAAATCAGGGAAGCTAACACATTGTCTTTAAGTGACAAAAACTCACTATTTTATACATGTTGCATATTATAACTGTTTGCTTATTGTCTCTTTTAATTGGATGTAAAGCACTTTGTAACTTGTTTTGAAAAGCACTATATGAATAGAGGTATTGTAAGTATATTAGAGGTAAAAATCAGAAAAAAGAGATCTGCACACTGTACTAGTAGCTCCCAGCAAATCTAATTGAGCAACGTTTCGATCTACCAGAGATCTTCGTCAGGCATTGTGAAATCACCATCACAGAGCAAGACAAACAATATGCACGAACACATTGTTAGTATATTATAAATGAATGTGGTGACTCACAAGTAAATCCTGTTCTTGCAGCTTTGTCTTCACATTTCTGCAGAAATTGAGATTATATATAATATATATGTACATGTGTGTGTGTGTGTGTGTGTGTGTGTGTATATACACATATGTATGTATGTAAACACTTAGATGTGATGTTGAGAGCACTGGTTTCACGCCACAACTTAATACTGAGCTTGGTGATGATCATGTCTCACATCTTCAAGCTGTATAAGATGTTATTGTTCTTTAAAAATTAAATAGTTTTGGATGTGTGAACTCTTATGTGCCATCCTCAGAGCCAGATGGGATGTCTGCCCCAGAGGTCGTTCCAGTTAACAGCAGCACCGCACGTGTGCTGTGGTTCCCTCCTCAATGGCCCAATGGAGCAATTACTGGTTACCACATCTACGTTAACGACCATCTTCATGGCAGTGTAGACAACAGCTCAGGGTCCTACCTGCTGGGGGACCTACTGCCTTTTACTGTCTACAACATACAGGTACACACACAAACAAAAGCAGACATGCACATCCAAACAAGTATGCAGAAATGTGTGCATTATGTTTTGTCTGCTATATTTGTGTATATATTTCAGGTGGAGGTGTGTACTGTGTATGCATGTGTGAGGAGTAATGTTACTCAGACAACTACTGTGGAGGACCTGCCTGCTGACTTGGTCACACCTCACGCACAAGTGGTCAGTGCCAGGTAATGCAGAGATGCACTGTGAATATTTATGCAGTTATTTCATTTTTTGCATCTTTACTTTTTTTTCTGATGACAAATATTTAATCTTAACCATTTTTCAAGTGTTACCATTGTTCCAGGTTCATGAAAGTTTATAGCCTCTGGTTTAAGTGTACTAATCATCAATGTTTATCAGCAGCACAAAAGGTTGGTTTACAGGTTTGACACAACAGAGTCAATCCAGTTTGCACTTACAGATTATATGGGGGAGCTTTTTTTGTCTTGTGAAGCCAGCATAAGATGTGATGATACAACTGGACTGCATGAAAATATAATTTTACTCACTATTAGTAACCTGTATATCAATAACACATCACATTATTAAAAATATTTTTATTACACAATGTCAGTTGTACTCTTAAGTATTCTGATCTAATATAATAAGTTTACCTCAAAGGTACTTTTCAACAGCATCCACAATTAATGAAATAGGAACAAAAATGGAGATTTTATTCGCAGTCTTAAATTTAAATTTAAAGACATTTAAAGTGATGCTCTGCTTCCCACATTTGACCGCAATGTTGCAAATCTTACAGTTGCAGAGGAAGTAGTGATTTGTGGCTTATTTTCCTTGTAGGAAACTGTGGGAGTTGTAACTGTGTGTGTTACTACACAGGTCTTTCCCCTGCCAAAGATGTCAGAGATAAAAAAGAGGAAAATCAATAGTGTGAAGTGTATAAAGATACACACAACCTGACACTGTAACTCAACTTTGTCAGGCATTAACCATGCATGAATGCATGTGTGTTTGGTATGAGAAGGTTTGTGTGTTTGGTGTGTGCTCGTGTGTGCAGTATGGTGAAAGGAGTGTGAAGGAGAACATTTCATTGCCCTGTTCAGATTTGGAGTCCTTCCATAACCCCACCTCTCTCTCTTTCTCTCTGTTCTCGCCTTGCTCTCTCTCTCTCTCTCTCTCTCTCTCTCTCTCTCTCTCTCTCTCTCTCTCTCTCTCTCTCTCTCTCTCTCTCTCTCTCTTAGGATTGTGAGGCTGGACTGGTCCCATCCAGGCAGACCCAGTGGGATCATGCTGGGCTATGAGGTCTTAAGACGGACCTTGAGGTCATGTGTTAGTGGATCAGCAGGGGTCACGTCCTCTGTGGGGGAAGAATCAGGAGGTGCAGGTGGTGTAAGGTTCACATGTACCTACCTGCAGTGTTCTGCCACTCATAGTGTGTGTGGGACATCCTGCTTCCATCCTGACGTACAGGTAATTTTGCTCTGGCCATTTTGTTCTTCTTTCTGTATTTATTATTATTTTCTTCATGAGTGGGATTATGGGATTTTCTCCATCCAGTCGTTTATTTGTTGTCACATGCATTTTGCACACCCACCAACTGGATTTTGACAATACTGCATGTTGACTGCTAAAGGAAGGAACAACATTTACAGGTCAAAACAATGTGTTATTAATTGAAACAAGTGCAAGAGTGTTACCTGGGGCAACATACACTTCTCAATGCATTTTTTTTTTTGAAAATCTAGACACACATTATAATTATGAGTGTATTAAGAATGGAGCATTTTAGTGGACAATGTTTCTACTTAAAGGCAAGAGTCTCTCTTCTAACCAGAATTTGTTGTGAGTAATCATTAAAACCCTCACTGTACGACAACAACATATTTGTATTAAATGTGTAAAACAAGAAATAAGTCCAGGGTCTTTGCTTTGGCTGCTGATCTGAAGTGGAGAATACATTGTTGCTGTGTACCCCCTCAGGATATTAGTCCTCACAGGACCTCAGAAAGACACATAGAAACACAAAATGAAACACACACAGAGACCCACAGTCAAATACACACTCTCACGGTTCCTCTTCCAAGCACACGCTATTTATGTGGGATGCATGGTCCTCCTCTCAGTGATTAATTTCTCTAAACAGATTAACTTGTCATCTGCATTCACTTCCATCCTTGTGTCATTGAATGCCAGCCAAGTTGGCACAGTGAAGCTGTACGCCATACATTTATCCCCACCACACCCAATAGCACAAACAATAACAACATTCAAACTCACATGGATAAATACACACATGCACACCGATTCAAACAGTGAAAGTGGATATACAAACCCACACTCATGTAGCTAGACAAGAAAAAAAAATCGCTCTGTATCACAAACATGTACACACAATAATAAAGGCATGTACACTAAATACTGTAGATTGTTTCCTTTAATAGTTGATAAAAAATAACATTTGTCATGTCCTGAATGAAATAGTATGATATGATATGGTCAGAGTTTTATGTTCAAAACTTGTATCACTCTGAAAGTTGTGAAGTTTCAGATCTTACATGAGAAAAGGGACAAAGATGATGGTGTATCATGAAGTAACCATTCAAACACTCATTTTTAGAGAGCATGCCCCAAAATAGAAATAGCCTTCAAAAGATAAATGGCTTCCTGTTTGGCTGATAGACACACCGTAGTAGTGCAGAAACATACGTGATTTCATTTTACTGTGTCTGTGTGGATTTTGTTGATTGTTTTGTGATTATTTTCTCATATGTGGGTACATCTGTGTGTGTGTGTGTGTGTGTGTGTGTATATGCCAATATTGTTCAACCAGGTTTGCTGCAATGGACTATTGTACACAAAGGAGCCACATCATCATTGCTGTGAGGGCAGTTACCTGAGTTTCATTAATTCCTCCAACCCAGTCTGCTGCAATGGCAAACTGCTCCCACCTCTCCCTGACCACCAGTGCTGTGGAGGATACTATGTTCATGTAAAAGCCAGTGAGTTTCAGATTGCTTCATATGTTAACACTTTCATGGGATTTGTTCTTTTCCACTTGACTTGACTCTAGTATTTTCAATGTTGTTCAAGTGTTTTCCTTCATCTGTCCTTGTCATTGTAGATGAATACTGCTGTCCTGACCACTCGCAGGGCCGGGTCTCAGTGGGGCTGGGTGACAGCTGCTGTGGGGGAGTTCCTTACTCCACGAAAGGCGGCCAGCTCTGCTGTAGCGGGAGCCTCCATGATGGCTATGGGGTCCAATGCTGCGGAGGCCGGATTGTAGATGATACACTGGTGTGCTGCGGTGATGCTGAGAGGGAGGAAGTGCATACATACATTCCAGGTGAGAGAAGTAAACATACAGACACAAACGTAAACTAACATCCACTGTTGTTTTAATGGTTTTATATTATGGTGAGAGGGAGGAAATAAAAAGATTCTGCAATGAATAAAGTTTTTTGCTCAACAATGAACACATACGGGATGAAGTTTGTATTATCCAATCAACAAAAAGGCAAAGGAGAAAATGATGAGGAATAAAGCAAAGAGGGTTGAGGTAGACACATGGTGCAGGAACGTGGGGTCGTTTCCCTTTCTTCCTCTCCCGCAGTGTCCCAAAGCACCCGGATACCATGGCACAGATGTGACTGTGTGTGTGTGTACATGTGTGTCATTAGACATCTTTGTCATGGCAGATGATGATGAAACACACTCGGGATGGCACCGTTGAGGGCACTGCCAAGCACACAGCAGGACAAATACACACCCATTCTCTTTCCCTCACACAAACACATACACACAAACACACTCTCACACATACGTACATATTACAGGCACCCACACATACACAAAAACACACACATAGAGTCAACAGGGTGCCCTCGGCAGGGTTCGCTTAGTGTTGAGTGCCAGAGACAGACACGTGGACTCTATTCATCACACATAAACAATGGCCCCATATGGGCAGGTCTATAGTGCCCCATAAGCCTATCTGCAAACACTCAGACATACACTCACACACACAAGATCCCCACCCACACAAAAATACATGTATGCTGGCAAAAAAAGTTCCTCCAAAGTAAGCCAGCAGATAAATTATATAAATGTTCTTACTTCATGTCCATTATCAGTTGTTACTCTAGCTTCATCTTTTCTTTTTCTTCAACATGTTGTCTTTTCATGACATTGCCAATTAGAGTCTCTCCTCAAAAGTTTCTTTAGGAAGTGGTTCCACACTTAAATACTGATTATGTCGAGTATTGTCAGAGTAACCAGATTGAATGGTAGTTTGACATGTTATTCATGAGTATTTTACTCTGCCACAACCGTTGCTTGTTTTGTCTCATCTGTTTCCTTTTCTTCCCCTCCAACAGTGCTCTCCACCTCCTCCTCCTCCTCCTCTCCATCTCCCTCTTTCATTTATTTCCCATCTCTTCTTCTCCTTTGATATCTTCTTTGTTACCCTTCATCAACTTGTTTCCCCACACCCTCTGTTCTTCCTCTGGCCTCTTGTTCCTTATCTCTTCTACTCCCACCTTTTCTTCCTCCTTCTACTCCTCATCCTACCCTTTCCACTCCCTCCCTTTATGTGCCCCCTTCCCATCCACTCATCAGTCATTAGCGTTAGCTTCCCCACTGAGAACATATGGTATGATGGATCGTAGGGCTAGCGGCACTAGCAAGGCTAAGGGCCATTTGCCGGGTGCACTGTGCTGTTGGGGAGCCCTGGGGCCGGCTTTGCAACCTCGACCCCACACGTCTGTTTCAAGACACTCGCACATACAACATGCACACAGCAACACCTATTATAGGATAGGCTACTTAACCTTGGCACCAGTCACTCTCATTCCTCCCTCTCACTATGTCCAGGGTTTTGTTTCTTTTTTAAAGATATAGTGAGAGACAGATTCGTGAAAGAGAAAAGAAAGAAAATGCCAGTAACAGAAAACTACATATTACATGCAATACTATTTAAAATAACTTATAGTGCACATTGAAATAAGTTACAGAACAGAACAGAAAGGAAAAAGTGAGAGAATGAAATTAAGAGAGGGCTACAAATTAAGTACAATTTTGATTACAAACAATAGGATACCTTTAAATAAAATGTACATAGTACAAAAAAATGCTAGACAAAAAATATTTTTAAAAAGAAAGAGGAAAGGGAAAGAAAGAATAAAAAATGTTAAGTATGCGTCAGATAAATTAAACTGGAAAAAAACAGATTGAAAGAGGAAGAAAGTCAGTGAGAGAAAAAACAGGAGAGAACAGAAGAGTGGTGAAGAGCTAGATGGAGCAGATTAAAGGAGGAGTGAAGGGTATCCCATTGTGCCCAGCTGATAGACTAGGTTAGGCTGATGTGATTATGGGGTCCCTGAAGTGCGATCTATCACACATTACCGTCCACACTGTCAACAACCATACACACACACTGCAGGGGAACAGCAATGCCAGGAGACAGCCGTCTGGCAACAGATACACGTACCGGCTTGCGTGCACACATAGATATGCACACACACATCCACACACAAGCACAACAACAATCATACTCAACGATACACACTCACAAGAAAAACATGCATGTGTATAAACACAGAATTGTATGCACATGTGCACTCATCCCAAAACATACAAAACATAGTTACACAAGTGCTCTAGGCTGGACTATTTGATTTGAAACAGGAAAGCATCCAGAGTAAATCAGGTGAAATAGAATTAGGGTCAGAAACATCACCTCACCCAGCCTGTACTCACCAAACACATGAAAAACAAAGCTGAGTCAGTGGACAGTGTTCTTCTAAAACATTCTGAGTTTCATATATTTATATACATCTTTGGGTTTAACATGATTAGAAAGCTTTAGCAACATAAGTTGTTACCTTTCTCACTCTGTATATAGTGCAAGTTAGCTTTCTTCCTGCCCACTCAACGACCCACTCATCTATGTAACCACTCACCTTGCGCTTTGGCAGATTTCAGGTTTTAAGTATATTATTTTCTTCTCTCTTTTTTTTCTTAGGTTGTCAGTGTCACTCTGTAATGAGAAAGCGCCCAGTCTTGCCTTACAATGCGCATGTCCCAGAATTGAATGACTAGGCTACTGATCAGCAGTAAAACCTACTTATTTCAAGTAGGGTTTACTGATTCTGTTTCAGTTTAAGTCAGACTAATTTTTCAAACTTCAGCATCCCCTAGTGGTAGCAAAATAGACACTGTGGCAAACGACAGCCGTGCATGCTGCTTCTCCCGCTTAGACTGTAAAAAATATGAATGTAATCACTGTGACGTCACCCATTGGTTTGTGGACTGCCATTTTGAAGCCTTGAATTTAGTTATTTGACTGTCACCATCTTGGATTTGACTGTTGATCTTTGATTTTTGGAACCAGAAGTGACCATATTTGGACGAGAAGGTGGAGCTGACCCTAGCGCTAGCTGCCAGCTTGGTTAGCACTGTACATTTACAGTCTGTGGTTAACTGTGCTAATGCTAATGATGATGCCAATTTTCACTAGCGAAAAACAGGCCTAAAACCATTAAAACAAAATGTACTTACCGAAAAATGCAAACAGCCGACTCCTCAGGAAGTCTTTCAGTACAACCAAATGCTGAGCTTTTTTTTATGCCACAAAAATGTTACAATTAACTTTCATGAACTGAAAACACAGTGTAAAATAGCGGCAGCTACGCCTATACTCTGTGAATCTGGGGTTACACCATGGTTATGTACGTTATCAATGTTGTCGCCATGGTAACTACTTGTCAATCACAAGGTAGCCACGCAAAAGCATACGCTGCTTTATTGTCTATTTTACTCCAAATGGGGCCATAATTTACAAAATGAACATCATGCGTTATTGAAGAAGACTTGAAACTAGCGATTGAGACCATAAACTCATCAAGAAAGTGTTTACTGAGGTAATAAATCAAGAAGTAGAGAAGTAGGGTCATTTTCTCTTAGACTTCCATAGAGTCTGACTTCTTTTTGCAACCAGTGGAGTCGCCCACTGTTGGCCATTAGAAAGAATGCAGGTTTAAGTCACTTCCACATTGGGCTCACTTTTCAGACTACCTGTTTGTTCTCTAGCAACAATCTTGCTCTGTTTACCAGGTTTCTCCATTCCCTTATACCAATTATAGAAACTGGTCCCTCGTTTATACTCTATGACTCAGTCATCCATCTCAAGCGCATCTGACAGAACAGATGCATTTCATATTTAATCAGTACAGCTACCTAAACTAGGAACATAATAGCTCACACTTCACTTGCCCTTTAGACAAATAAGTGAGACCTAAATCCTCTGTTTTAGGCTTGAAGTCAATTTTCTAGCAACTTATGAGCTCAGCTACATTAGCCCTGTCAAAATTCTTGTGAACGCACAGCAGTACTGTGGCTGAACAGATCCAGTGTGACAATGACAGCGGACTGCAGCTGCTACTGCTGCTGTGTTGCTGACGTTTGTGACCAGTGTAGACTTGGATTAAGTCTAAATAGGTTCCTGTCTACATGTGTCTTTATTCAGACTTACCTGGTCAAGTAACATTAATATGTCATCTGCAATGGCAGGCCTAACTTCTACTCTGGCCAGTTTTAGTCTGGGGTATTATTGAGAGGGTCTATAATCCTTTCCTCAGCATCCCCAGTTGTTATACAATAACACAAAGTCTCCATGCTAAATCCCTCATTTCAAAATCTGCCAGTTTGTTTAAACAGCTTTCATTTCACTTTCAAGTAGATTAAATACTGTTTGTTTTTGGACAAGAGTGCCTCGGTTTTGTTGCAACATTTCCTCCTGTGTTGCAGGTTCAATACCAACTTTTAAGCTCTTCATTTGCTCCTCTTTTCTTCTCTCTCTGAGTTTGTATGTAAGATGTTTAGCTAAGACTTAGATGAGATTAGATGGTGTTTAAAGAAACGTGTGTGGTGTCTTTGGCCTCCCGTTGCTCTCTGACTCTCCCTAAGTCCCCTGCCTCACTGTGCGCGCTCCACTAATCATTTCCCCTTCACACTTTTACTTTATAGTGTGCAGTTCTTTAACTCTTCCATCTGCCCTTCAACCCCGCCTTCCCCATCTCTCACTGTGTGCGCTACAGTAAATGGCCTCCCCAGCTCACTTTTTCTTAAAGTGAATGAATCTTAAAAACGTGTGCATTTCTTTAACTCCTTCCCTTACTCCCTCCCTCTGTCCCAGCCCAGCAGGCCCTATCCAAACGTTCAAGGACAAATCTGAATATCCCTTTTCACCGTTTAAGTGTTAAAAGCCTGGCGGTGCCGGGGTGTTATCTTAACGCGCCTTGCCGTGCCATCATCAGAGCGCGTGATGAAAATGGCTGTGATGATGCTAAAAGAAAAAAAGAGGAGGGGGAGAAAAAAGTAATAATCAAATATGTTTTTCAAGGGCACAGTGACCATTTACTGAAGGAAAATTATCCCAGTAGTTAAGCTAGCTCACTCTGAGCCTGGTGGAGTTGTGAGAATGGATGCATTTGTGTGTACAAGTGTGTGCAAGTGTGCATAGTTTATATCTTCAACTTGGTGAATCCATGCCTCACTTTTCTGTATGTAGCTTTCTGTTTCTGCATATATACATGTTTCTTTATGCAGTGAGACAAACATCCTTTGCACGTCCTTTCATGGTTTCTGCCAAAAGATTCTCATCAGTTTCAGAGCGTGTTTTTTTCCTGTTTGTGTTTATGTGTGTGTGCGCACACATACGCGTATATCATTGCCAAAAGCCCCTCATCAATGATGGGTAGCAAATGGCCAACAGTAGTGCATTCCAAACAGCAGCGTCTGGCTGCTTTTGAAGATAGAGTACTCTCTGAACACAGGAAGACATTTCTCTCTCTGTTAATGTATTTATGATGATGGCTTTTCTATTAGGTTTACTTTAATGACTGGCAAGAATAAAACCAGAGGCTGTCAGGAGCACAGAGATGAGGACAGTCTGCACTGTGTGTGTTGTGGGTGCGTGTGTGTGTATGCACGTGTGTGTTTGTGTATTTTATTTGTCCTTGTGTTATTCTTGATGTTTCTAGTGTTAGGCATTGTGGTTTTATTAAAAGTTGAGTAAGAAAATTAAATAAAATAGACACAAGGTCCAGGTATGGACAAGAAGCAGATTAAGCTCACTTGCCAAAAAAACAGTACACACACACACACACACACACACACACACACACAGACCTACACATTTTAAGCAAGAGATTGCTCTAGGATGTAGATGCAAATAATACATGGATGGGCTGTTTCACAGATTTGCCATATGTGTGGCATGTATTGCTCTTTTGCATTAATGTATTTTACAATCATGAAAGCCTTTCATCCCAATTCAACTCTGTTATCTATATACAGCAGACCAGTGGCTAGTTTTAGTAACCCTGCCACATGGACAGAGTCTACAATGTGGAGGTATCTGCTCTGGCGTCACCATGTCAGTCTGTTGTCTGCAGTAAAGCTCATTTAATAATTTCACATCTCTGTAATGGACAAAAAAGGGTTATCTCTCCAATATTTGGTCAATCTTCCCTAGACTAAAGGACTAAAGGACTTATCAAGTACACATCCATCACATGCACTGAACCATCTCTGTGGTTCAGTGCATGTGATGGATGTGTACTTGATAAGCGTACTAACAAAACATTAATTTTTGTACTCACTCATTAATTTGTTGCATCCACGGGTGAATATAATACAGTATATTACATTTTTTATTTTAGCAAATAGTTACTCATCACATCTTTTAACTGTTTTGTTTGTCAAACGAGAGGCACTTTGTCATACTAGCAGCACGGTCTGTCGGTTCACCACTTGATTACTGAAATATCTCATCAGTCTTTCAATATTTGGTGTTCCCTTGACTTTTCCTCCAGTGCCACCAGTAAGTTGTCACTTTTGGCTTTCATTGAAATATCTCAACAACTATTTCATGGATTGTCATTCAGCTTTGTACAGACTTTCATGGTCCACAGAGGTTGAACCTCAGTGACTGATGTGATTCCCAGACTTTTAGTATGGCACCACTTATTCTGTGAAATATCTCAACATCTACCGGATGATTGGCACAAAATTTTGTACAGACTTTCATGGTCCCCTGACATTTCCTCTAGCATCACTATAAGGTTCACATTTGTGGTTTTTAGTGAAATGTCTCAACAGCTATTTGATGTTCCCCTCAGCATGATTTGTAAGAACTTTGATCTCTTAACTTTTCCTCTTGTGTGCCTGAGTACAGCCTCACAGAGCCGCTAGGAGGGCTGTAGACTCCTATGCTACATTCAGACCAAAAACAGCCCTGTGTTAAAACAATGCAAGGGGTTGTGTCGGTTAGGGCATGTTGCTTCAGGTACTGATAAACAGCAGAAACACAGCGTTCATGTTACAAAGTAATCCACCAGAAATGTGTGCTTGTATGTATGTGATTAGCCAACACAGTGCATTTCCTCCATTCAAATGAATGAGAGGGCTGTATTTTTTCACACAGGGCTCAAGTCAGTCTGAACACAGCCTTTATCTTCTTTCTTTATCTCAGTCCCTCTTTCACATTCCTCTCTCTGTTGCTCTCTCACAGACACTAAACTTACCAAGAGCTGCTTTCTGTGTCTCACTCTTTGGTGGATCCCTGTAGAGCAGTGAAAGTATAACTGCTATTGAAGTTTTTACCCAAGCTCAGCACACACACACACACATGCAAGCAAACACAGGACAGATACACGCTAATACACACAATGTCACACACATGCCCAGCTGGTAATGTTGCTGAAATTAAAAAAAAATAAATAAAAAAAAGACGTCAGAAAGACAAGAGGACAACTAGTCACCTGGGACAAGAGCAGGTGTGTGTGTGTCTGTGTGTCTGTGTCTTGCTGGCCCAACATCGACATGTGTGTCCACAGGGGAACACTGTGCACTGTTTGAGAAAGTCAATCCACTGTGATTTCATCTCTCGACATGGCATATAGTGTGGCCCCTCTGGAGCACAAAGCGTGCACACAGACACACTCACGCACAGTCCTTCCTGTAGTGAGTGCGTGTGTATGATACACGCACCTGTATCTGCATGTATCTTTGTGCATCTGCAAATTTAGACTATAGAATGCAATGGACACAAAAATAAAATACTGGCCACAAAAGAGTTAACTTCTTGTTGTGACCTTAAAATCATCAACTAGTCAAGTCAGTTTTATTTATATAGTGCCAAATCACAACAGAAGATATCTCAGGGCACTTTTCACATGGAGCAGGTCTAGATTGTACTCTTTAATTTACAGAGACCCAACATTCCCCCATGAGCAGCACTTGGCGACAGCGGAAAGGAAAAACTCCCCTTTAACAGGAAGAAACCTTGAGTAGAACTGGGCTCTAGGTGGGTGGCCATCTGCCTTGACTGGTTAGGTTGAGAGAGAAAAGGGAGGGGGGAGAGGGGAGAGAAAGACATAGAGAAGCACAGCAACAACAATTATAAAAATAACAAAATAATAGAAATATGCCTAATAATAATAGCTATCAGTGGGCAAAAAGATTAATAATAACAATAGCAGCGATGAGGTATCACGCTGGACAGCAGTCAGTCTGCAGCCGAACGTCCCCTGCGAGACGAGAAAGCACAAAACTCCAGGGAAGCTCCAACAGTCTAGGCCTATAGCAGTATACCTAAGAGCTGGTCCAAGGCAAACCTGGGCTGGCCCAAACTACAAAGTTTCTCAAAAAGGAAAGTTTATGCCTTCTCTTAATTGTAGAGAGGGTGTCTGCCTCCCAGACAAAAACTGGAAGATGGTTCCACAGGAGAGGAGCCTGATAGCTGAAGGCTCTGCCTCCCATTCTACTTTTGGAGACTGTAGGAACCACAAGTAAACCTGCATTCAAGGAGGGCAGTGTTCTAGTGGGGTAATAGGGTACTATGATCTCTTTAAGATATGATGATGCCTGACCATTAAGGGTTTTGTGGGTGAGGAGAAGAAATTTTACATTCTATTCTGGATTTTACAGGAAGCCAGTGCAGAAAAGCTAAAATGGGAGAAATATGATCGCTTTTTCTAGTCTTCGTTAGTACATGTGCAACTGAATTCTGGACCAGCTGGAGACTTGTTGGGGCAGCCTGATAATAAGGATTTGCAATAATCCAGCCTAGAAGTAGCAAATGCGTGGACTAGTTTTTCTGCATCTTTTTGAGTCAGGATGGCCTAATTTTTGCAATGTTACGTGGATGATAAAAGGCAGGAAATTAGTTTTATTTTATATTCGTTCAACTATACACATACATACCACACGTGTCTGTACATATATATACATATGTGTATTATTATTCTTAAGTAAGTCACTTTTTACATGCTCCTTTGTTTCTGTGTGCTAGTGTGTGTGTGTGTGTGTGTGTGCTACTATGCATGCACACAAACCGTGTGTCTGTGCACTTGCTATGCACTTTGTGCCAAACCCCTTGTAATATATTCAGGTATTTAAAAGTGTTTGGTTTGTTTAAAGTTGTGGAGGGGTTTTGGTCTCCTAGAGAGCTCGGATAACCCTAATCCACAACACACATTTTTATCAGTAGTTCATTGGCAGGGCTAAATATTGACTTATCATTAAGTGGAATGACTGAAACCCTAATAATAATTCACGTTGTCTAAGCACCTTGTGTTGACGCGGCGCTCCCGACGCTATTAACGAATGTATGCAAATCCAACGTAAATCTGAAGATTAGGGCTGAAGCATTCTGCGATGCAAGAGAGAAAACAAGAGGTGTGTGATAAAATGTTGTCAACACATACACGAACACATGCACAAATACACACAGCTTATTGCGAGGAGGAGAAAATAGGTGTGTGTTTCAAAACATTAACACAAATGTACAACCATATCACACACACCCATACACAGATAACGCTTACAAAGACAGGGATTGGATTTCTGCTGAATGGGTGATAATACAATAGTGAAGTTTAGCAGCAGAATAGTAAACAGACGATGCAGACCTATGAACTGTGTGGATGCAGAGAGATAGAGAGAGTAGGGAAGGGCAAGAGGAGAGTGGACGCAAGAGAACAAGGGGTAGAGAGGTTGAGAAAAGAGGACAGGAGAGGAACCAGTAGGTATATGGTCAAAAGAGAAATAGAGAAATGGGTAAGTGGGTAATGAGAAGGAAGAACATGGATGAACTGTGAAAGGTGCAGAAGAGAAAGACAGCTGCAGAGATCGAAAGATTTAGGTCAGAAGTTAGGGATGCAGGAAAGAAAGCTTGATCAGTGAAAGAACAGATGGAGGAGAAGTTCGATATAACTCATGAACTTCACGTCACAAGTGATAAAGTTGGCATTTCCTAGAGTCAGAAAAAAGTATGAGAGAGAATCAAGATTATGCAGAGTGTTTGAACAGAGAGCCCTGTTGATACAATACATGGAAAGACAGTCAGACTGTTTGAGAGTAAATGGAGAGGAGGCTAATGAGAGAAAATTATGAGACGTTGAGGTCCTGGTGTCCAGATGAAAGGGAGGCGTAGAAGTGAGGATGCTGAAAGGACGAGGGATGAGTGGAGAAAAGCTATTTTGGAAAAGTGTTGAGCTGTTTATTTGCGCGTCATTGAAGCTGAAGTAAGGCGCTGGGGGAATTGGCCACCAAGCCTCCGCTCTGCAACAGCTGCCGCTGCTAAGTGAGTTACTAGCCGTCAGACTGCCTTTATGTCACACAATCACACACACATACACATGCATTTTCCTGTCACATGGTGTCTGTGATGGATGCTGTGAGGATATAATGCACTGCAACAGCACACGAGAAAATATGTGCCATTCTCCACTTTTGGCCTTTAAGTGAAATGATTGCTTATATTATCAGCATTTCATGTGCACAAAGAGTGAACGCTGATTAAGGTGTTAAACAATAAGTTATTTATCACTCCGCAACTAGCTGCAGCCCCATTAAAGGGCAAGGCCATGATACAAAGCAATGACTTAGTGTTTAATGTCTGCTGTCAAATAAAATGGGTACCACAGCTGGGGGTAGATAGTGCCACAGATCAGCATGTCATCAACTGCTCAGATAAATTTGTTAAATACCTCATGAAAGTTAGATTTTTTTAACTGTAAGCTAAATAATCACAAAAGACCAGGGGTTCTTCCAATTTTTCAGACTCTGATTTAAAATGAGAAGCTTTTACTGTTGGACTCTCATTAAAATACAATTTGTCCTTTTTCCATCAGCACAGATATAATATTTTACTCGTGCCATTCCGTGCCATGCCATACTCATTTGTATTTCCTATGCATCCTCACAGCAGGGGGTTACTTTGCTGACTCAGTATTATAGCAGGACAATATTATAGCCCTAATCCATTGCAAGGCCAAAGCAGTCCCCCCCTAGCTAAGCTGTGTTGATCACCTTTATCTAACACACAGTGTTCAATTTTCCTGCACTTCTCTCCTTTGTTGAGGTATCAGAGTTGTATAGTACATAGCAGTGTTAATTTTTTCACTGTTAGTGCAAACCCAAAGTTTGGGTTCTCACTAACAGTAAAAAAAATATCCAAAGTGTTGACTTGGTATCGTGTACATCCAATTCAAAAAGTGGATAAGGCAACATCAAATGTAATTAGACTTAATGAAGTTTTGGACCTATAATTGTTATGTAACTATTGTCGTTACAATAGATTTAGTTAGTGTACTTGTTACACTACAATTATCTTGATTTGTCAGTTATTCAGTGTTATTTGAATTTCAAATGGAATGAAATGAATTTGAAATTTGATATTCAGCTGCAAAACATTTACAGGGAAATGGAGTGATAGCATGTATTTTAAATGTCACCTTGCTGCTGAAGGTGAAGTGGTGGCAGACAGGCATCACCTATCACTGTCAGAGATGGCAGCTCTCAGAAAAACACACATCCTCTCCCCCCTGCACTCCTCAGAAGGCGTAGCCTGAATATTACTGCCGTACAGATAGATGTATATAGGCAAGGAGAAGAGGCATGCAGGTGAGGAGAAAAGGAGGAAGAGAAGGAGGGATATGAGAGGAGATAACAGAGGATGCACACTAATATTCATAGCAACCTAAATACCGTTACTGCGCAGATGAGAAGACGGAGATTAAAGAGGAGAGGGGAAGGAAGTTGGGAAGTGTAGAAGCAAGACAGTATAGTCCTGCATTACTTAGATATCGTTACAGTATGACATCAGGAGGGGAAGGGAAGAGATTGAGGAAGAGTGTACTATATGGAAGGAGGAGACAAGAGAAAAGACAGAAAATAGGTGAGGACAGGAGCACAAGAGGAGCTGACACTGGCAGCTCAGCAGTAGCTTATTCTTGTAGACATTCAGTGATCTGGGAGGACCAAAGGCATTTATACTGTAGATGATGTGGCGTCACTATAATACTGATTTCTTGAAAATGCTAGTATTGTTTGACAACCATAATATGGTTCTCAAAATTGGCAGCAAAATTAAATTTCAAGAAGTTAAAACTAACTCATTTGAGGCTTAAACACATACTTGTCATTTTTAGTATGTGAAGGTGGCTCATAAAAACGAATTTCCTTCATCTGTATAACTTATTGCACCAGGTTTTAACCAGTTTACTGTACTGCACAAGTAGGATAAAAAAAAATAACTACACACTAAACAATAATGATATGCATATTTTCTTGTCTTTAGGTTTTGTCTGCTGCGGTCCTGACTACATAAACTCTTCAACCTCTCTTTGCTGTGTGGGCAGTGACGGATTTCCTACAATGCACCCTGCTGGCAATGCCACAGTCACACTGCAGTGCTGTGGGTCAAAGGTTATACGTCAGGAAGAAGAATGCTGCAATGGGATTGGCTATGACCCTCAACGACACGTGTGTGCTAACCGACCTACACCCGGCCTGTTAATACAGGTGAGTTTGGGTGTGAAATAATGGGCCTCATGTAAGAACTACTTGTACCAGCAGATTTGTTCTTAAATGGCATGTACAAGGGATTTATGTGAATTTGTGGCATTTACCAATTTTCTTAGGCATGAGCGAAATTCACAAGTGGTCCAGATCTTTTGTACAACTCATGTACATACAGTCTGCCTTCCTCCACTGGATAAAAAATACTAATTTGACCTGAATTCGTGTCTCAATCTGAATTAATTTGGAGTTTCAATGTGATACCACAATTAACTAAAATAAAACGTATAGCTAAAAAACTTAATGTAAATTTAATATTCTGTTTACCATATCATCATCATCATTATTATGGCATGCCAATTTACTGAGATTTTATGAATTTTAGTGGAATTTTCCAGCACAGCAACTCATACATTTCAGTAGTCACTCTTACAGCTGCCTCAGGATCTTTATGCTGGTTGCTGTCCAGTGTCCTCTTTTGCATCTGACAGTGCAACATCACCTACTGTAGGCTTTAATATTCCCTCGTCTAATATCCCTGTCACTTCAACTGATTTGATTTAGAAAGATGTTTTTTAGCATCTAACTTCATGTCAGACTGAATATTCCATCTTCATTTCTGTCAAAATACAGGGCTGCTCTGATGACACATCATTGACAGCTGTACTATTAATATTTTCTAATTGTTTTTTTGTCTGCTGATTTCTGACAACAGGACTTTAAGCTCAGCAGTGTGAAAAATAAAGCGCAAATAGAGCAGAACAATCAAATCAAATGACCAAATCTCACAAACATGAAATCTCATGAGCAGGTGGCATTCATCAGACTGAAATTAGTAATTTATGACAAGTTTGTCCCGTTAAGAGAATTTAGTGCATCCGACTTGTAACACTCATACAAGTGAGCCTCATTGAAAAAAGTAGGAGAGATTTAGGATAAGAACACTAAGATGTTCTTGCATGAGGCCCAATGTTTGCAATGTGCACGTCTCTATGGACATCTGGGGGTCTCTGTGTTGATGTTTATGTGCCAGTAAGTGAATGTTCTCCCAAAGATAGAGAGAAATCTAATCTGTTGTTTACACTGTGGTGTGTTTTCTAATACATATAGTATACCATAAATGAGGAAATATCAAGAACACTGTCAGGTTTAAACTGTCAATTTGTCAAGCTAATTATTTCTACATCTCACACACACACTCTCTCGTTGTTTCCTCTCAGTGATGCGGTTGTCTAGTGTCCCAGTTTCATCATAGCTATGTCTGTCTTTGCTGCAGTTCAAATGTCCACTGGAAGTGTTTCAAGGGAGAAACATGCTCAAGTAGTCTGTTCTTCGGCAGCCACAATTATAATACTGTTCAAAGATATTTTGGCAACATTTGCAGCTCATCAGATCAATGTGGTTACAGATATTTTGTGTCTGTATGTTGCTCTTTTAATTACACAACACACTGTCTTATTTTTTTTTGGTGTCTGTATTTCCTGAAGAGTATATTAGTGGAAGAAAAACTGTTGCATCCCTCTGTTGTTCCTCACAGACTTTGTTGGATAAGTGACATAAATAAACAAGAAAAACTAGATTTGCTACATATACAAAGTCAATAACAAATAAAATGTATTATTAAATATAAATTACCTATCAGTAGTATTACTAGTATATTATTACATTCAAATACATAAATTTGTATTTTCTTCAGAGACACTAGTTGGTCTCTGGCACATGTGGAGCCAAAAAAAAAGAGCCCAAGAGAGATGTTCGGTTTACGTATCCAGGAGACATTAGGGGTTAGATAGAATCTCTCTGTCTCTCTCTCTCAAACTCACACACATTGTCACATCAGGAGTTGGGGACTGGGCCATCTTCCATTTATCAACTGGGGTCATGTGGTGTTTGTGTGTTCCTAAGTCAGCATGAGACATGCACACATACACACACAAAGGCACACACACACAGGGACAAAGGGTAGGAACTCTCATTAGCTCTAATGATGTCATTAAGGACCATGCATACCACACATACACACAAACACACACATGCTGCATGTATGTGTGTTAGAGACACCTAAGAATTAATATAATTTTTGCTTACAACATATAAGATCAACAGTTTCTGTTAGTCATTGCTTTTGTGCAGTGCAATCATAGATATGATTTACTGAAAATAAAGATTTTGAACCTCATATTTCCCTTTTCTCCCTTTTCGTCTCCCTCTCCCCTGACTTTGCTCTTTATTGCCCTCACACTGTTTGACTCCTCCGTCTTCCCTCCCCATCCCTTCTCTTCCTCTCAATTTTTTCCATCTCTACCTGTGTCTTTCTCCTTCCTCTGTCCAGCACCAGTGTATGCAGGCCACTGTGTGTCCTGTAGCTGCAGCCTCTACAGCATACTGTGGCTCCTGTGACCTCGATCCATCTATGACTGCCTGCACATGGGTCCTGTCTGCAGACACACATCCTGACACACCCTCAACATACTCACCTTCCATCAACACCACACATGAAACTCTCACTACAGGCCTGTATATACATACAAACAGGAGTGATAACACATACAAAATGGCAAATACACACAGTCATACACACATTGGCAGCCTGGGATACAAGGGAAGCCTGTGCTCGTCTCATGAGGAGGTAGTGTACAGCGGAGATGCCAACAGATACACGTATACAGGTAATCACTTTGTGTGTATAGGTGTGTGTGTTCAGTGAAATAACATAGTTTAGAATAATTAAAAAGTACTGTTCAAGGGTAAGTATCTGATTTTTGGCATTTTTATATTCTTTTTTTCTGCAATTGACACAATTATTTTGCCATCTATTTGATCAAATTTGTCATCACTGCTCCTCACTGTACTCTGCCTCAAACATGAAGCCTTGTTAGCATTTAGAAACTTAAGTTTTAGCTGCTTGTGAGTCAGTTAATGATCTGAGCAGCCAGGAAGATTAAACACCTACTTCTTTCAAACACTTAATTCCGAGAGCAAGTCTGCAGTAGGCTTTTCTCTCCTTCAAATTTGTAAATTTCAAGTACCAAGTCAAGTTACCTGAGTGACATCACACAAGTAGTTTTCTCAGACAACTTTCTTTTACATGTTGTTGTTAAAATAGGAAATCTGAAGTCAGCCACATTGCCTTTGAGCGCTTTAAAAGTTTACTTTAAGGATATTTTAATCTAATAGTCTTTTATCTGGTGTCAGCATGCCTGTACGCCTTCAGCTATTTTAGTTTTAAACATTTTGACCATTCATAATGTATTTGCATCTCTGCTTCTAACCTATGACTTTGCTGGAAAATAGGACTCGCTATGAAGAATAACTAATACAGCCTATAACCATCTGTGAAACACACAACTCATAGAAATTGTGAGCCTGCAGAAACCAATTCTGCATTTACTCTAAATGTTTCAGCCGCTGCAATCAGCGAGCTTTTCGAGACAGATGCCCTTCCACACACTCAAACACGCACACACACACACACACACACACCCACCAAGACAGCTGTTGCAGTGTACATTAATAGCTGTAACGTGGTAACTCTCTCCGTGCTGTACACTGGTGTGTCATTAAAACTTAGAGATGGGCGTTTAAATGCCATTTGAACATTCTCTACTATTTATCAGCCCAATGGGAGTTGGAGTGTATGTGTGTGTTGGTGTTTGTGGGCGTGTCTGTCCGGATATTCAGTCTGTCTGCACATTATTTATCTGGGTAGTTAAGTCTGTTTAATCAAGACTAATTGTGGTTGTGGGTGTTACGTGTGCGTATGGGTGGTTGTGCACCCATAATTACATTTTTTTTTGTGTGTGTTAGTATCCCAGTTAGTTACTATTTAAGTGTGCCCGTGCGTGGAATGTGGTTTTCGATATGTGTTTCTATTACTTTATATGTGTGTGTATGTGCGTGTGTGTATGTGTAGCATGGGGCGGTTAGGATAAGAGTTTCTAGGCGATGCTGTGACACCATCTGGGCAGAGGCACATAAAGCTGTCGCCACCCACCATACACCAGATGTTTCTTGTGCACACATACACACACATACTCACACACACAGGGTATCATGCTATACTTCCCCTGGTAAAAAACCTAAACTAGATCACACACAGGTAGGTGCACATGTGCTGTAAATAGGCTATATATTGCCCACACATAATGTATATTTTTAATACTTTTTGGAATCAGTTCTCAATCAAACACTTAAACTGAGTTTTTTACACATGTATCTATGTTCACACGTCCAGTGATTCATTTACATGTGGGTGTCACTATGTGTGTTTTTTTGCAGTTTCAGTTTCCACAGTAGTAAAGACAAGAGTCCCAGACTGGCGGTTAAAACATGGTCTCATTTACAGCAGCAGTCCCTCAGCACTCCTAAAAATAATGCACATCCCGTATGTGTGTGAGTGTGTGCGAGTACATCTGTATGTATATATGCTCCTGTATGTATACCTCACCAGAAGGGCTGTAACAACCTGTTTCCCAGAATGCCTCAGTCACCGCCTGACATTTACAACTATGCGCCAGTGATAGTGCATATATTTGGTATATGTTCATATAATGTCTACTTAAATTGGCAATACAGCTCCCTGTACACACATTCTTAAAGATGGAATTATTGTTACTGTAACTACAAGTTCTTTGGATGAACACGTCTCCCATATGTTTCATGAATGGCACAAGTTTTATTTAAGGGCACGATTTCTCTAAAGATTTTAGGGCACAAATCTATCAGAATTATTTTGGTGAACACCTTTTGTATTCATTTATATTTTTTTATAATCTTGCTGGTGAGGAGTGCAAAGCTGCAAACAAAAATAAATTTATTCAAAAATATTTCTCTATTTTGTAAATAATGTGTAAAGATTGCCCTTGCAAAAAAGGAATCGTTTATTCTCATTGTTCTAGTGCCATTACATACACTCAAATACATTAAAACAATACACCAAAGAGTCCATGTTGTAATGTGTATTATTGTTGATGATGTACTGATTATTTGATAAAATCATAGTTAGACTTTTCCATCAAATCCACAACAGATTTAAGTCTCTTTTCTAACTATCCCCACAATATGTCATTTTAATAGAATATTATCTCTTTTGGAAGGAACTCATAACAAATTTACAAATTGATTGTTTGCATACTGGAATTTTAGTTTATACTATGTGTGCACTCATGATATAACTGAGATTTATTCATTGGCCTATATATTTACAAAATTATTTATTTCTCTTCCTTTCTTCCATTCTTCCTCTCTTCCTCTCTACTAGACTCTGACCTGGAGCCCTTCACCACCTATGAGTACAGAGTGAGGGGCTGGAACAGCTTTGGACGAGGCTCCAGTGATGTTAGAACAGTGACCACCAGTGAAGATAAACCATGGGGTGTGGCACCGCCCCGCTGGAGTCGGCTAAGTGAACGAGATGACATCATCCAATTGCGCTGGCAAGCACCTGCCAGGCCTAATGGTATGTATATATGTGTGTGTGTATGTGTGTGCGCGCATGTACTTATCACTACTTTTTGGATGTGCTTAAAAAATCATTCCCTTCTCTGTAGATGTGGATCAGTTCAGTAACTTGAGTAGGGCAGTATGCACAGTTAATGTGGATGCGTTTTTTTAAAAACGTCAAGATGTTTTAAATCTATTAGATATTGAGAAATTAATTAATTATCAATTGAACCACCTTTTTCATTTCACCAGGGGACATAACCCACTATGTTATACTGCGTGATGGACAAGAGCGTTACCGCGGTGATGAGAACAGTTTCACAGATGTGGGTGGGATCAGGCCTTTCCAGGAATACAGTTACCAGCTGCAGGTCTGTAACCGGGCTGGTTGCACTGATAGCACACAGGTAAGAATATTCGTGTCAGTGCTATTATACTGTATTTTTGCTGTGCAACACTAATATTTCTGTGTTGCATCACAACATTAGCTCGCATGTTATCTTATGCTTACCTGTTACGCAATTATGACAATTTTGGAGCATTCAGTTTGGAGCACTCAAAGCAAACACAAATGGCTGGCCTGCACATCGAAACGTTTGACATCTTGGCAGCAGCCACTGAGAAAACCAGTAATTGTTGCATTGATGAGTGACACTTCACAATTGTTATTTTGTAGTTGTTTTGTACAAAAAGAAAGTCAAATATTAGTGATTGCACCTGTAGGTGAAATGGGATTTTCCTTTGCTTCTTGCTATTACTGTTTTAGCTGATTGTCTGCATTATCAGCGCTCCATGTAGAGCTTCCTCTCCTTTTCTTTCTTTTTCTCCCTCTCTTTCTTACACACATCCATACAGATACATACACGCACGGCAAAACTGTACTCAGTTGTAGCACCCCATTTCCTAAAGACATTATTCCCCTGTATGATTATCTAATGGCTTCTCAAAAGATGGACTGAGCTTCACTGAACTAAGCACCACTTTACTCTGTAGTTTAGTTCACTCCTTTAATTTAGCCTGAATACTTAAAGAGAAAGAGAGAGGTGTGGGGAAAAAAGTGTGTTGGTGTGTGCATGTGTGTGTGAAAAAGACTGAGAAATCAGAGAGAACATAGCCCCCTCTTTTAATTACTATTAGCATCATCTGATAGATAAAAGGAGAAGATACATATGTTGGTGTATTGTTACTTGTTAATCAGTGTTTTGTCAGTGTTTGTGTCCGTCAAGGAACAAAAATTAGCTTCTTTGCCATTTGGCCAGAACATAGCTAATCAATAAATTTACCATAATAGTCGACAGTGTGCAGGAGTTGCCTTTGTTACTTGAACTCATCTTTTATTTTCCCATATACCTGTCTGAGAATAAGTGTGCAAAGATCACTTTTCCTGTTCTGTTGAGGAGAAATTGCCTGGACATGCAACCCCCTACTTCACATTGGGCACATTTACAGAAGCAATCTTAAAGTCTGTGTAAAGCAACGATAAATGCCTATTCTGAGTTTGTCACACCACAGAAAAATGTGTAATTAACCACCCAGCCAAATCGTGAAAAAATAAGCAGTATTCTCTGCTCTGAAATGCTGGGGGCATGTCCACTGAAGGCGATGAAGGCATGGCCCAAATGAACAGTCTGAGTTAACAATGCTCATACCAAACTCCCGTATAAAAATACACACTTTAAAATAGGCCTTGTTCATAGGTTTAAGGCAAGCAACATTTTAAAAATAATGTAACATTAGGAGCCACTGTTTAATTCGGCACATATTTTGTAGGTAAAAGGACTTTTTTCAATTAAAATGTAACCTAAACGTCTAGTTAACAAGCAAAGCATCACCAATCATTGTTATGTTAAATTGTCATTTTTTTCAATGAAGTTTGGTGCACTTTATGTTACTCACTTATCTGCCGAACAGTCCTTGGTGGCGTCATTGTGGCCATCATCCTTGGAGCAATTGTCTCACGCTGTACTTTTTGGTGTAATGTTGCCCGGCAAATGCTGTTGCACAGCCGATGCTGAAGCCGAAGCAGCGGGCAGCGGCCAGTGTCAGCCGGTGTTGGCTGTTGCCGGTGTCACATCAGTTGACTGTACCTGGCCTCCCAGCCAAACAGCTGGTGCTGAAGCCGAAGTTTCTGGCAGCTCCAGCCATCAACGGACATTTCAGCTGGGTTTAAAATAACTCCTTGAGCACTAACGTTGACTGATTCACTGGTACCAGCTGATCATCTGAAGTGAATCCCAGTTGTCTTTGTAAAACTACCCGGTGAAAAAGTAGTAACTATGAGTACGTGTGCTCTAGTGTTTATGTAGTAGAGGAGGTGCTAGTAACCCCTCTACATCATAGAGCCACCATTTCAGGCCCGCCCAAAAAATCTTCAACACAGAAATGGTGAAAAACAGTTTAACGCTCTAACTCCACAATTCAGTACTACATAGTTCACAGTCTTTTCACATATTTTCAGAAATTATTTTCTAATATGTATAATGTGTTTAAAAAGAAATCTCTCATTTTCCTTTACACAGACTTTAAAGCATTGATCATCTGCCGTTGGCCGCTCTTCTGATCCGTTGTTTGGCTACTGGCCTTTCAGCTAAATGTTCTTTTACCTTCTCATGAAAGCCTCCTCAGATGCTGATTTCTAGACATTGTTTTACATCGGAATTCAGCTGCTCAGTTGTTCGGTATATTCTACAAATTATAAATCTGTGTCTGACCTTTGTTGTTAGAAAATTACAGTGTGTGATATTTTCACTCTGTGTGAACTCTTGTACTGTTCCCATGTCAGAACAAGTTGTTATTTAGCCTTGTTTCCGCTCTCCCCCTGTATGCGAGGCTCTGGATTTGCTGAGCCTAGCTGATGTTTGTGATAGCGTCCATAATAGCTTCACATAGAACTCCCCCTTGCTATCTCTCTGGCTGTAGCTGAGCTGATATCACCACAACAATTAATTTCTCCGGCTTAGAGATGATGAAAGCTCCCGTTGAAAACTGTCTCTCTCTCTTTTAAAGCTAATTTAACATCTCATTATTTTGCACATTCTTACATATAGAGGAAGCCTGTAGATGTGTCACTGGGAGGGGTGGATGGACGAGAGAGGGTGGGATGGGGGTACAGTTGGTTGAACTTGTTGTGAGGTGTAGATAAATGGATGATGGATGGATTAATGTATATAATAAATGAACGCTGGGAAGAATGATGACAGATGAAATGGGAATGGATGGATGTAGGACAGAGATAAAGGAAGGAGAAGTATTTACTTTTAACATTGGTTGGCTCCTATATCCTCAAAGAAGTCAATACATATCAGTGGACATGCTCATGATTAGGCTGCTACTTGTAAGTAGCCAGTATTCCATGTTCATGGTCATCACCTTGTTGTAGCTTCTTAGAGCCAGAGCAGCTAGACCCACGCAAAGAATGGAGCCCAGGTAAAGTGAGTGAACCTAAGTGAAATCCAGTGCTACAGTGACCTGTCAGTCACAAGACATACAACCAGTACATGTACTCAAAAACAAACTTTCAGCAGCACAGCCCAATTATAACATATGTATGTGCTAGTAAACCACTGCTTAAATGAAAAATCCAGTACGAACACAGCAACCAAGTAATCATCATCATCAGTTCATTGTAGTCATGTATGCTGGCCATACTGGACAAAAAGGCCAGTATTCACTCAAACTTTGTCGTAGTTCTTGTAGATCTGAACGTCTGCTTCTTTAGCTTGCAAGACAATCATCTTTCTTCACCATTCGTTCACTTACCTTTACTTTCTGCCAGTTTATGCTGGCCAGTGGATACACTGCCTGCTTGCCTGAGCTCATTTGCTGGAAGCATCATATTATGAACCAAAGCAATGAGCTGAAATCGGCTTAAAGCTGCAACTAAAAGCTGTTTAGAGCAGAATTGGCTGTTGATTCTCAGTGTGTTCAGCAGTAATTGGAAAGGTTATCAAAGTAATTCAGTAATCTGTTCCTGTTGTCTATCTGAATTTGTTTTGTACTCGTTTATACTACAGTGACATTGTAAAATGTTAGAAGACACGTTGAGACTGTTCGCATAACAAGTTTTTTACTTAATAGTTGCGTTGGGTAGAGAGCAGGTAGACTGACAGTGTAAAGCTCTGACATTCATTTATATTGACTGTTTGTGTTTTGTTGTTGTGCCTATCTGTCTTTTTTTGTACAGCAGCCAAATTTGTCATGTAGTCTCTCCACAAGTGCTCTCTGGAGGTTTTATTGTTGGTATAAACACCCGACATGTGCAATTAAATTAACATTTTGCATACATCTAATGCAATAAAGCCAACAGCGTGATGCACCGACTAGACCTCTCATATCTAAAACATCTCTACATGGAGGCAGACCTCTAGATCCTCATGCTGGGAAACTTTCTCCATTTACCAACTACATGACCAACAGGAGAACTCTGTATACATGCACATACCTTCCTAAAGCCATACACACTTACACCACAAACTCAATCTCTGCCTTCCATGTTCTCTCCGTCCACCTCCCTGTCTCTCACACACATACATATGTTCACACAAACAAGTGCACCCACTCTCAGCAGAGGGTGGAAAGGGAGTGAGTTGGATTAGTTTGTACACCAGTGAAAATTGGCCAAACAGTCCCAATTATGGGATAACTTGGGCTAACCTAATACACCACTGCAATTACCTGGCATCAGCCCCCCCCCCCCGCCCCCTCCTTCCACATACACAAACACAGGCACAGACAAACAAACACAGACACACACAAACGCACACCTGCTGTGACAACAGAAGGTGCTGATCTAATACAGTTGGTCACTTAGAGAGGTAGGAAGAGCGATTGGTCCTCCTTTGTCTTCGAATCCTTTTGTCCTGTTCTCTCTGCTATTTGTCTCCTGTCATTCCCCTGATCGTAACGCTGCACTCTCCAGTTTCTCCCAACTGTTGTCTCCTCTTTCGTTTCTCTTCTCCCTCTGTCTAACCTCTCTCATCCTCACTCCTCTCCACTGTCCGAACACCAGTTTCTGTCTTACAACAACTGTCATCTTGTGTCCAACATTCCTCCTTCTCTCTTTTCAGTGTGTCTCTCACAATCCTGTTTTCTTTTGTTCCTCCAAGTTTCCATTTCTTTGTATACAAAAAGAAGGATGGTATGAGGATCCTAGTGAGTTATTGTGTAGTTTTTTGATATGTGTGAGTGAAATATAAGTATCTGCAATGTATGTTTCTGTGTGTTTACTGATTCTGGCCATGTCATGTTTATATGATATACTGTATATTCAGTCTACTCTGTCGAATTATAAGATGCACATTATCTTTGTATTCATGTACTGCTCAACTCTGGATCCTAAAGTATGTAATTTTGATTTCAATTGTCCACCAAAGTAAAGTTGCAGCAAAATAAAGTGAGATTTTAAGTTACAGTTACTGTAATCAGGCATATATTAGATGGTTATATAGCTTTTATTTTCTTTAAGTTTGACTAAAATCATGACAGATACCATACCATACTTGACAGCACACTGAAGCACTCACTGATTTATCGCACACTTCCCCTACAACTTCCTTCTATTCTTCTTCTTCTCTGCCTCCCTTGCCGTTTCCTCTCTTCCTCCTCTTTGTGTTTGCGTGCATATACCTCCATGTACCTGTGTGTTTGTAAGCATGTGCATGTGCGCGTGTGTCTCTTTAGTTGTAGGAGCAGTGTTCTAATTGCATAGCACTGTGTGGGACAGGTGGGGGAAGTGCTAGTGACAGTCTATTAAGGTAGGATATCCCTGTTGCCATTAGCAGCAGATTGCCCAGTGATTCTGTGGTCTCACATTCACCCAGCATTCACAGGAGCCCACAGACACTACACTAAGAATATACAATAACATGGTCACTAACAACACTGCACTAAAAAGCAGTCATTTGTTTCACGTGAGCTGGGCCTGTTGTGGGATTGCTTTTTTGATTTGTTTTGTTTTTCTTTTGTGTCAGGGATGGTTGGGAAATATAATGCAACTGGAACCCACAGATCCAGTAGAGTACATGATAATTAAAGTTCTAATTGTAAGTTGTGTTGCTGAAATTGCTTTTAGTTGAATTATTTGTCATGCAAAATGCTTAAATGGTAGAGTAGGTCATTTCAGGCTTATATGTTACATGGGTGGTATACTGGAGAAGACAAAACTGACTAAAAATGGAGACAAGATAATGTTAGCCTCCAGTGTTCCCACAAATACCCATATAACCTAAATCATTGGAAACATTTTCTGGTCCCTGGATTCATCCAGTATTCACATATATTAATTCACATGCTTCTTTCCATTAGATCAGTGGGTTCCAAGAATAGAAAGTAGTGTTGTATGAAACACCTGTAATTTACAGACTTCTTGCAGATTTTTCAGTACATGCAGTCAGAGTGTGATAAAATGTGGTGATACTGAAGTAAATTCACTTTAATCATCATGGTGCTTTGTAGCATGATCTTTCCAGTAATGCAGGTTGTGGATATGTTGTCTTTTGGTTCAATTTGCTTCCAGTTTTAGTCCCATTTATCAGAACATTGTAACATAAAAATATGCACCTTTCCACATTTGTCCCTCTTCCTGTTTTATTTTTTGTGAAAAATTATGTCACCAGCAAATGTCTTCCTCTGTTGTCAACAAGGTCTTTATTACCTTAGACAGTGAGGCCCTGAATTTGAATGCATGTTTTTTATCAGGTTTTGATCATGTTAATTGCTTTCATAAATGATCACGGCAGAACTCCATCTGTTGTCCACACCTTTATGACATTCTGTAAAATATCAGAAATATGTTATATTTTATGTTTTTGTGTGTGTTTCCTTCTGTCTGCATCTGTATGTATGGTTTTGTGCCTCTGTGTATATGTCCATGTCCGTGTGTGTGTGTGTGTGTGTGTGTGTGTGTGTGTGTGTGTGTGTGTGTGTGTGTGTGTGTGTGTGTGTGTTTAGGTGGTGGCAGTGACAGTCCAGGGAGTCCCAGAGGGGGTGCAGGCTCCAGTGGTAAAAGCCTTGAGCCCCTCCTCTCTTCATGTGAGCTGGTCCGAACCTAAACGTCCCAATGGAAGAGTGCAGTGGTACCACCTGAACCAGACCGGTCTTGGAACCATATTTACACACATTGAGGGACCCAGAAATTATACTGTGACTGGTAAGATACATGTTGTCTCCTTATCTGACCATCTGCCTCACTTTTCATGCAGTCCTCAACTCTCTCTTTCATTTTTGTACTTCATCCCTCTCTTCTGTCTCCTGCTCCTGTGCTCTTCTTTCATTCTCCTGTAACCTTCTTCATTCCCTTTCTCTCCTGGCCCTCATTTCTCCTTCTCACTAACCTCCCTTTTCTCTTCTTTCTCTCTAAACAGTTCTTTGTTTTCGTTGTTTTCTTTTTTACTTTACTGCTGCCCTTCTTCTGTCATTGGTGCCATTTCCTTCCTCACAATTATCAACCTTCTTTTCTATTCCTCCTGTCTTGAGTTATACAGTTTCTCCTTTTCCTCTTTTCTCCTCCTCTCCTTATTACCTGCTTCTCTTTCTCTTTTCTCTTCTTCTTTCTTCTCTCTCCTTTCCTCTTTTCCTGTAACGCTCACTTCATTCCTCACCCTTTTACCTCCTAAGCTCACACTCCAGATATTCTTACCTCCTCCTTCCTTTCCTTTGTCATCTCTGAACCCTCTCCTCTCTCATCCTCCTCCTCTTCCCCTCTGCTTACCTGTCCACTCCTCCTCTCTCCTCCCTCATCTCCTCCCTTTCCCTTTGTCATGCATTTATTTATGTATGCTGGTTTCTGGAAGCCATCTAATGACTGAATTTACACCTGATTCCCGCCACACTCTCTTTGGCCCAGCCCCTTACACAGACACAAACACACACAAACATGCTCACATGAACACACATGCACAGAAGAAAACCCATCAAGCACAGTAGAGGAGCACACAAGACCAGGCTACTTGCACACACACACACACACATGAGAAAAACAAAAACATAAATACACAAACCACAAAACAAAAGCAGTGTGAGGCCCAGTGCTCTAAAAAACACTTAAAAGTAAAGAAGGTACACAACCAGACAAACAGAAGTGTTGGCTTGTCTTTATACACAAACATGGTGGTGTCAGGACTGGGTGATTTGTGAGTCTTGTTTTATCTACCCTGAGGAGGAGCAGTGTTGCTGGCCCTGTGCCATCAGTCACAACATACATACACACACACACACACACATACACACACTCACACACTTAGACATGCAGGCACAAACACCTGCATTAAGCATTATAAAGCAAACGTTATTGTCTGTATGAAAACTGAACATATCAGAGACACAACAGAGAAATACATCACAGTAGACACACTTATCTAGACTTACTACCTATCTGAAACTGGAATAGTTAAACTAACTTTAGATGTAAACATTTAAAGTGTTCCAAAGCGGATTTGATCCCCTACCCCCCAATAGATTTTTATGTGTAAGAACCAATTGATGACATTTTTGAAGCTGAAATCCAGTAGCATTTTCCCTTCACAGTTCTCTCCTCTCTGACTTGGACTCAGACCAGGCATCGGCTTTGCCAGTAGCCAATAGACTATTCCCATGGTGCCTGTGGTTGGCTTGTATGGTCAGGAGGTGCGTGTGCACGAGCATGTGTGTTTGTATGTGTAGGCATGAGGCAAAGCAAACAATGCCAAATAGAGATGGTAATGTGCTGTAATACTGTACCACCCCCATGTGCCAGTGTAAGCAACCAGCATGCGTGTGTGAAATTCCCCTGTCCCCCAGTGAGACACTGGAAAACCCTGCGTATTCAGCCAAAACCACTACTGGGGCAGTCTCTCTCTCTCTGACTCGCTCTCTTATTTCTCCATGTTGCAGCTCTCTTTGTCACAACATTAACTATGGTTTAGGAACAGATTCCAGTCTTTTAATATTCCTGTTTGCTGAAAAACAACTGAAACAGAAACATTCAACACAATGCTTCACATAAACAAAAGCTCAGAAATAGATAAACTTTTTTGTAGCAATACATATTATTTCAAAAAGACCTTGAGTGTTCTTAATGCCAGTCCTGCAGATTGGCTGCTTCATACAGCAGGTTTATTAACTGTAAAAATAGGCTTTGGTTACTTACTTTCTCATCTGCGCTTTCTCTTTTTTATCATTAACAAAATAAATTATATTTTTATTTATATACTCATTTTTTAACAAAATGTTTAAATTCAATATTAACCTTGCAATATTAATATGTGTGTTTTTAAGCAATATTTTGTATTATTTGATTTATCTTATTCAGTTTTTCTTTAACACATTTATAACCATTTCAGCGTACACACACATACACACTCACACACATACTCAAGTGTTCCTCTTCATACCAATGTGGTGTTATTGTAATGAGTAACTGCCATTGAATGGCAGCTGTTGAAACTGTTGTGTGCCACAACTTTAAATAGAAAACCAATAAAAAGTGAAATAGAGAGACAGAGCCAGTCAGATGAGAGGTGGGAAGTAGCTTCAGTGGCAAAATTAAATAAAGAAGGAAGGACAAAAAAAATTATACACACTGAGAGAATGAAAGAAGCACAGAATGACACTTTTTAAAAGAGAGTGAAGGAGAAAAGGAGGAAGGAGTGGAACAGATGAAAAGATGGATGGATGTATCTAAGTGTTTTCAATGAAATATGAACAGAAATAATTGCTGTGCTACTCCCTCATCCTTAATGTTTAATACGCCATTATTCATCTTCTCTGCATCTCTCTCACAGCTCACACACTCACTCACTCAAACCACAGAAACAGGAAAAATGTGCTTTTTTTTTAAGCTACAAAAATGTCGATTTTAGATTGAATCACTCATGTAACTTATCTGATGCATGAAATATCTTTACTGCTAAAAAGGCCTCCTGATCATAGAATTAGGTGTATCTTCTATCAAAACTACTTTAGTCTGTGAGGTGATGAGTTATCAAAAGCTGGGGTAAATTCACTCACCTTATTATATATTTTAAATTATAAAACAATAATAGCAAAATTGTAATTTCAATTACTACTTGTTGCTCTCTAGTAAAGATATAAAATACAAGGTTCTATACATTGTTTTCACAGTCTGTGTATTTCAGACATTAAAGACTTTTGTGGTTTGTTTTAGTCTAGAAAAGTTTTACATCTGCATAATATCTACTACACAATAAACAGTTTCTGCATCTTTAACAGTGCTCACCTGTGAATGACGTGTTGTGACCTCTGCCTTAAAAGCATTGGCGCCGTAGACCTTCAATAAGCACTGCATAATTTCTCAGTAACTCCCAAATTAATGTTAATTTTACAAATAGTGAAAAATCCCATACCCTTTATAAAAATCAAGCAGTTGCTTCAACCAATGCCAAATATAAAAGTATAAAAACTAATTTGTGGCTTTTGCTGTTTACAGTTTATCAATGATTTGCCTTAGGAAAAGCAACAAATAGACTCTTAATAATAGTATTTTTAGCAGTTTGGAAAAGCGACACTTCATAGAAAGAATTAAGCACTACTGTACAAAGACACCCCATGTGAATCGATATTAAGTATTGCTATCATTAGCTCACAATGAATTATTGCCTGCAATTATATAGATTATGGCATTAATCATGTGTTTAATTGGTCTTTTGTAGGCTCATTATTAATTCAGAACAGCAGGGAATAGAGTATGTTCTTTTATTTATTAATGCTTTTCCCCCCGTAGTCCATGCTCTGATTGGTCCATGCTGCAGTATAGGTGCGAAGTATGTAGACATGGGAAAAGGGGGAAAGGAGAAAGACAAGAATTTTTACTTTTCACGTATCAATCTTGAATCTGTCCTCCATCAGAAGTGTCAGTTTTATGCAGAAGAAGAGTCTTTCATCCAGATTCTTAACAACGACACAACTTGTAACTTCAAAAAATTATATTTGAGAATGGGGGAAAAGCACAAGTTTAAGCAGGCTTGCAGTAAAAAGGTTGATTTCAGAGGGATAGCTCGCTAGAAGCCTTTCTCCTGTTTAGGCCCTATGTCTGCCCGTCCTCCCTCTAAAGAAAATGTACAGAGATGTAGTGTAGTGAGAGGACTGAAGAAGACTACAAATTAATGATTTGCTTTTTTTCAGCTGCAAAATGTTGTTTTTTTCCCAGATTATGAAATCCTTTTTGATTTCAGAGAAACACATACATGCAGATAAAACTGTATTGTACATATCGGTTTGCTTGCTTAGTGGATCTGTGTGTGTGTGTGTGTGTGTATGTGTGTGTGTGTGTGTGTGTGTGTGTGTGAGAGTGTGTGTGGGTGTGTGTGCGTGTGTGTGTGTGAGTGTGAGTGTGTGAACCTGATCTCACTGCTCCATCCCAGACAGTCTCTACATTAGGGAGCCACAGACAGGAAGTCAAACTCTTAATTATTTAGGAGAGGTGTTATCAAAGCTCTCTCTCTCTCCTCTCTCCCACTGCCTCTCTCTTCCTCCCTCTGTCCTTTTCTTTCATTTTCTTGCTTGTTCTTAATACAGCGTCCATTTTTTTTCTATTTCTCGTGCCATTAAAGCAAATTTGAATTCCGTTTCTCTCCTGTCTTCTGCTTCTTCTCTGTCCCTTATCTTTCAATTTCAGGCTCTTCCTCAGCAGTCCTCACGTTTCTCTCGTCTTATTTCCTTGTCTGTCTTTCCCACGTTCTCTCCATCCTCTCTTTCACTTTACGATTTCTCTCTTGATATTTGCCCTTTCTCGTCCCTCCTTCCAACCACCTTTTTCCATTTTTTCCCTTCTCTCTGTCTCTCTGTCTCTCTCTCTGTATCTCTTTCTCTCTGTCTATGTGGTGTATCAGGTGACAGGTATGGTATTGCGGCCTGTGCCCATCATCCTATCATATTCTCTAATGCAAACAGGGAAAGGCAACCTGTCAATAAAATGTCGTTTTAAATCTGTTATTTTTACTGCAGGCATACACACACACACACACACACACACACATACACACACACACACACACACACACATAATTAAGAAAAAGAAAGCACCCACAAATACAATCTCACAGTTATGTCAGACACGATTGTCTTCACATGCACAATCTCTTTCTTTGACTTTTTACTTGTATGTAAGCTCCAACTCTTCACTGTGTCTTAGTGTCTAAGTTTCTTTCTCTCTTTCTTTCTGTCTTACACACACACACACAATCTCCACTGCGTCCAGCTCTTGCGATGACAGCTACAGCCTTGTCTCACTCTGTGTTAGTGAGCCGCTGGCTGCTCACATCACAACGCCCTCCACCCGTTTTTCACTTCCTGGTGATCACAGTTAAAATGATTGAAGCTTCCTCTGTCTTTCCATAATCAAGCACATAAGCATGTGTGTGTGTGCACACACGGGTATGCGTGTACATGTATGTACACACTTTGTCTCTCTCTTTCTGTGGGGTGCGCACACACACACAATCACACCATCGTAGACAATGTGTAATTTCTCCAGCAGACCAATACTGCCCTCTTTAGGACGAGTGATAAAGGTAAATTCAAACACACCAAGAAACATCAGAGGTGACTGTGTGTGCGTGTGTGTGTGTGTGTGTGTGTGTGTGTGTGTGTGTGTGTGTGCGTGCGCGCGCGTGTGTGTGTGCGTGTGTGCATCTGTACATGCACATGTGTTGAATGAGAAGTATAATTGTGCTTCTTTGTATCTACAATAACATGTTATAGAGCAGATAGTTGGAGA
Source organism: Thunnus thynnus (assembly GCF_963924715.1). Taxonomy (NCBI): domain Eukaryota; kingdom Metazoa; phylum Chordata; class Actinopteri; order Scombriformes; family Scombridae; genus Thunnus; species Thunnus thynnus. The sequence continues at coordinate 24,924,550 of NC_089517.1, read as the reverse complement.
ATCAAGCCACTCATAGAATTTGTTGGCCTTGTACTTGTAGTTTCTGACTTTGGATGCTCATGTCATGTGAGTGAAAGTGATAAATCAACTTTTACAAGCATGTTCTATGATCAGTCCACTCCTTTAGGCTGTAAAAGGCACGGGCAACAGTTTAAAGCATTTTGATTATTTTGCTTATGCACATAGATCTTATCACATTTTCTAATTTTCATTAGGTCTGAAGCCATTACCACACATCTTCATTGTCTCATAATGTTGACTACATGTGGTCTGTGTTACAAATATTATAATCCAGTCGTCTGTCCAGTTTTCAGGCCCATTCTCACTCCTGCAGTTAAACTGTCTGTCTCTATGTAGGAAAATGTAGTGACGGGCTCACTGCTTTATTCAGCGTTGCAACAAATGACATCACTCGCAGTGTAGACATTTACTATGCTAGAGTGCACACACGCATATACACACGCTTAGTTGCACAGTTAAATAGTGTAACAGAGCCTTACGCTTCAACCCTAGTACTTTCGTATGGCTGGCAGATTTCCTTTATTTAACCCAAACACAGGGCAACATTGTGAGAACATTTGCACACACGCAAACACACACACACACACTCACACATTGATCAGAGGTTGGGTTAAACGTGGCTGGCTGCGAGGCATGTTAAGCAGGCTAAGCAGTAGAAAGAGATGTGAGGAAACCGTGGTGAAGCACTCCGCTGTGCATTGTGTGTGTGTGTGTGTGTGTGTGTGTACACACACAAATGCTCTCTGCCGTATGTAGTCAACACAGGCTGGGTACCGACATACATATAGCAGCTGAGACACACAGCAGGGTGTCCTTCTCTGTCTCTCAACCTCCAAATATACACAGTGGGTAACAACAATAGATAATTTAGATTATTAGCTAAATTATATCTTAAAGATGTTTATTTTTATTTTATCTATCTTTATTAAGTGGGAACATTTTTGTCTTTTCTCACTAAATTAAAGGCGTGGTGCATTTTGATATAATTTATTAGTAAAATCAGTGATATTAAATTCTATCTCACATGTGGTAGTTTAGTCCCCCCCTGTCTGTTTGTTCTTAGATACTAAACAAAAATTTGTATCTAATAAGAAATTTCACTTTCATGTAAAGAAAAAAAGTCAAAATGTATGTTATAATAAAGAGTCGGTATGAAAACATATTCTAAAAAATGTATGAGCGAAATTAATTGATTTATTTCTTAATATTAAAACATATTTATCTAATCTAATCAGAAATCTTTAATAGTCTAAAATATTTATTGCTTCACCTAAAATAGTGCAGATAAAGAATTCAACACACTGTATCATGCAGTGCCAAAGCTTATTGTTGGAATCATCCTTTTGAAGTAAAGTTGTTTTAGTTCATTCATTTTCCCTTGAATGTGATTTGTAAGCTGTTGTATGCAGTCAGCTAAGTGAATGACCATAAAACATCCAGTCAACTCCCTTGACAGCATTACGGATTTGCATCCACCCATTTATCCTGATCATCCAGCTTACATCAAGAACAAGGCAGTAAATATACCTAAAGGATAAAAGGTTTTAAATGACTAGAAAGTGGCTTTAACTTGAGGATGACTTTGTTCAGGTAAATGTGGCATTTTTAAGAACTCATAGTGTTAAGATCTCACCAAAAAGGCTCAATATAACACTAAAAAAAAGATTTCCTGTGGTAGCAGTTAAAGAACCACTCAGTTGTATGTGATTTCTTTTAGACTGCATAGCGGGTGCCCATAAATAAATCATGTCTGGACGCTGTAGCCTAAACGCATACCGAGGTATCATAATTATCATAGATCAAAAGCTGATGACATTACAGCGTTGGACCGGTCCTATCCCATGTCAGTTCCGCGGCTGCCCATCTTTACGTTGTTTCATTATTGAGTTATGGCATGCATAATTTAACACCGACAGATATGGATCCATCCGTTGAGAGAGTGTGGAAAGAACAGAGGGAGAGAGAATGAAACAGATAGAGAGAGAGAATATGGTCAGAAAGAGAGTTAGTGATACAGGTTGGGTGAGCTTCCCTCTTTCTGTCTCTCTTTTACTTTTCCCTTTTGTCTTCTCTTCTCCTTTATCCCCCTATACTGTATATCCTTCTATCCACCCAATTTTAAAAAAAAACTCATCTGTATAGTTTATTGCAATGAGAATAAAAAAAGAATCATGATATAGGAAGTATGTATGCAATTTTACATATGTGATTATATGTCTATGATTCATCCTTTGTGCTCTTTCTAGCATAATATTCATACATGTCTCTCTGTGTGTGTGTGTGTGTGTGTGTGTGTGTGTGTGTGTGTGTGTGTGTGTGTGTGTGTGTGTGCTACAGGTTTGCAGCCATACACAGACTACAGTTTCTTGCTGGTGGCCTGTACAGCTGTTGGATGTGGAGCCAGCTCAACTTCCACAGGACGCACCCTGCAAGCCCTCCCTGCTGGTACACACACACACATGCACACACAAACACACACACACACACACACACACATACAGTTAGGAATACCTTGAAGATCCTGCAGAACCCTAGTACCTCCAATTAACACATACTGTACATTTTAGGAATTCTGCTTTTGATTTTATGTAGTGAAGTTTTCTAACAAATGATGTGGTTAAACTGATTCTGTAGGTCTTAAACATTTACTTTATCAGATGTCCATTGTCAGATCTAGAAAAATGTAAGACAGGAATAATATGTTTTATGCAAGAATGTATTGAATTACACATAAAAAACAATTTACAAAAGATTCATGCATTCATTTTTGTTTTTGAATGTATAGATTACTGGCAAAAAACTGTCACATTTATATTCTAATTATACAACGCATCATATTATTTTTACATATTATACTAGTTCATTTTAATTTGTTTACCAGTTTTAATTTGCTTAAAAGATCACTGATTTAAAATACTATAATTGAAATTGAAATTCAACAATATCTTCTGTGTTTACCTTTTACCTTTGTCTCTGTCTTCTTTACTCTTCTATTCTACTCTTACTTCCTTCAGATTTTTTTTTAATGCTTTCTCTCATCTCTTCTTGCTTCTTCCCTTTTCTCCTCCCACTGTTCTCCTTTTATGAATCCTCCCCCTCTCTTGTTCTTCTTTGGTCTCACTATACTAAATCTCACTCACCTTTCTCTTGCTCTCTTCTCCCTCACTGTTGGCTGCAGTGGAAAAAAAGCTTAATTTTGTTGCCTGGCTCAATTGGCTCCTTGGATTCTTGTTTATCAAAGAACTTAATTTGGGATAATTTCTCCCCTCTTCATCCTCATTTCTTTATCATATCCCTCTTCCTCTCCAACACCTCTCTGTCTCTCCTCGTCTAATCTACTGTGTCCTTCTGCTCTCTGTCTGTCTTGAGTTTTTCTTCCTCCTCTTCCTCCTTAAAGCTATTGCACATTTATATATCCCTTTTTTTTGTAATGTTCCAATATTCCTGCTTTCTTTTCCATTTCAATATCTCATTCTTTCCCTTAGTGTGTACAGTACCTATACCCCCCTCTGCTTACCTCACTAACCCCTTATCTATTGCATCTTTTATCTTTCTTTATACAGTATATGTTTTATCTCTTTATTTCTTACTTTTTGAGCCTACCATTTCTTCTTTTTAAGCTCCTCCTCTCTACCCCTCCCCACCCTTATCCTCGTGTCTTAATGTCAACCACAATGCCACCAGATAATTTAATAACATCTGAAATACACTTAATTGTGTAATTGGCATTAACATATCTGCAAAATGCTTGTGTTTATATTATCAGCAAAATAATTCATTTTCAATTTAAAGTTAATTAAACTCTCCTCCTGCACACGTTTGAATTGAGTCTGAGACCATTTGTGTACCTTTTTTAATTTCAAATCATTTTGATCAGTTGTTTGAAATAAAAAGAATGCCTGGTTAGAATGAACTGCGACAGCCACCTCTCTAAGAGAATCTGTCCAAAAAGCTTAAAGAATTTACCAATCAATCTAATAATAATATAATAATGATATATAAATAATAATAGGCGCCAATTAATAAATGTGGAAACTCACGTCCTCCTCCTCCTTTTCTTCACCAGGTGTATGGTCAAGGCCGAGACACCTGATAATAAACACATCTGCGGTGGAGCTGTATTGGGATCAACCATCCCAGCCTAATGGACACATCTCCCAATACAGACTGAACAGGGATGGGCACACTATTTTTACCGGAGACCATCGTGACCAGAATTATACCGACACTGGACTCCTGCCAAACCACAGGTAGAGTGCATGCGCTCAGACACGTATACACACAAATGAATACGTGCACGAGTGTGTGCCCGTACAGTACGTAGAAGTCACACATGCGTAAACACACTTCACTTGTAGCTTCATAATTAATCATCCCTTTAATTCCACATTTTTCCCATTTGAGTGTACGTGTGTGTGTGTGTGTGTGTTTGTGTGTGTTTATATTGGGGTCACCCTGTTTTAAAAGCTCTCCTATCGTCCCATCCATGTCTCTCTCTCAGGACTGCACGCTGTATATGTCTGTTTGTGTCATTTAATGAGCAAATATTTGACATTCCAATGACAGACGCAAACATCACCACACACACACACACACACACACACGCACACACATTAAAATCACAAATCAGATCTGGCTTTTTGCTTACAGACAGCAGTGGAGCGTAGATTTTATTTATCTGTTTATTTTCATTTAACCTTTATTAATCCATGTCTTTTTTCCAAGATGGATTTTCTGTTTTAATTATAGGGTGTAAAATGATACCCTCTCTCCTCCCCATCCTGTCTCTCTCTCCTGTCTCCTTCTCTCTCTCCTCGGCCTTCTCTCTCCCGAGACAATTTCTCTTTACCCCAAATAGAATTCTTAGGATAACAACCTGCAGTACTCCAATCTCCTCTATGTGCGTGTGAAAGAGAAAGAGAAAGGAAGGACTGAAGAAGATAGGACTGTATGTGTGTGTGACGTTTAATTTTCCCTAATTCCACATAGTCTGGCAGAAGGCATCCCCGTCCCGACCCTTCGCTTCTCATCACTTGTCTCGCTTCCTATTCACTTCTTTTCCTCTCTCTCTCTCTCCCTCCTCCCCTCCCATCCTTTCCCTCTTACCTCATTCCCTTCCTCCTTCTTTTCCCAATTTAGCCCTGCGCCAAGAATTACACAGGGAGCACCGGCCCCATTATCTAAGCAGACTTGTGTGTATTTTTGCCCCCATGTGTGAGTGTGTAGCCCCGCATGCCTTTCTGTGTGTGCATGTGTCTGTGCGTGAGACTGCTCAAAGTGGCCATTGATTATTTATGACAATGTTGATTAGCTGTCACTTTGCTTCGGCAGCCCAGGAAGTGTCTAAGATGACGAGAGAATTAACCTATTCCCTCTGGCTGGCCCCGCAGGACACACACACACACACACACACACACACACACACAACCACGGCCAAACAGATGCAAATGCCCCACTCACTGATTACCAACCACACACACACACACACACACCATTTTACTTTTGATATCCCAAGGCGGTGTTTACATTTAAGTAAATATCTTCCAGTGATGAAGTGTTTAAATTCATTCTCCCACTGAAACCTTATGCCATGATGAAATTCTTCCTCTCCATCACACTCAGTCTCTGCTTCAAACTGTTTTCCTCTCTTCACTTCTGTTTCTCCGTCTCACTCTCCACCTGTCTCTCCTAGACATAGTTGGTATGTCTAGAAAGGTGTGTTTATTTATTTTTTTTATCTGTGTGCCACAATGTATGTGTGTGTTTGTGTGAGTCTATGAGAGTAACATACGAGTAGTTTTAATATCCTTTCCTGACTGTGTTCTAACCCACTGCAGAGGTGCTAATGGCCTCCTGTTTAAAACGGTCTGCGCAGGAACAATAACCCAACACCATCGCCTATTAATGCATGTGTGCCCGAGTTTATAGCAAATTAAAGGCTTTTAATGTTAAATGGTGGCCCACTTACACAGCTAATGTAGGCTTTAGCACCAGCCAGCCACATGCTCTTAAAAGGGAAATCTATCTTATGATGTCATGGGCAGGAAAGATAGAGAGTGTGACGAGAGAGGCGGTGAGACAGATGAAGGAGAGAGAGAGAGACAGGTGGATGATGGAGAGGGAGAAAAGAGGAGGAAACCAACCAACAAGTGTAGTCACCGTATGAGTTCACACACACACACACACACACACACACATATACAGTTGCAGGGTTTTATGATTCCTATGTGTCTCTCCAGAGGTTGTTTTAAAGAAAACATTAAGATTTCTTCTATTTATCAATTTATCACAACTCTTAGAATTCAAAGACAAAACATCCTGGAACATTGGACTTGCTGGTTATCTATCCCCATCTATTACTTATAAACTGTAGTAAGATGACCACACCAATGTTGCTTGCTTGCTTTGTTTGCTGTGGTGCCATTGTCAGTGTGAAAGCCCTTTACCATCACACCTGATGCTGTGCTGCTAAATGGTGTTAGGTGGAATAGTAGAGGAATATATTTCAGTTTTATAGTGGTATGGCAAGATGAAACACACACATTCAAATAAAATAAATATATATTTTAGGTTGTGTCATAGCTTATATATAAAAAACTGGTGGAAAATACAAAGAAATCTTAAATATATTTGGGATATACAGTATTAATAATCCTGATCCAGACCATGAGCCTGACAATACACAGTGGTATAGTATATGTTTTTTGTAAAACTGCCCCCTTAACCTTGTCTTTCTCTATTTTCTCTCCTTCTTCCTTGATCCCTCATGCCATTATTCTCATTTTCTCCTCCTTGTTTTTCTCTGTGCTCTGTTATCTCTATGCTGCTTTCTCCACACCCCTCTTTACGCTGCCACCTCTTCAGATACGTGTATGAGCTGAAGGCCAGTACAGGGGGTGGGACTGGTTTGAGTGACAAATATGTTATAAAAACACCAGTCTCGTGCCCCACTGGGATCAAAGCTCCCCACAATGTGACAGTCTCAGGCCCCCACTCCATCTCTCTTGCCTGGACCCCTCCTGGTGAGTAGCAATCTAAACGAATGGATGGATGGATGGAAGGAGGAAGGGATGGATGGATGGATGGCTCTCAAGTAATTTTCAGTGTCTATCAAAATGTCATAACAGATTAGACACTTTGTTTTGATATAACAAACTTGTTAGTGTTTGTTAATGATGATTTTTATAATCTGAACTTAGGTGTTTTCTATAGTATCGAAGTGCATAATCACGTGTATCTCAACATTCTCTCCAGGAATAATTTTAAAAGACTCTTCAAAAGTAACAGATGGCTGTGGCCCATCAACATTTTAAAATTCATACATTTAGATTCACAATGTTGAAATAATTAAAACTGATGGCTCTCTAGCATCGTTAGATTAGAGACGCCTGTGTGGATATTACTAAAAGAAAACAGTGGAGGAAACATTTCCAGAAACCAACGTTCCTCCGGCTGCACAAGTCTACTGGTGTTTGGATGTCTGTTGTCATTAACCAATCAGACATCTGATCTATTCCTTTAACAACTGCACAAGATTTTATTGTGAGTAACTGCGCAGTAACTGAGTTGTCATTGTTCACCAGCTCAATGCACCCCAGAGAGAGGGGCTCGATTCAATGTTTAGTAATTCAAATCTTTTTTCAGAAGAGAAAACTGCATCTGCAATTAACCCTCTAACATAGACATCCACGAGCATATACTTGTCACACTGCAGCAGGAGCTCTTCAAAAATCAACCCACAGAAACAGAAGGATTCTTTTTCATTGTTCCTGAAATTATATTTGTTTGATGATTGCATTAGCAAATCTAATCTTCTAAAATCTACTATACGCACACACAGAAACATTGGCTGTCACATTCATTGGATTTAGCTCTACAAGGCAAAAAAATATATAAACTCACCATATCAAACTGACCAGAAAGAAGTTTCCCTCCATATGAATCACTTCTTCCTCAGATGTAAAGAAACAGCGAGAGAGGGGTCAGACTTAAACAAAAGCCCTGAGTAGTTTTCCATTCACCTTCTGGCCTCTCAGGACCTGGACACACACACACATCCGCAGGCATACATGAGCATACACTCAGGGCTGAGTTTCATGCTTATGGGGCAGTGATTGTCTGCCCTAACCCATCTATCATTGACTATTACTCTCTCATTAGGCTGATTTCCTATCTCAGAAACCGCTTATAGGGCCAACTAGCAAAGACACTTCACTCTGTTGCGTATGTGGGTTTGTGTGTCTTTCTGTTTCTGTATATTTGTGTCTGTGTTTATGTATGCATCTTTATACATGTGTATTTGTGTGTGTGTGTGTGTGAGTGTCTTTGTGTGCATGTGCGTATGAGTGTGTGCACATCATTGTGGAGATATTTCCATAGGCAGGTCTATTCTATCGTCATTACTGGTTGATTTTAAAGGTGAGGAAATATCGTCTGGGTTCTCACGCTTGGTTAACTCCCTGAGCCCATAGTCTGGAGTGTTTTCGACTGGTGTGTGTATTTGTGTGTGTGCATGCCTGACTCTCTGACAGTGTGTCTGTCGGTGTGTATGTACATGCACATGTATTTGTGTCTTCATATGCATACATTGACTGCCAAAGCACTGACGTATGGCTATTAAAAATACATTTACTCTAGGATCAATTCCTCCATCATGATGTTTGTGTGTGTATGTGTGTGTGTGTGTGTTTGGGGAGGCTTTGTATGTGTGCATGGGTTGTTTGTATGTAAGTGTACATGTGTGCATTTATGATTGTGTATGTGGTTATCATATGTGTGAAATAGAAGATGGAGAGGCAGCTGATTGGTTGTAAATAATACAACTTAAATATCACAGCGACAATTAAACCTCTATGACTGAGCAACATAGCGATCAAAGAGAAATGCATTATGACCCCTGTGTGTCATAAATATCACTGTGTGTGTGTGTGTGTGTGTGTGTGTGTGCGTGCGTGGACTATGTGAAAGTGTGTTAATACAGCCAAAGTGTGCTCATATTAAAAGCTCCATGTGCTGAAGTCAGAAGTGTGTGTATGTGTTTGTGTGTAGGTGTGCATATGTGAGTTGGGGGGTGAATAATTGAAGTCGCTCATTTCTCTGGTAATCAGTTCGTTCTCAAGATATCCAGAGTTCATGAATGTTGAATAACCCATCACAATACAGTTGGCCTGAATTATGGAAAAACCTCCGGTGAGAATATTAACAAAGTCTAGGTGCGTGTGTGTATCTGTGCGGGTGTGTCTGTATACATTTGTGTGTTTTTGTCTAGTTGTGAGACCACAGTGGCAGGATTGTGAGGGCAAGATGTGTCAGTTTTGAGGCAAAAATATAAACAGATATGTACTATAGATGTACATGTAATATCAAAAAATGTTTATTCATATCCAACAAACATTTAATATAGAATACAACCCTCAAATTATCAAATAAAACCCTGCTTGTCCAAAGTATCATTCTACATACAATACAATTTCAAAATGGAGCAAGACTTCCTTGACTGTACCTGTAAATAGCCAATTAAAACCAATGGAGATACTATATGCTCTTATTTACCCTACAGAACACACAGCCTGTTGTATTCAAGCTGAATGTCCTTTTTTGCACTGTGAAGCAGGCAATGACCTTTTTACATGTTACAATGGTTTTAAAAATGCTTTCCTGGGCATCAAGAGGCAAATGTGAGCCATTCAAGTGAGTGCTGTCAATGATTTGATGACAGTACTACATTACCCCTCCTGTAAACACTGCCGAGTGTCATGCATATGACATGCTCAAATGTTATCTCACAGTCCATGTACATAGCTGTTACAGTCAGCGTGGTGTATCTTTCTGGATTGAAAAAACTTAAAATTATCTAATTTATCCTTCTTTTTATTTAAGTTATAAATGTACTCCAGCAAACAACATTACTGTAGTACAGTACACTAATATACAGCAAGTAAAGATAATCATATCCTGTGTGTCATTTTCCTTTTCCACAGCTCAGTTTGACAGCAGCCAGCCTGTAAACTACAACATCCTGTTAAATCCAGGAAGTGACAGTGCCATAATGCATCACGCAGGGCAAGGCCTGCACCTCTCTGTTACAGGTCTAGAGTCTTTCACCACCTA